>NC_092865.1:31972391-32062534 GCF_032062135.1 Pyxicephalus adspersus | reverse complement strand
AAAGTGCTTTGACGCTTTAAACATTGCTGATGTCCTCTGTGTTCTGTTTGTCACATTTATTGTTGCTACAGGCTTACCTGCTGAATGTTATCTGACTGGCTACAGTACACTGCTCAAAAAAAATTAGGGGAACACTCAACTTGGTGTAACACCAAGTCAGCTAAAGTCGTGGGATATTTGTTCAGTTAGAAAGTGTAATACATTGTGAATCTGTTTCACCTGCATAGCTGGAAATGAAAGCAACAGCAGATGGACAGAAAAGGGACCAGCAAGCTAATCCCCAAAGAGGTTATAGTTAAGCCATGTAACTTGCATATAGTGTCCTTTTCTACTACTAGTATACTGTATAGGAGAATGAGGCGGTACCTTGCAGTTATTCAAGTTGCACAAGTAGTCATAATCCTCCAGCATGGCACATTCATGTGTGCTATTACAGGAAAGTTTGCTGTGTATGAGCACAGTCTCAAAAGCATGGAGGAGATACCAGGAAATAGGCCTTTATACCAAAAGAGCTGGACATAGCTGTAGAAAAAACCTAGAGGCAAAAATTTAGAAGCAGGACTAGTATATGCATCTTTGTACAAGGAGAAACAAGAGGACTATAGGTGTACATGTTTCTGACCGGTCTGTTGGAAACAGACGCTATGTGGGCAGCATGTGGCCTGCACACAGATCACATCTGATAAATATTAAATAGAACCCGGACCCTTATGGTAAATTTTAGGTTCACTTCAACATCATCCAGCTTGGCAGTTGATCAGTGATGATCTGATGAGAGCATATCTGTAAAGAGCGGCACACATTTCTATGTGCTAGCTAATGGTACCCTGGCTGCTGTTCCCTACCTGGATGAAATCCTCAGACCAGTTGTCGCACCTTGCATTGGTGCGTTGGAGTCGACTTCTCCTGGTGCAGGACCTAGCCTCGTGGCCAGGATGGTGTAGGCAGTTCCTCAATGACTAATGCATTTATGTCTTTAACTGGCCCCCACATTCCCTTGATTGGAGTCCAATAGGGACCCTATAGGACAATATGTATTGGTGCATCTCACTTTACCAAGTAAGTAGCGCCACAGACTTGCCAGGAGCTCTACCTCCCCCCACCCCAAATTGGGGTCTAAGAGAAAAAACCCTAAGAGCACCATTCACCTTTTGGTGAAAAGCAAGTTTAACCTCCCTAGAAGTAACCCTAAGTGTGACTCAGGGTAGAAAAAGTTGCTAAACGCGGTAATCCTATGGGAAATAGTAAATAGAGCCTTACCTGATCCGCCGGCGTCCCGCGCTGCGATCTTCGTCTTCTTTCTCCGTGCCTTTCACCGGGGAGTTGCCGTTGACATTGGTGCTTGTGTACGTTGCCCGCGGGGCACGGCGGGAAATTCAAAATCCATCTGTATTGCATTCAATACAAAATAACTGTATTGAATGCAATACATTGGATTTTTATGTGTAAAAGCTGCAATACATTGGATTTTTATGTGTAAAAGCAGTACATTGTTTTCAAGAACATTTATTTTACAGTATATATAATAGTATGAGTATAATGTTTTTTTTTTTTTTTTTTTTGAATATATAGATTTTTTAATTTATTGTTTTTTACATGATTTTGTGTTTCAAACTTTATTATACTCATACTATTATATTTATACTGTAAAATAAATTTTCATGAAAAACAATGTACCACTTTTAGACATATAAAACCGGAAAGAAATGAACCACTAGGGAGGTTAAACGTTTTCTGGAATGTGTACAGGGTACATGTGAGCCATACATTCTACTTAGCCAAATTGATTCACAAGTGATTTCATTTTTTTTACTTTGATTTCCAGTAAGATTGTGAATCCAGCCCCCAGTTGTTTAATGGCTTTCATTTCACCGTGTTTAAGTCATCTTTGTTCTCAATGATTTACAAAATGTACATCAATAAAGATCTCGGTTATTTTTTTTTTATCATCGAGAGTGTTCTCTACATTTTTTGGAGCAGTGTTATTTGACATTAAGTGCTGTCTTTTTTTTTTTTTTTTTTTTGTCCAATAAATTTACTTTTTACTTTCATAATCTGTTCTGAAAATCTGCCTCTTTGGAAAAAGACAATTAAAGGTCTGCTTTGATATATAAAACATTATTTTGGGAAACTTATTTTTACATTTGTACCAACTATATCTTTCCTGAACGTATAAACAACAAAGCTCCACATTGAGGCTGTAATGGTAATTTAAATCCTGAAATTGGAATGTTTGTCTACACTGTGCACATTGTTTAACTGGAACATAATGGCCAAGCACAACTTGCTCTGCTTTAATGATTTATAGTGTACATTTTCCCTTGGTGACCACATTGATATTACTTCTGACCGGTAACATTTGCTTGTGTTCCCTGCATTTTCTTCAGATGCCATTCTTAGCATGGTGAATAATCTTGCTGCTAACATGCTGGGTGCGAATACTGAGGAAGCGATCTCTGAAGGGAAAGGTAGCTGCTTTACATTTGTTCCTCAAATTAAAAAAAAAAAAAAAAACTGGTTTTACGTAAGGCATATATAAAACATAATGATAGCTTGTCTACAGTGAGCCCTTTAATGGTTTGTATATTAGTAGTACTACTCAAAGATGTGTAGAATCCTTTCTGTGACACTGTATTTTACAGAATGATGAGTGCGCAGTCTCCATGGGGTCTCTGGCACTGGCTAATAGGTCAGGTAATAGAAAAGTTAGTGGGGCTTTTTAGTTGAATGATATGCAAATAAGCTTGTTTGCTGCATCGCCAAAGATGTTAGTCTGCCAGCACAATGTTTTGTGTATATATAGCTGCCATAAGTTGAATGATGGTTGTCAGCAGCTTAACTGTTGATGAAGGCTGGTAACAATGACATAATGAAACTTGCACATTTCAATCAATATATCTCATTTGTAAAAAATATTGGGGAGGAAAATTTTTTTTTATTAAGTAAATAATTGGGATGCCATTTAAACATTACATTGCAAATACCTTAAAACCTGGTTAGACAATGATGAGACTAATTAAGGATTATGGTTCTGAACTAGTTTTCCCACCTTATCCACTCTTAACTGCATTCACTGCACCCAGTGCCTTACCTATATTGTGCAGTGAACCTTGTGCATAGGTATACCTGTAGTCTATTTGGGTTTAACTACTTTGTACAGAATGCTTTGATCTTTATGACCATTGTTCAGGAAAAGTGTGCTTCCAGCACCACTCCATTTTTGTCAGCTACTAGCTATGGCGCCTATATATTGCTTCTCACCTTTAACACTGTTACATGTCTTTGGTATGTTGCTTACACAGGAGGCATAATTCTTTTACTGTTTATACTGCATGCATTTTATTCAACTGAGTAAATTTTAATCAACATTACTTTTAAAGCTTTGAATGGAAGCACACCTCAGAATTTGACTGCAGAGACTGTGGAAGGCGGTACAAAAACGACCACTGAACAAGCTCCACCTACATCAGCCACGTAAGTGTGCAATTATTTACAATGCTTGTACTGGTCACTCTCCATATACAGTGGTCTTTATTTATCCATTTATTTTCATTGGGTTGCATGAAATGTTCGTGCACAAGCCCTCTGTTTTATGTCAATATTTATCTCCAAAATCTGGAGTAGAAATATTGTTCTAGAACAGGGTTTACTTATATGAAGTCTAATTTTGGGATACAATACTTCCCTCTGTTTCCTCCCTGTCCTGAAATATACCAAGTACAGGTAGCCCCCAGGTTAAGGACATCCGACATACGGACGTTTCCTGGATAAGAACGGGGCTTCCCTGCTCGCTCTGTGCAGGATGGAGGCTTGAAGGGGGGAGGGGCAGTTTGCATGACTTGCAGAAGAAATCTTTTGCTAAACACAGCTAGCGTTATGGGTGATCTTAGCGGGGTGAGCTCTTTCTGCAGCCTCTTGTTACTCTTTAATGACAAAAACAAACTCTAATGTGTCTAAACTCTAATTAAAATAATGTACCTATTCTGACAAATTCAACTAGAACAAACCTACAGTCCCTATCTCGTATGTACCTGGGGACTACCTGCATCTTTTCCAATCCTTGCACTTATAGTCAGTCAGTCAGATAGATGGCGCTGTGTACATTACAAACTAATAACAGCTGCCATCACTCCTCTATTCAGGGTCAATGCTGCAACTCTTATGGACTGATACTACAGTATTATAGAGGTTTGGTTTGACAGAGAAATGTAAAAATGCTTGCATATTCAGGACCTGGACAGATAATAATTGTACAGCATGGTGGAGGCTTTTGTTAAGATCTGGTCAGGCTTAGTCTCTGCATCCATTTGTGTGATTTTTTTTTTTTTTTTGTAAAGTGTCCTTACTTAAAAAATGGTTGTCCAAGGGATTACTGTAAGTTGGCTTCAGACTTTGTGCTACATAGAAAGGCAGTGAATAAAACAAAACCAAGAAAGGAGGTTTTTGTACACATTCAGTATTTTTGTATTTGTGTGTTTTAGGTATGTTATAGAAAATAGCAGCTGCAGATTACTAAAAAAAACACTTTTGATTATCTGCCTAATTTATTTGCCTAATAAAAGGAACATGTATAAACATTTTTTGTCAAAACAATTGTGTGTGCGATTGGTTTGTTGTGTGTGTGTGTTTGTTTTTTTTTTTTTTTTGTGAAAACAGTGATTGTTTTTTTTTTAATGCTGATAGTTTATAGTAGTGCATACATACTTATTTTTGATATAATCTGTAAACCAGGCATGTCCAAAGTCTGGCCTGGGGGCCAATTGTGGCTCGTGTTCAGATTTCCACCAGCCCGCAGCCTCTTTCATAAATCATTAATATGTGGCCCGCCAGCACTGTTGACCACAGTATAAAATATTACACGTACAAAAAAACTATTTTATATTTCATTAGAGTTGATCAACTGCCTTGCAATTATCGGCCCTCTACTCGGCGGGCACAGGGATAGTAGGCGTGTGCTGTGCGGGATCTGCACAGACCACGCCCACTCTGATTCCAAGAACGTGCTCTACAAGGAGCCTACAAGTTGAGTGCTCCCCTAATTTTTTTGAGCAGTGTACTGTAGCCAGTCAGATAACATTCAGCAGGTAAGCCTGTAGCAACAATAAATGTGACAAACAGAACACAGAGGACATCAGCAATGTTTAAAGCGTCAAAGCACTTTTTAGAGCAATAAAAAAGGTAGACAAATAAAAACCACCTTTAACCCCCTAGCGTTCTAATTCTCTCCATATTTCTATGCAAAAAGCGTTACATTTCTTTGCATGGAAATTCATTTTTCATTATAGGCCTATAATTCTTAGGTATAACTCACCAAATATGTCCAATATTTAATAAATTTAATATTAAACTTTAAATAAAAAAAAATACTCCTGCACAGGAAATCCCTTGCGTCACCCTGGTGGGTGTGTGCTGTGCTGGACCGGCGCAGACCATGTCCATGCTAACCCTGCGTACGTCCTGAATGGTCCACATTTCCACATCGTCCACATTTTTACATCACTAAATTTGGCCCTCTATGCAAAAAGTTTGGACACCCCTGCTGTAAACTATTCGTTAATTTGTTGTTTCTATTACAGGATAGAAATGGATACCATTGCACCCCCTACAGTATCGGTACCTGAGCCAGAAGTTGCAATAGAAAATCCCATTGTGCAGCTGGTACAAGAGGAAGAAGAGGAACAGCCTAGACAGTCAACAGTGACCCTCCTGGGTACCGACGATCAGGAAGAGGAAAAAGAATCCTGGTTTGAATTCGAGACACAAATTTATTGTGGGGAACTAGCAACTATTTGTTGTATCTCCAGTTTTTCTGAATATATTTATAAGTGGTGTTCAGCAATTGTGGCCATGCACAGGCAGCGTAGTAAAACATCTGATTGTAAACGCAGGGAGGACAGTGACTCTAAGTCAGCACAGCAAACCTTGGAAAGTCCATCCACTACCCAGACCTCAACAGAACCATCTGAGAGCAAGAAAACTGAACAGGCCACAACCGATTTTATTATAGTGAATTCAGAAGAACTTTTACAAACTGATCATTTAGACCAGGTAACCTTGGAACCTAGTCACACGCAGGCCATCAAATCTCAGTCAATGGCTGGACATGTGACCACTGGTGATAAACTTTCTTCAACTGCATCCTTTTCTGATGCAACTAAAACAGACCACAGCTCAAATCATAGTCATCTTGCACCAGAGGCTGTGCCAGAACAAACAAAGGAGGTAAAAACCAGCAATACTTTAATTTATGCAGACAAACCAACTGTAAACCTGGAGCCCAGTATTTTACCAGATGGCCATGACAGCTCAGTCAAGGAGAATGCAGATTACTCCAACATTATCAAGCCAACAGAAAGCCTGCCAGTTCAGGAAGCAACTCTGCCTGTAGAGATTGATCTGGAAGTGAAAGAAACCCCAAAGCCTGCAGGAACTCAGACTGCTGAGAACCCACCTTCTATAGACAAGAAAGAGGAAGAACAAGTAATGGAGGATGTGTCTATGAATGGGAACCTGAACAGAATCACTACTGATTTCTATGCTGAATTACAGAACTCTACTGATCTGGGCTATACGAATGGAAATCAAGTACATGGTTCCAACCAGAAGGAGTCTGTCTTTATGCGTCTCAATAATCGTATTAAAGCTCTTGAAGTTAATATGTCTCTAAGCGGCCGCTATCTGGAAGAGCTTAGTCAGAGGTAAGCCATGTTCCTGCCTGTTAGTTTCCGTTCATTTCCCTTTCTGCTTGATCCACTGGGAAAAAAGGACCGTTTTATTGACTTGTACATCCTGAACGCAACTGATGGGTCGTGAGCTTTTGCCGTAATCGGCAAGTATGCACCTCAAACTAGCTGATTATGTCATATACTTACCCTGTTCAGTCACCCTGTAGAAATGATAGGTTCAGGAACGGTCATCACTGCATGCATAGAAGGCTCCATAGCAGACTTCTGTGAAGATAGCAATCCTCTTCTGTTGTTGGATGATGTGCAGGAGTTATAATATCCCCAGTGGCTGACTGTGTAAAACTGAACGGTGCAGTTTAGTGCTTAAACAAAAATCCACCAGTGGCCAAGAGTTTTTAACTAAACAGACATTGCATATCTCATTTGTCAAGAAGCACTACCTCCTGTGCATTTTAAACTGAACCTGTCTTTCACTGTGGGAAAAGTTATTTGTTGTTTTTTGTGTCCTTTTTTGAGTAATTTTGTTAGAGCCACAAAACCACAACAGTAAGTGAATAGATATCACCAAAAGTGATTGTGATTAAAGTGTTGTCAAACATACATAATGGCATGTAATAGTAGCTGTCCTCAAATAGTCCTCTAGGTGGTAGTGGTTGTGGCTATATTTTACCATGAATCCAGCCTGCTTGCTGCAATCTTAGACATATGAACATTTATAAATAGACTCAGTTTTTACATTCAATTCAATGAGAATATTTTTACATACTTTACGATCATTCAATATATAAAAAAAAGTTCATGTTCGATAAATGGGTGAATCTTGAGCAGAAATAAAAATGGTCACTGTTGAATTCAGTACATGACTTATGGCCGTATTCATTCTAAATGTAAACACTACCACCTAGTGGAATTATCAGAAATGACATTCGCTATTAAACTAATTTATTCCCACATAGCTTTAATGATTCACACATTAGGCCTGATTTATTAAAGCTCTCTAAGACTGGAGAAGATACTGTTGTGCGAGAACCATAGTGATCCAGCAAACCTGGATACCTATTGATAAAACTCATTTGCTATTAGTTGGCAAATGTTTCCAATACTGGACCAAATCATGATGGTATTTTTTTTTCTCCAGTCATGAAGAACACAAATCAGGCCCCATGTTCCCATGTTGGGACAGTAAATCAACTCTATTGGCACAAAAACCATGAAAGATATTGTATATTACTGCATTCAGCATTTTTTGGATGAAAGTAGAAAAATCTGGGAAATCTGCTCTAGTGAGATTGTAAAGTTTCCTTTCTGTGCAGGCTAGTTTTTTAAATAATGTGTTAACATATAATTTTTTATTAAGGTACCGGAAACAAATGGAAGAAATGCAGAGAGCGTTTAACAAGACTATTCTAAAGCTACAAAATACGTCTAGAATAGCAGAAGAACAGGTAAGTTTTGTTTAAAGTGTAATATGGTAGCACACTTATTTGTAGCTGATTTGTATTGCTGAGTCCTGTAGAAATACATTGAGGATTCAAACCTTGTCCTAAATATGTCTTCTCTCAATATGCCTTATGGTACATCTGATTAGTTCTTCTCTTTCCATTCATTTAAAAGGGTCAGGTCTAACCAAACCATAAATGCATAAACTGTTTCCCTGATGGGTATGACCTCTAAAGGCAGCATTTACAAACTGTCCATATGTTCAGGAAGGCATATTATTTATATAATATGTATAGTGTGTATATATATATATACTTTTTTTTATGAAGGTATTACCTTTTTTTTTAATTATTTTTGAGACGTCTTTTAATTATTAGGCAGGATCACCATATTAAATTCTTAAAAAAAAAAAAAAAAAAAAAAAACGTGGCTTAGGAAAAAGGAAAACACAATAAGGGGTCAGAAACCTATAAATTCTCTACCCTGCACTGCAAGAGACTTTCTAGTGTCATCTTCTATTTATGTTCTAAACGTCAGGCTGCACAGATGGAACACAACTTGAATAATGTGCCAGGTATCCACGTAAACTGCAGTTGTCATTTGGGGATTCACAGCTGCGTAAACAACAAGGCTTGCCTATATGTTTGTGGCTCCATTCTGCTAGCCTATATTATGGCCCCTCCTACTGATCCAAGGGGTTTTTTTTGTATATTTTTTGATACAGAGCTCAGGTCTTAGTTCAGCAACATTTCTGAAAAAATCTTGAATAAGTTACATTTTTTTTTTGTAAGTTATAACAACAAAGCTCTAAGTAAAAGGTTTACTTAATGCAAGACCTTTCTGTAACACAAACAAATTTTCATTGTTACTGTACAGGGAAGCAGAGCACACAGCTAGATCAGTTGTAGCCTTATGAATGATGGGGAAGTAGTATAACATCACTTCCTCTCCTCTGTATATACAATGCATAAATATTGCTTTACAAGATAACTAGTCAAGGTGCCGATAAATTAAACTTCTGGCTTAAAAGCTGTCAGTGAGAGCCATGGTCCAGCATTCACATGGATTGTCTCTGGGAGCCACTAAGGCTATGTACACATGTCCGATGATTCTCACCCAATACTACCAGATGGGCTCTTTCCGGGCCAGAATCTGATGTGTACAGTGGTCACCCAATGTTGTTCACGGATCTATCCTGACGGATCCATGAATGACTGCTGCACAAGTCTGTGGAGAAGGGCAAAGTGGGTGCCACTCACTCGTGCTTCCTGCTCCATAGAACAGGACAGCGATGTGTGTATAGTGCTCATTCGTTCATGTGCCATTCTTTGGAATCCATCACAAAACATTGTTTCCAGTCACAAAAATTAAAATAGAACTTATGAACAAGTCTTGGTTCACATTTAAAACACTGGTTACACGGTGGCTTTCTCAGTGCTTTGTAAAATGTCACCTAGTATGCAAGTGGTTATAAAAAAAGAATTAATATTTTGTGCCATTGCAGTCATCTCTTTGAAAATATAAAATATATCCTATTGGAGAAGTGAACTGAGTGTCTACTTATTTACCTGACTTCTGTGATCCTATGTGTGCCTGATCCCTATGCTTATATACTCCCTTTAAACAAATAATTGTATTCTCAATGCCCCCTATAAATGAACATGGTTAATATATTATGAAATATCTTTTCCTATGTCTTGTGTCAGGATCAAAGGCAGACTGAGTCTATACAACTCCTACAAGCTCAGCTCCTTAATATGACACTCTTGGTCTCTAATTTGTCAGTTACCGTCTCTGAACTAAGACAAGAGGTAAGTCACTATCGCTTTGAACTATTTAATATTGGATTATAAGTTTTACATTTGTCTTCCACTTTCCACCTTGTAATTTAGGTTCGAGATATGTTTTCACCCTTCTTTCATGAATACTGAGTAATGTGTCAGTGTAGTACTTGCAGAGATCACATATTTTAAACTAATTTTATCAACCAGAGCAGTCCTTGTTCAGGCACTTTCCAGGATCCACACTTACAACCTGGGACTGCTCAAAGATTGCAGGGTTACGTATATTCTGGTGGCTGTGCAGTTCTTATCTTTGCTTGATGCAGATGCTGCAGCCTGTTATCTTGTGATTTGCCACGGACTGTTCCAGTCTGATATACAGGATGTAACCTATAGATAATGGTACAATCTGGCATAAATGTAACTTCCTTTTAATAAATAGAAATTCTATGTATACAGGCAGACAAAACAAAAACTAGGGACTAGTGGGTCAACCTGAAGCAACATCCAAACGCATCCAAAAATTAGGTATGCCTGATCTTTTGGTTCTTGTCCTAATTGTGTAAGAAATCACCTAATAGCTAGAGCACTTTAAATCAAAACATTACAAAGAAAACAAATAAAGCCAACATAAAACAAAAAACACCAGGAAGGTAGTGCCATGAAACAAGCATGTCCTATTTTGTCAAACCGAAAAATACTAACTTCATGATATGCATGTGTAGCTTAAAGCTTGGCTCTGTGTGCAGTGAACATCCCTTCAAGTAAATCCAGATTTTGGAAAAAGATAATTTGTTTGCCACAAGGACCAAGTTGGCTATGGCTTTTCTGGTTAAGCAATGAATCTTTGGAGACTTATAAGACCTTTCTATGTTTGAGAGGATTTTTGTTATAGATATCATGTTGGGAAGAACTTCATTTTCCAATGATTTTCCTAGAGCTTATAGTGATTTGGCTGTCTCTGCAATACTCAACCATCTTTGTGTTGGCATCAGATCAGCATCCCTTCCATTTTGTACAAGGGTCTGCTATATAGCTTCCACTGTCTGTTCACCTACTACTCTGTTGCACCATTATAGCACTATTTAAAAAAATTAGTGGCTGACGGGGGTAAATTTTACATGTTTAGCAAAGGGCATGTGCAGATTTTTAAATACCCTCTTCAAGTGCTTCTTTAATAAAACCCCAAATTACAGACAAAAAAGGGCTCAGTACAAAGCCGTGTTTGTCCTGAGAGAAAAAATTACATCTGATAGGAAGGAGAGTTTATGTTGGTCCTGAAGTGGTGAAGTGGTCAAAAATGACTTCATATACTGTGAAAGTGGCTTAGGATATCTGATTGGGAAGCTCTGTAAATTAAGAAGCAGGTATTGATTGACAAGTCATCCACAGTTTGCGGACAAAAGTTTTAATAGTTTCCTGACAGTTTTCCTTGTACATAGTTGTCATAAATCATATACCTTCTTACTGTGTAATATTTGATATGTGGTGTTCACATGAACTGTCTTAAGAATGATCAGATGATGCTTCCTCCTGTAATTCCAATAAACACATGAGCTTGTCTTCCTTAATACATTAATGCCATTTATTTTATTTTTTGTATTTCTCCAAATCATATGAAAACCATTCCCTCTTTCATTTACTGTTGTGTTTTTTTTTTTTTTTTTCTGCTGTACCATGTTAGTGGTTGAGTGCTGAACTTTTAATTTTTTTTACATTGCAGGTGTTTGATCGTCAGACCTATTTAATAATCTCCCTAGTGCTGTGTGTTGTTTTGCTGGCATTGCTTTGTTTACAGCGCTGCCGAAACTCATCACAGTTCAATGATAATGACCTATCAAAAATACCTAAAAGCAATAACTATCCAAGCCCAAAACGGTAAGTACAGTCTTTATTATATTTCAGGTTTGTATGATGTGCCATTTGGAGCTTAGACATCTTTGATTCTGTTTATATAGACTTCTTTATAAACACTTCAACAATGTTTATTATGTACAGATAAGCTTTGAGTCATGTGGGTAGCTGCTCCTATGCATACAGTACATTTTCACCATTATTTGCAAGATAATACTTAGCAGATCTTGAGTCTCTTGAGTCTCCTCTTCTTGTGGCTCCCTGAAGGGAATTCCCTCACCTCCACAATGCATACGCAGGAGAGGGAATGTTCCCTATTTACCCCGGTGGCAGAAATGTTAACGCGGCCGGGGTAAATAGGGAACATTCCCTCTCCTTTGTATGCATTGCAAAGGAGAGGGCATTCCCTTCAGGGGGCGTTCCTGGTGGGGGGTGGAGGCATTAGGACGGGACTGTAGTCTGCAGTGTGGGTGGGTGGAGTGCAGAAGTCTTGGCTCCAGACTCCTTTATAGAAGTTGATAGGCGATTCTAGGATCCTGCAGATTTCCAAAAACAAATTACTGATATATTATAGCTGACTGTTCTAAATTGAGTTTAACCTGAAATTTGGTAATGCATAAACATGGTGTTAAACTTTTTGCTATTTTGTTTTATTAGATGTTTTTCTTCATATGATGATATGAATCTTAAGAGAAGAACCACATTACCACTGATCCGTTCTCAATCATTTCAGCTGTCTAGCAAAGAAGGTATGTTTATGTTTCAATAGTTTGATTAAATGGAACAGGCTTTTAAAATAGCAACAGGGGTGAAATTCTTTGCAGATATGTTCTGTTCTCTTTCAACACAGCATAGTTTTAAAATGATCTAATTGCAGCTTTCACATTCATTCAAACATCTTTAATTTCATTTTTCCTTAGTTGATCCTGAAGATTTTTATATTGTAGAACCGCTGAAGTTTTCTCCAGAGAAAAAGGTACAATTTTATGTATCATTCTAAGCAAAATAAATATAGCTACTTCTAAATTATACTGACTAGTATTTAATGTCTTGACTATTTTGTACCTGAAATCAGGAAGTCTTTTTAAATCATAAACTGTTTCATATATTAAATACTTAAGCTTTGCTTTTCAATTTACAATCCTTTTTAGATCTACAAACCGCTATATTGTACAAGAGCTACTTTTTTGGGTACTAACTGAATGGAGAGTTTAGTTACATCCTCAGTTTGTTTGGAAATCTAAATGAGATTGGTAAACTTAAAGACACTGGCATTGCTCCAAAAGATTAGCCATTGTTCTCGTAGCTTGTCCACAAACTTCTCTTTGTTTTAAACACTGCAGTCGTCGTTAGACTTTCATATAAAACCTCAGGGATCATTGAAAGCGCAGTGGGATTCAAGGATCCATCATGGACTCCTAGGTGTCTACAGAACACATTAGTGACCTAGGAGTTGAAAGATAAAACCACCTTGGGTTGTGGGGAAAATGGGTACCACACACTAATCTTAAATGCCGAAAATTCTGATGAAGGCTGCAGTGCTTAAATATTGAGTCACTAGAAAATTAATTAAACTGCTATGTAAGCTTTGGAGCAATGGAAATCTCCTTTAAGAGATCTTTTAGATAGGACACATTTCACATGCAAATATTTCTACCTTGCACTATGAAGTCTGTGAGGTGTTCACTGTTTTGACTGAGGTTTTTTTTCTCTCTCCTGTCTTATAGAAAAAGCGATGCAAATATAAAACTGAAAAGATTGAAACAATAAAGCCAATGGATCCATTAAAAGCCCTTCCCAATGGGGATATCAAGGCAAGGAAACAATTTACGAATCAGAGGGACTTCTCAAATATGGGGGAGGTTTATCACTCTTCCTATAAAGGGCCACCTTCTGAAGGCAGCTCAGAGACTTCTTCACAATCAGAAGAGTCCTATTTTTGTGGCATCACAGCCTGCTCTGCCCTTTGTAATGGACAACCCCAAAAGACTAAAACTGAGAAAAGAGCCATCAAGCGCAGGCGCTCAAAACTTCAGGACCAAGGAAAGTTCATTAAAACTTTACTAAATACAAAGTCCGGGTCTATGCCTAGTCTCCACGACATCATCAAAACTAACAAAGATTTGACTGTGGGAACATTTGGTGTTACAGCGGTTTCTGGTAATCTATAATCATCACAGGGTTGTTCTTTTTATTTTTATTTTTTTTTTTCCTCTACGTCTGACTTTGGTACTACATAGGAGAAGATTCAGCTCTTGGAGCATATGCATAACCTGGCAAAAATTGGGCTTGGACAAAAACATGGTTCGTCTCCAGTTCCTGGACATTTTTGCACAAGGAAATGGGGCACAATTTTTTTTCTCTCCTAGAGATAATAAACTAGGATCAGTTTTTTGTTTAATTACTAGGGGAAAGATCTTTAAAACCCAGTTTTGTTGGGTAGAACTTAAGTTAACTTAAGCTCAGTTTCTCAGTCCCTTCCCTAATTTTGTTCCTGTACTTGCACCTTTCCATATTTATGTGCCTTCTGTCTATTTATAATGCCACTGGAGGTAAAAGCAACAAGTGTGAATGCAAAAATTAGTTTTTAAGTACCTGTATATATATATATTATATTTTTTTTTTATTTTATTTTGCTGTTTCAGAGCTTAGCACTACCATGTGTTAGGCAATTTTCCTGGAGGTAAAAAAAAATGGTGTGAGGTTTCAGGTGTCTTTTTGAATGGTCTTTGTGGTTGTTCTTGATCAGTTGACATTGAATTGTGCTGACTAAGTCAGTGATCTTTGGACAAAATATTTCAGCTTAGTGTTTTGACTGTGTGGCTAAACTAGTATGTTTAGACCTCACACCATGAAATCTGTAGCAAGTTCTTTTTTGTCAGGGTGTCTCAAAACTGACTTGGCAATTGTGATAATGTGAAGGTGTTAAAGCTGAATATACAGTCCTGAGCAGTGTTAAACAGTGCCATCTGCTGAACATCTTTACAAAATTATTACAGAATTTTTTGATAATGTGTTGGGCTTTGGTCTGTTTTTTGATTAGTAATGAGGTGGCAATGAAAAAAAAAATCTCAATGGAAAAAATAGTGATGAAGTTTTGACACACAGTAGCCAATTTGATCTGTTTACTTATTTTTGTGAAAGATTACTTTTGATTAGCTGCTGTGTGTTACTAAATCTTGTGCATTGTTCACTCACTGATTTTCAATAATATTGATAGCCATTTTATTCAAAACAAGGGTTCATCAGAAGATTGCCATGCTGATTAATTCCACATAATTCCTATGGGAATTGGTATTCCATTAAAAAGAAATTAATTTTGTGTATCATATGCCAAACTACAACAGGCAATGCAAGAACATTATGCTAAACCATGTGCAAAGTAAAAGCAGTCTGTCTCCCCCCCACACTTTATGCATGGTGTTTCTACATACATTTACGTCAATGCTTAGATTATGACTCTCATTTTACTTATATTGCCAAAAATAAAAAATGTAAAGATTTTGCACCATTTCAAAAACAGCTAAGGCTGCTCTATGGTACTAATGTTCTGCAATGTGTGAGGTTTATAGCTTCCCTAAAGTCTGCAACAGCATTTTTAAAAATTTTAGAAGTTACTTGGTAAATTCTAGAAGTTACTTGGTATTCTGGTAATTAAATAATGTGATAACATTTTTATAAAATGACAATTGTGATTTTTACCAAACCTTTCCAGATGAACTAATAAGGAAGTAACACTTTCCGTTAATGTTTGGTAAATTCACCACTTTATAAATATACCCTCAGCCTCTTTATTGGAATGCAGTAGTTCTAAAAATAAAACAAAATAAACAAAAAAAAAAAAGGCATCGTGGGTTTGGGTCCGGTGCTGGTGCTGGTACTGCTTGTACATAATCATTTCACTCCTCAGTCACCTGTAAGCTTTCTCATATTTATCCTGGAAGGATATTGCTATCCTTTAGCTTAGTATTGAAGTATAGTATGAATGCCTCTGTCATGCTGCTTATAGCACCTTTCCATTTTGTTTTTTGTTCTTTTTTTATCCCTGATGCTCTGCTGTAAGTGGCACTAGTCACTGATTTCCCTGGACAATAGGTAAATGTTTTTGGGTTTTTTTCTTCCTCAAAATGCGAGGCCTACTCAACTATTTAACTTAACTTCCACATGTTATAATGCAGGATTAGGTTTAAAAAATATATTAAAAAAAAATCAAATTAATGACAAAACAATTATTTCCATTCATACCCTAATTTTCCAGTCCCATTGCCAAAAGCAGCCATTCTTACCCAGATTCCACCAGAGGTTGCTAGGAGTTCTATAGCTGTGGCTGATTCGCCCCCCATTTGATGGTGCTTGAAAAAATTTGAGGCCACACTTGAAAGAGCCAGCATCATGAAACCAAAGATTTGTTTAGCTATTTTTAAGCAGAGGTGATTTTCCCTCTAACTCCCAACAAATTAGTTTTCAGCATTGGCTTCTCTAGACCTAAAAAATATTTCAAGGGTTACCTTGTGTATTAGGCAGACCTAGTGGATTGTGATGTCCCCAGACCTCCTACAGGAATTCTGGAAAAGCAAAGGATCTGAAATCTCCTTCATACTATTTCATTTGGAGATTTTGAATACTTGCCTTTCGCAGCATCTGGCCAGAAGACCAGTGCTGTCACTCGGCGCCACCGATGGATTTGTTAGACAGCCTGAGGGGATTTTGTAATCTTTAGGAAGTCTATGTACTATCCCTACTGCCAAATGAAAATAGAATTATTAATAAAATATACAGTCAATGGAAGTAGCAGTAGTGGAGAAAAATGTGCACTTATGACTACCCTTTGTAGTACCCTTTGTGTGTTTTATGAACTATATTGTGTCTTATATTCATAGGTGTTCCCTTCTCTGCAGTTATATACTCAATCCCTTTCTCTTTAACAGAATATTCCTTCATGCAGTAATATCCCATATCCCTTTCCAAATTAGAACTAGATTACACTCCAGTATCTGCACCTCACCCTATTTCACACTATATAGTTTTGTTGCACGGGTTATAGTATGTGTGAGATTGAGATTTGTGGTCACAATGCCCTGAATTTTATGTGATGATGATTCTGGTTAAATGTTTGCTAGCTTCTATAAAGTTCAGCTGTTTAGTCACAAATGAATTCCTTACCCTGAGTTATATCAGTCATGGCATGCTCATATGAATCGGTGGGCAGAATTAGTTGAAATTAAAAGGTCAGATTTTGTCTACTGCTTTATTCCAAAATATTGAAGATCATAGCACTGGGATGCATAACATTCTAGTAAAAATAGAAAGTTACATCTCCCATCGTTTAATAAGAGTCCTTAAACATGTGCAACAAATTGAAATATTTATTACCTAGAGAACTGAAGGCCTAGTTCAATGAACTTCTGAATCATTCAGTGTAACTTGTTTATTTGAATGCTTCCAGAAATCACCAGTCTGAGGTGTCTACCTCACATTTTGTGCTATGTGCACCATGTGTTCTATAACTATTTATTTAATTTTTTTTCCCTTTTTCTGATTGAAAGTTATTGGATAATAAAACAGTGCATATAAACACAATAGGAATGCTTACATGTGTTTTTAAAAAACATCCATGTAGACCCAGCCTTAGTGCTGTGTTTATTTATTTAATTTTTTGTCATTAATGACTTTAAAAGCACAGCCTACCAAAATTATATAACAGAAGTATATCAATTGGCTCAGAATTTTTATGCCTTTCAGTGTGGATATTACAGTCAAGTTGTGGCCGACAAGTGAAGTCTATCTACAGCTGTCCATGCATTCATACCACAGTCCAAAAGGTAAAACATTTTGAAATTAAAGCATGGTTCAAATAAAGTTAATAAGATAAGCCAACATTTTTTTCTCCTTGTATCAAAGTTTCTTGGTAGTCATTTATGTGTTTTAGAGCCTCTTCTGCACACACAAAAATGCATGCATTCTTTAGTTAACAGGTCAAACTCCAAGCAACTTTTTCTAGAAGCAATAAAAAACATTAAGCAGTGTTTGCTGAAATATTGACCATTGTTTTTGATGTCCATGTGTGTCATTAATCTCATGCTTTGAGCAAAAAGGCCTGTGGTGGTGCCCTGTACACAATGTACTTTATGTAATTGTTATGGTCCTCATTGCATCATTGAGAGTGAAAAGAAAGAGGGCACAGTGTGTCTGAATGTTTTGTATTTGAAGCACTGTTTTGTGTGATTTGAACAGACAAAACCACAATGTCATGTTCTTGCAATGTAACAGATAGGAAATGCTCCTAAAAAAATTTTGATCGTATTTGGGTCTTATGGGAAAATGGGCTTCAAACGCAATACCACTAGAATTTGCCAGGGTTGGCTTTTGGGTGCAGGACATGTGGTAGGGCACCTTGTAGCATCAATACTTTAAAAACTGTGACAATTTGCATGATGTATTTACTTTTATGCAATTTGTTCTGCTGGTCGGTGTTTGGGGGTGGGGTAATTTTAAGGTATCCAGACATCAGCACTGTCTTGGTGTGCTTGGTGACATTTGAAAGAGTTAGATATTCGTTAATACGTGACGACCTACTGCATGCCATGCATCATGGTGCATTTTGGCTATTAATCGCTGAAATTGTGTATCTGGGTATTTATTTTTTCTTTCTTTGTAGCCTATATTAGACATTTTGAAAACTGAAATACCTTTTAACCTTTTTTAGGTCCAGGAAATGAATTGTGTAATCACTTCTTCTATCTCATATCTACACAGATGAATGTCATGTTGTGGCAATCAACGGTGTTGCATTCACATAGTCTTCAGGATATAAGTACATTTACATTATCAGTTCATCAGTTTCAAGTTTTATTTTCCGGTTTCTTAAAGCGAAACTATAGGTACCAAATTAAACATTTTTAGTCCATCTTCTTCACTTTTGCAGCCTTTATGAAGGTAATAAATCAAATGTAATGGGCCGATTGGTAGGCAATGGCCAACCCCCCAATGTTTAGTCAGATACAATTAGTTCACAGTTGGACCATAGTTGGTGGGAAAGAGGACCTGTCTTTAGTAGTGCAGAGTCCCATTATAGCCTAACTATCTAACTATTAAAATTAATGTCAGGTGCCATACTCTTCCTACAAAGACCTTTTGTTAGCCAAAAAATGGCTTGTTTTCCTTGTAATCCCGATCTTGATTTCAATTATTATAATAATCTTGACTTCAGGTTAATCTGTGCTCTTTGATGCAAAGGCCCATCAACCTTCCCTCCCCACCCCAGGTAATACAAGTACCCTTGTATGTGGGGGCCTTTTTTTATTGGACAGAGGAGTTTTGGGGACAGATCACCCAAGTGAAATCAGGATTAGAATGGTACATCGAGCAGACTTGCTTAGTGGTAAAGGTGGCAGGAAATGTGTGGCATCATTAAAGCTTTCTTTTAAAGTTTAGAGATATTTACCTTAAGGGGAGTTTTCCTATTTTAGATTTGTAAAATATTTGCATTTAGAATGTTTTAATATTTTTTTGTGGCAGCCTATTGTATGTCCTTAAACAACCTGTCCAACTCTGCATGACTAAGTTTTAGTAGGGCCCAATGCTTTACATCTGCAACAAGTTACACTTAACTAAAAGGGTGACATTTGTAAGTAAAAGAAAACAGTTCACATATTAGTGGTGAATTTAATTGTGTGCAGGCTTCCTGATATAAATATTTTACCACTTGTCTCCACTTGTCACAAGAATGGGTACTGCAAACTCTGTTAAATATAAATAATCAGACTGGGGGCAGACATATGTTTTAAGGGGTATAGTTCAGAGGAGGTCTGTGCAGTTGGTGCCACAGCTTTACGTTTAGGTGATCTAGGGGTGGCCTACGCATATTTTATTTTTGAGGTCAACTAAAATTGCTGCCTTTGCTAAATTCTAATATAGCAGGTTTGTATTGAAGCTTACATTCTACTACTAGTCCACTCACAGGCTTGGTATATATTCCAGTTTTCCAGTTTGTTTTTAATGCAAATTCTAGCTTTTAGGTTACAATGTAGAGCACGGCTGTTGTAGGACATTTTAATTGAGATGTTTGTCAGGCTGGGAACACAAATATAGGAAAGTTTTATCTCTTTGCTCCAGTCAGTCCCACTCAACACATGCTGGTAAATTATCGCACCGTATACATTTTTACATCTTTTATGAATACTGCTAATATACAAAAGCATTCTAAAGATATCTAGGTGCACAGGTATGAATGCTAAACAATAGCAATGACCAAATATTTAAGACCTGAGAAGTGATGTGAAATGGTCTTTTGAAGTATTGTATATATTTTTTTTTTTAAGATTTGATAAGCTACAGAGAACGTACTTAAATCATACATATTACTGTTGGTGGTGAGCGTTTATTATGAGTGTGTATAGAATCCCATAGCAGTATGGTTAGCATGCAAATACTTTTTCTTGCAGCAATGCATTGTGGATCGATTTATCTTTATAAATGTGTTTTTCACATGCCAGTATATCAAGAAAAAGATTTACAGGGACAGACTATACATGCACCCCTCTTTCACTTTCATGCTGATTCATATATTTACTGAAATAAGTAATCGGTGTGAAAATGAGGCGGTTTTGGTTTACTGTGCATTCAATGCAAGAAAAATGTCTGATAATGACAGTACCGTATCAGCCCACACTTGCTTTTATTAAGCCCTGGTCTCCGTGTTTGCTTTTCAGGGCTATAAGGCTTTGTTTTTTAATAAATTATTACAGAAGGAAATGGGTATTTTATTCTGCAGTTAATCACAATCTAATAGTGTTTTTTTTTTTTTTATTTGGAGGTTGCTGTGGAAAGAAGTTTTTTTGATTGAATTACTGACCCTGAAACCAGTGCATTTCCCCCATACCCTCGGATCAACATTTGTGTGCACCTCACTTGTCATTTATACATTGCTGAAGTATGGCTGTATTACTGTTTATTAATGATACTTATATGAACACAGCTAAAGCTTTATATGTTGTTTTGTATGTGTGAGACTCCATTCTGGATGTATTAGGCTGAGGTAAGATCTGCTATTCCAGCTTTGGCTGATATTGTCATTCTTTACTGGTATCTGGTAATATAAAGAAGAACCAAATTACATGGCTGCTTAAATATCAAAAAAGCTGGCCAGACTCTACAATAATAGAGGACATCTTCCTATTAGGTCCTTTAGCAGCCTCTTAGAGAATCAACCCTGCATCACTCCTACAAGTAGCAGCGACTGATTATTTATTGCAACCACACTTCTAAGAATTCAAAGAATGATGGAATTTCTGGTTTAGCACTTTTGTAATAGACACAGAACTTTTTTAATTTTGTCTTCTGAAGGGTCCAATTCCTTAGAACAGGGTATGACAGATCTGTATCAGCTCTGAAACAAATCACATTGCTTAGGCTATATATATTCATATTATTTATTCTTAGAATCCAGAATCCTTGTCATTTGTGCTGTTCTATGTTTTGTTGGCTGTATTTTATAGCTCAATCATTTTTTGCTAGGTGTGTCATTTGTTTGTTTTACCTCTTGTTGCTAAATATTTTTTTTCCAACAGCTTGTGTATTCATTACTGTATTTGCTGCTTAAATGTAGTTTTACAGACACACGATATTGTGTTTTTCAGTGAGAGCGTAACATTGAAGATAGTTTGAGCACTCTGACATTAATTTTAGACTGGACTAGATGAAAATATGCAGGAAAAAAAGGAATTTTCATTTTTTTTTTGCTTAATATATGGTGAATCAAAGTGCAACTCCAGAGCCTTAGTGCAATTTAGAAACTGTGAATTTCCAAATAAATATGAAACACTTGTCTTTACTTTGTGTTTGGCTTTGTCTTTTATGTTAAAATACCATACATTTGTTATAATTTCAGATTTGTATCAGAATGAGGGAGATATACCTGCAGAACACATACATCATTGGTGCAAATTAGTCTGCTAATTGCAACATTCCAGGTCCGGCATTTGTTTTATATTGTCACTTATACTTTTTGGCAGCATGCAACAAAAAAGTAATCCCACAGTAAAGGCTTGTAGATATGGGCTTCAGACTAAAGGAGTGTTCACAGGAGGTTAAACAAGCAGTTTTTTTAGAGTTTTAATACTTAGAAAATATGAAGGAACTACATAGGCAGTAATTACAACACCTCCATTTGTGTGTACAATGTAGTAGATGCAAGATTAATGCTGGATGCTTGTAGTTACTTCTTTGGTAGGTGTTTGCGTAACTGAAAAGCAAATCAAAGCTACCCAAAGTGCTGGTACAAAGCTTCATTATTCAACTGCATAGAAGTGCTTTTGTATGGTGAAAGAAAGCAGAACAAATGCTAAAAAAAGCTCATGTATATGGCTTCCAATATGTCTCATTGTTCTTCCCTGCTATACAGAATTATAATTCTTTCCCATCATTTGTGTAAAATATTTACCTTTTCATATATAATCATGTATTTAGTATTTCTTTTTAGGAGAAGCTGCTAAAATCACAAAATATTACCATTTAACATTTAGACCCCTAATATGAATCCCAGGACCCAACATTCTCAAAAATGGTTGCCTGCCCCCTATTACATTATTGGGATGGATATCCCAGCCTATACACTTTGAAAGGAAAAGCTTACTTGAAATGTACACAATATGTTGAGCAAATGAGGATGTGTAGTGTATGAAAAGTATGAAAATATTTTGATGTATTCCAACTGAGCCACAATCTCTGGTATGTGATAAATACGCCCAACACTACGGTATAAGAAGAATCCCCATATTCTGATGCTTGCACCACCATGCTTCACAGTGTACTGTGGCTTGAATTCAGTGTTTGGGTGTCCTGACAAATTGTCTGCAGCCCCTATACCCAAAAACAATTTTGCTTTTTATGGGTCAACAAAATGTTGCATCATTTCTCTTTATGGCAGTCAATGTGTTCTTTGCAACAACCTCAGCACGTCTTTCACATTGGGACTTTGCAGGGACTTCTTGCCGATAGTTTGGCTTCACATAGGAGCCTTCTAATGGTAACAGTACTCACAGGTAGGTAACTGATTGAATGAATGACCTCACTAATTAAACACTGCTATTTTTTCTACAACCTAATATTCTCTTTTTTTCACGTTCTATAAAGGAATAAGACAAATTTTCCTCATGTTTTGATTTGGAATAGAATGTTTCAATGTATTTGTGTGTGAAAATAAAAGCTATTATAAGGATTTAAGCTTTATTCACTTTTTTTTTTTTTTTAAATACTCCTCTTCTATACACAACTGTATGTTAATCCAGCCATGTAGGTCTCCATAGGTAAATATTACACGATAACTTGTGTGAGGACAGCATAAAGCAAAGCAGAAGAGTAGTTAAATCAAATTGTATGCCCAATTTATATGAACTATTCCTGGGCAAGGTCGTAAACCCTAAAATTGGATTTACATCCTCTGAATTTTTAACAGTTCTTTTTTGAATTCCCTATTGTTTTTATTTTATTTCCACTCTTTTCATTCTCAGTTGAAGCATTATTAGTTGTAGTCTCTGGACTTTTATGTTTGATGTTATCCTTAGACATAGAAGGATTATGGCTTTCTATTGGTTTTCCACACTTGTCACACCAAGTAACTAGAACTCTTTGTGCAGATTCTATGTTTTCTCTATTGTCTTGTTCATATTAATATTTTTTTCATATACACATCTATTTGATGCATTTTATTTTACCATCTGTGTCAACATTATTTTTTGTCTGTAATGTAAAGTCCAAATCCAGCTATTTTTTTTTGGATCATGGTAAAGAGTTCCATATTTTTTTTTTATTCGTGCAATTCTTGGGCAGTAAGTATGGAGTAGTTATGGCTATATTTGTGCATCATTTAAAAGGTAACTGAACTTAAAAAAAAAAACAAACAAAAAAAAAATTCTAAATGACAGGAAATTCTTACGGTGCTTTCTGGAACAAGTGACCTGATGACAGCTGTACAAAGGTTGGATGTTACATCACTTTCAGCCTTCGTGGTCACCAAGGTAAGAAAAAGAAGTGAATCTCTCCGATAGACACACAGATTTGACTATAAATATGACAAGGTTCTAAAAATTCCTGCACTAGAATATAGTATTACCTCTGTATTTCTTGGTGCTGTTTCCCATTGTATGAGTTAATCAATGCTATTCTTCTCATGTGCCAATACATTTAATGACATGGCTGATCAGTGTTTCTGAAGTGTTTCATTATGTTTATAGTGCTGTGGTCTGTACAGTTACCTGCCATGTTCTTAATTTAATATTTTTTTCTTTAAATCATTGGCCTGTCAAATGGTGCAGAATTATAGCAGCAAGTGAACAGCCAGTTCTTTAAAGCAGACCTGAACTCAAACTTTTTACTTTACATAAAACGGTACACAGCCCTTTTCTATAAACTAAAATTCTTTTTTTTTTTGTCACGCATGTACAGTGAGATCAGCACTGAAAAGTACCTACTGAAAATAGTCCATGGAATGACCACCAGTGAACAGGTGACAGGTTCAGGGGTGCTCATTGGTGATGTTGTAGGGGGTAAACTGCTTTGATCCCACAGAAGGGCTACTTAAGCGTAAGTTGCTGAAAACAAAGACCTAGAACTAAAAGATTAGGAGAGCTAAGTGAATTGTCTGCATGTGAGGCTGATATTTTGGTTCTAGTCATACAGCTGAAGCAAGCGTATAGGTAAATATAAGGTATGTTGTGTGGCAGTTAGCTGGAGACCAAAGCTACAAACTTATTTTGGGTCAGCAATTCAGGCAAGCTGTATTTTTTTATAAGCAGATCAGTAATGACATCTCACATAATTTGTCAGTGAAAGGACTACTTTAATGCTATTTAAAAACCAAAGGATGTTCCTCACATTTGTTAAACTTGTTCAACCTATGCCACATCCCCTAATATCAATTTGCAAACAAACATTTTTTTACATAACAGGGTCAATGACCTTGGGACTTTAAAGGCATATATCTATTCACAATCCAGTATGTATCTTTTGTTAATACAGATGTTTATTAAAACATAAAAAATATGCACATTTACATGCTCCAATAATCAGTCTGTAGTTGTTACAAATAGGCTTATACCAGTTCAACGCGTTTCTCGGGACATAGTCCGCTCCCTCGGGAACATATTGGCTTCTGTTTCCACATTTAATTCCTTGATTGGACAGATAGATAAAGGGGGTCAGTTCTTTATTAAATAGGTTGATATATATCACTGATCTCTATCCTTTTCCTGTGTAAGGCTCTTAGAATCAGCATTAGGATAGTTTCATGCATCCAGCCATTTAAATAGTCCTGAGCTCTATCCTGTTCCAGTGCAACGCTTCCAGAACAAGCATTAGGATAGGTTCATGCATTCAGCCATTTAAATAGTCTTTGTTCTATGCCCCATCCAGATAATCTCCTCTGTGCAATCACCTCCAATGTTAGCATGCTTCAATGCTGACAACCAAAAAAAGGTGTCAGAACATGCAGTACAGCATTCCTTGGAGGGTAGAAGGGCTTGATGAGGATCAGTGTTCACACCAATATCTGTCCACCACCAAAAGCACCTACAGTGAGCATCAGACCTGGACAATGAGGCAATGTAAGGCTATGTACACATGTCAGATTACTGTTGCTGGAAACAATCATGAAAGATGACAGAGACAGATGAACGAACAAGCACTGTACACACTGCACCCTTCTGCTCTAAGGGGAGGATGAGTGAGTGGCATCCCTGCTGTACTCTCCAAATGGAAAAGCAGAGCCGCCACCTCCAATAATTGACATTGGGGGAATATTGAAAAAAACGCAGCCATTCATGTCGGGTACCATTGATTTGACTCTTTTAAATCATGCTGACGAGCTGAACAAAGATGTACAATGGGAAGAAGGCAAGCTGGGGAAGCAGCGTGACTGAAGGGATCTTCTGCCAACATCTTGGTGCCAGAGGAGTGGTCTTGCGAAGTCCATGCCTCAGTGGGTCAGATTTGCTTTTTTTGGAAGCCTTAGAGGGACGTGCATATTATTCCACCAACTGATTTAATGTTATGTCTAATTTTCAGGTAATACATTTTTATGACAATTGTAATGATAGAAAATGCAAACAAATAAATCAAGCGCTAAACTAATCATAAATTGTGGTGAATTAAAGACCAAAAATATTCGCAAAGGTAGCTGACGTAAAATTGTTCATGTGTTTTATAATGGAACATGTATATGCACCTCTGAAGAATCTGAAGCCTATGTGGTAAAACATGCTGAGTCTTTTATGTCTGGAAACCTTGATCATCGAAGACGGTAAACCACAACAGAAACACCAAAAGTCTAGTCTCATTTTCCTCTTAACATCTACATAAATCTCATTACAACATCTAAGAGAAAAATGTAATAATATAGGTAAATGCTGGAAGAATGACTGCTTTGGTTGTAGTTGCTAGCGTGTAGGACAAGGAGTATGCATAGTACAACAGAAGACACATAGAATGTGGTATTTACTGGCTTCCCTCAAAAAGTGTTGCTGTATATTACTTCCATATTCTCAACTAACCAGACATGTATGGCTGCTTTGCATTCAAATAAGTTCAGACCTTTATTGTGTACCAACTTGAAATGTTCTTGGCTACTGCTGGGTAAGCTGTGTAATACTGAAGCTGTATTACACAGCTTTAGAACATGTGTGATCTAGATGTCAGATGTGTTTAACTCCAGAGTCCAGAGACAGTCCACACATTGACAGACTTGCTTTTCTACCAGCTTTTTTTATACTTAACAATGACTTTTGTCAGATACTAGTTAGCAGAATGCTGCAGTTACAATGTAACCTGAAATACTTTGCGTTTGTTTTATTATCCTGTTACTTCAACGAAACCCATGTTGAAATTTTCATATTAGCCAAGAGAAACTTTGTTAGCTGAGGTTGACCCTTTCTTTTTTTTTTTTTTTTTTTATAGTCGCTGTGTAGCATGTTATTTAGCTTATAATTACTGGCCACTGCCTCCTTAAGGGTTACATTCACTGTCCATTGTTGTCTTTAGCAATAATAAAAGCCCAGCAAGAAATTTTCATATTAGCCAAGAGAAACTTTGTTAGCTGAGGTTTGACCTTTTTTTTTTTTTTTTTTTTTTTATAGTCGCTGTGTAGCATGTTATTTAGCTTATAATTACTGGCCACTGCCTCCTTAAGGGTTACATTCACTGTCCATTGTTGTCTTTAGCAATAATAAAAGCCCAGCAAGAACCAACTACATTCACTCTTCTGCCTGCTTACACGACCACAAATAATTAGGTTAAGGTCATAAATTTTAACTTCGGCCCATACATGCACAGGCATGTTTTAATCAGTATCGTTGTATAAACATTGGTGATTGTACCTGACAACTACCTATCACAGTAGAGATTGGCAGGTAGTCACAATACTAAGAGGCAGCTGCTTATTCCAGTCACCCCTCCAACTGCCACGTGTTTAGATGCCTGAATTTTTAGGATTAGATAACAAATATGTATTTTGTAAGTATGTTTATGTTTCATGTGATGGTTAATGTAACCCAAACCAAATTAGAACAGTGAGCAGTGCAATACTGATATCAACCAAATGTTTTTCCTATTCACATAAAACTTGCCATCAGGAACACTGGTTTAGATGATCTCACACTGCAGATATCCTAGGCACAGGAAGTACATTGTTGTTTTTAGTTGAAATTTGGAGACAGCATGCATGGAAAAAAATAAAAAATTCTCAAAAAAGAATTGCAAATATATATATATATATATATATATAAATTAAAAAAACAGCTTGCTACTAACAATATTTGGTGTTGAGGTTAATATAGTTTACTAAATCGGAGCCTGAATGAAAGATTGTAAGTATGCAACAATGAGCAATAGCTCCAGGCTAAATAACAGGGTGACAGATTTGAGCAGCTTGCCTTCCTGGAAACTTGTATTAGAGATCAAGAGAAGTGATTTGCAACCATGAGGACACTCGCTAACCTTGTGTGGAGTATTTTGCTCGTCGAACAGGCAGATGTGTAAGGTGGAGATATAGGTCCAGATCATCAGATGCGTTACTATAGTTAGAAGAAGTGGTTGGGACTTGCAGTGTGTATGCATTTGGGGAACTTGCATCCAAACAAATTTGCTAAGTTGTGTGAAGATGTGGGGGTTTCAACCCCAGTCACTGCAACCCTGGAAAAGAAGCCTATCTTGTAAGAAGTGGAGAGGTTAATGCAGGAAGGCAAAACATGGCTTAACTGGTATAAGAGGGAATGATTTGGGGTTCTATAGTCCTGGTCTGATTTCTTATTGGGGTACAAGTTATATTCTAAAAATGGTTGGCACCTAAATGGAAGGTTGTCTGCTGTGCTTGGGTGTGATTAATGGTAACATTGGAGGAATATTCAAATTAGGATTGAGGGGAGACTATTGGGCTTTGACGGGAAATAATTCCTCTACTGTAAACAAACATTGGCAAGCACAGCACTATTTCTCAAGAAATATGGTAAATACAACTGGTGACTGCAACAGTGAATTAAAGTGTGTGTTCACAAATGCCAGAAGTTTGCCAAGAAAAACAGATGAGTAGGAATCATTGTTAGTTAAGTACTGTACTATGATTTAGTTGGTGTTGCTAAATCCATGCTGTTAACATTCTTGATTATAATCTCTTTCCAAAAGATAGAATGAAATGCAAATGTGGCTGTGTCTGTGTTTATGTGAGATGTGATCTGCAACTGCATGTGAAAGAAGGCTTTATTAATGGTGAGTGTGATCAGCTTTTTACAAAGACAGAAGTGACTGCACAGTACTGATGACTGATATTAAGTACCCTGAAATTGACTAATGTAATTGCACTCCTGAAACAGCAAAAGGCTGGAAATACAAGACAATCTTGGGTACAAGTTATCAAAGTCACAACTTTTATTATGCTCTGCTTGTAGGTAATGTGTATTGTGAGTAGTGTTTAGATTGGGATAGTGATTGAAAGGTTTAAGTTGCTGCTAGGTTACTTTTTGCTGTCTGTGTACCATTGGGCAAGGTTCTCTTTTCCCTCACTTTCAGTTTCAGTGACAGTGGTCAACAGCACAAATGGGGAGGCAAAACTTTCCAATGGTGATTTATTTCAAAAACTAAAAATATATAAATCCATAGAAGAGATCAACTGTGAGAGTCATAATGTGCCATTAATCAGCGAGATAAGAGGTTTGCGTGGAGCATTGGGCCCCAGCTGAAAATGTAGTTCCCAAGAATGAATGTAACCAGCAAAAGAGGCTCATCTCTGTGCTGCTATGCTTAAATGGGTCTGCAGGATCGTAAGCATTAGGTACAGTAAAGAAGAGCACCACACTATATCTAACTAAGTTCAGCAAGGCCTAATTTATGTCAATAGAGGTCATTAAAAAAGTAGCCAATGTATTTTTAGAATTGCTGGCCAACTAGTTTTGCATGTTTGTAATAGGCTATTGCATTAAAGGATTATTTGGTGACCTACATTGATGTTTATAGGCAGCTTAAGATTTACAAAATAAAAAAATGTAATAGATCTGTATTATCTTCATTAAAATTAATTAATTATTAAAGTTCTCTACATAAAATCTGAAGCAAACGTCTCGCCATTTCAGGTATGTCAAACAGTCTATTTATATGATCTGTTCAGAAATGCAAAAGGAAGTAGTGGGTGATTCTTAGAACTTGTACTGCCCTTTACAGACAGCTTTGTAGTATCAGCTGAGACCACCACAAAGAGCTAATGGTTTCCATCTCATACAGATCTGCAGCAATTTGACCTGCTTTACACTAGAAATGCAAGCTCAGAAAGCATCCTCCATTCTTATGTTTTGGGGTGTGAAGAATTTAATAAACTGTGATAATTGTGGTGTTCCACAATTTACATAATCTACACACATTATTAGATGTTCATGCTAAATTATTACAGCATGATAAAGCTATCTTGGTAACTGTGCAAGGAGAGCTGCATGCAATGTATCACACAGGTGTTACTCTAACTTCATGTTTTTTGCAAAAAGCTGTTACAACATGAATTTTGTATTATATCAGTATCCCATGTCACATCATTTTGTATCACAATAATCTACAGGGTAAATTATTTGATTAAAAATCCCATTATGCCTTCAATACTAAAGTGTTTAAGAGGTTACCCAGATTATTCTGAGATTCTTCATGGCGGTATCTTCTTTTGTATTGTAAGACCCCTTGTTTTGCTTTAGCATAGGTAAAGTATTTTGAATTTTTAAATTTTTTTTTTTAGAGTTAGGAGGTAGTCACAGTAGCTTCATGGGTATTGTTAAATAGTGAACAGTCAACAACATGGCATAATCCTATACTGCCTACAAATCTTTCATAACAAGTTAAGAATTTAGATTGACATCTAAAATAAAATGCTTATTATTAGTGTTACATTTTTAGAATGTGGTAAACATGTGTATTGTATAAACCTGGTTACTGCTTCATGTGATTATAAAATGCTGACTCTGAGTTTACAATTAGGGGTAACTTTATGTAAAAACCATCAGTAGATTCCATATGAGCTGCAGAATTTCAATCCAAATCTCATCTTTTTCTAAAAATGTCAAGCTTGTCCACTCTAGATCCCCAAAGCACATCTTAAGTGACAATAGGAAAACTCAAGAGGCAGGAGAAAAATGGTCAAGCCCAACATTTACATGACAATTCGAGATTTGTCACTGTTATTACTATATTTATTGATTTATTTGATGTGTAGTTCTTACTTAAGGAATGGTTTTCTTTAAGGATATTGTAACCCATAAACAAAAGCTTCATATGTTGCAGCTTACCAGTTCATAGATATTGTGTCTGCATTCCATTCTTTTATGCTCAGTCTTCCCCTGGTATGCTCTCTCATACTCAAAACCCTGCTTTAGTAAAGCCAAAGAGTGCCACTGGAGCAGGGAGATGGTAAAGAAGTACCTGTTATTTTACCTTGCTTGGGGTAGAGCTATCAGCAAACATTTTGACAATGTCTTGTTAATAATATAGAGAAGGCAGAAAAAAAACCTGGTACAATTTGCTCCATTGGGGTTAAAAAAATTCTTCCTGTTCCCATGAGGCAATCATGTGTTCCTTGGATCAACAGTCTATGTTATCTTAACTTTAAAACTTTAATACCTAGTTAAAATGTGTGCTTCTCGAAAACAATCCAGCTTTTTCCTAAAGCAATTCATAGTACTTGCTAAAACTACTTCCTGAGGGAGCCTATTCCACACCCCTTCCTTATGCTGGCAGTAAATTTCTTTTTCTTTTGACGCAAGGTGTGCCTCCTTGTCTTTTGTAATGAACGTAAACTGAATAGTTGGGAAGAGAGTTCTCTATATGGACAATTTATATATTTATACAGGGTGATCATATCCCCCTTAACCTCCTGAGCGGTTCATTTCTGTCTGGATTTATATGTCTAAAATATGGTACATTGTTTTTCATGAAAACTTATTTTACATTGTAGACTTGTAATTCTTAAGCATAACTCATTGGAATATGTCCAAACAAGAATCTGAGTATTTTAAAGTTTTTGAAACACAAAATCATATCAAAATTTTAAATTAAATTTATTAATAAACTTTAAATAAAAAACACAAAAATCTGATGTTTTTCTGATCATTTGTTTCTAAACTAATAAACATCCCAGGTGTGGTATATTTTCAAACAAGGGACAGCACAGAGTACAACATCTCAATCCGGGCAGTAGAACCAGGTTTCTTTTCAAACTTTTTTCCCAGCCTCATCCTGCTTAGCGCAACACACCACACATATCCTCGTTGGCGCTTCCTTTCTTGCGGTTAGCGGTACATGGTCCATAAAGTTGGCCTCACAAATCTTTCAGATAAAATCAGGGTGAGGTACAGGCCTGTCATTCCTGTCAGTTTGAAAATAATGTATGCATTCCACAGACATTGTTCTACAAGATGTCTGAAGATTTTTTTTATAATACCTTCTCTGTTGCTTTCTTCGCCTGGTTGGCTGTCAACACCTCCCATGGTGCTATTGTAATCCAGAACAACCTGTGGTTTGGGGATCTCTTTCCCACCTCTTGTTTTAGTCATAACAGTGGTGGTGTTATGTACAGTGCTCAAAAGACAGACATCCTTCTTGTCATGCCATCTCAGGGCCATCATTTTGCCTTTTTGCCAGGCAACTATTCCCCCAGTCTTCAGCTTCTGTTTGGCGAACATGAATGGCATTTCACACCAGTTAACCCTAACGGTTCCATAAGCATCCGTTTTATGCTGGATCAGAAACTCAAATAATTCAGGGGAGCTGTAAAAATTGTCTGTAGTGACACAATATCCTTGATTGAGCAATGGCTCATTAAGCGACAGGACAGATGATGTTGCCACTCCATGGCTGCTGAATCTGGGGATAAATTTTGTGCCTCTCCCAGTGTATATTAGAGTGTTCCAAATATACCCCGTTGAAGAGTCACACAGCATAAATAATTTGACCCTGAACCTGGCTCTCTTGGATGCTACAAATTGCACCCAGCTGAACCTCCCCTTGTAGGCCATTAGAATTTCGTCTTTGCTTATTTCTCTTTGTGGCACATAGCTGTATCCAACATCATCTGATAGACCTCCCAAATTTTATTTAGCTTAGATGCAGGATGAGTGGTCTCATGAAATGTGTCATTATTGGTGAAATGTAAGAACTTCATGATCAGGCCAAAACGATATTCAGAGTTGACTGTGCCAAAAAATGGAGCAGCAATTAGTCTATTTCTGGACCAATACCACTTCTGCAGGGGTTTCACCACCATTCCCTGGAAAATAACTAGCCCCAGTAAAAGCCAAATGTCCTTTTCAGTGACAGGTTCCCAATTCCTGCTTCTGGAAAACCTGGTGTTGAGGCAGCTAATTGTTGCTCGGCATACCTGTTGGTTTTCCCAACAATTTTCTGAATGATTTTGTTGTTTAGAAATAACTCCAGGTACACCAAGGGGTTGTGTTCCACATCTACCTTCAGGCAAGGCTACCCAGTAAATAGGAATTTTGAGGGCACTGGCTGAGCCCGACTTTTGTCAATCGAGCACCAAGTGCGAATATCACTAACCTCAGTGACAGAATTTTGGCTGTCACTCTCAGTGTCCGATGACAAGACTCAAGGCAAACCACTGTCGCTTGACTCCAGTAGTAATTCCAAGTTGCTCTTGCGAATTTCCCGCCACACCCCGAATGCAACAGCAGCACGCACCAACGTCCCCGGGAACTCCCCAGTGACTCATCAGATGCAGAAGACGCCAGCCGGAGGAAGCGAGGAGATCCGAAGGACGATGGAGGACGAAGGAGGAAGCCGGCTGATCTGGTAAGGCTGGGTTTACTATTGTTCTTCACTGTTTTAGCTACCCTGAGTGTGACTCAAAGTTACCACTTCCAGCATCTTTATCTTACCCTGAGTCACACTCGGGGTTATCGCTGGGGAGGTAGAACATCTCTTCTCAAGGGAGAATAGATTCAATTCTGCTAATCTCTCCTCATAGCTGAGCTCCTCGATTCATTTTATTAGTTTAGTTGCCCTTCTCTGGACTCTCCAATTCCATAATATACATTTTGTAAACTGGTGCCCAAAACTGGACTGCATATTCCAGATGTAGTCTGACCAATGCTTTGTACAGACATGTCTTCATCTCTGCAGTCTATTCCTCTTTTAAAACAAGAAAATACTTTGCTAGCTTTAGATATTGCAGCTTGGCATTGCATGCTGTTATTAAGTCTATGATCTACCAGAACCCCCCTGTCTTTTCCCATTTTTTGCTCCCCCAAAAATGTATTCCCCCTGGACAGTATGAAGCATGTATGTTGTTAGCCCTTAAGTGCATAACTTTTTCTCAATATTAAATGTCATTTGCCACTTGGCTGCCCAATCAAACAGTACACCCAGGTCTGTTTGTAGAATATAGACATCCTATATGAACTTTCATAGTTCCATTACATAGTTTGGTGTCATCTGCAAACACAGAAAAGGTACTTTTATTCCGAAACTCTTTATCACTTATAAGGATGTTAAACAGCAAAGATCTCAGCACTGAAACCTGGGGTACACCACCTTGGACAATTCAAATGAATAATTAATCAATATTCTCTGGATGTGGTCTTTAGGCCAGTTCTCTATCCATTTACAGATTGAATTTTCTAAACTTATATATGTTAACTATCACTTACAATATATTTTTTTTACAGAAACACCTCTATGTGGTTGTTTATCAAACACTCTAGGACCTTTAAAACTACGGAAGTTAAACCTATCGCTCAGTAGTTACCTGGTAATGACTTTGATCCTTTTTAGAGATATGAACCACATTGGCCTTATGCCAATCCATTGGTACCATGCAAGTGATTAAAGAGTCTCTAAAAATTAAAAACAATGGCTTTGAAATAACTGAACTCAGCTCTTTGAGGAAACATGGATTATTACCCATTGGAATATGTTTTGCAGTGTGTTTGTGTGGAACAGACAGTAAATATTACCATTTCTGTCCTGTGTTCTATGTGGACAATATTTCCCCCAGTCAAAGACATAAAAGACACCCTAAATAATGGGAAATCTGCTCTTTTAGAATTGAACGCTTTTTTCTTTCTTTTATATGCACATTTGTTATAAGCTCTGCATTATTAGAAAAAAAATTGACCCAGCAGGTTGATGTACCTGTAGTGCCATTACCCCAGTCAATGTCAAGATAGGTAAAATCACCCATCACTACCACTGTCCCCACCTTTGCTACTGTTTCTGTCTGTGCAAGTAGTTGATTCTTTATTTCTTCTTTAGCACTGGGGGGGGACATATAGCAGACTCCAATATTTATCTGTGTATTATGTATCCCCTTATGCAACTCCACCGATAATGTCTCAACCTTATCACATGCCCCTTCAACAATTTCTTCTTTCACATTCACTTTCAGATCACCTCCCACATACAGGCAGGCACCACCACCCCTTCATTTTAATCTGTCTTTCGAAAGAGAGTATAGCCAGAAATTTTAACAGCCCAGTCAGGTGAAGAACAAAGACAGGATTCAGGGATTTATCTCTCAACCCTCCAAATCTATGCTAATACCTACCTGCTCAGTGAGCAGGAGACCCCTCTCAAGGTGATCCAGTGATTCCAGTGTTGCAATGCGCTCCTTTAGATCCCTGAAATGTGAGATTCTAGAAGGGGAATGACCTTCACTCTTACACTGTGTAGGCTTGGGTTGCATGGCTTAAGAGGCTACCAGCTGCAGTTGGCAAAATGGAAACAATGCCCATTTGCATGGTGACAGTATATGTTATTTGTTTAAATTTATGACAGGTTTCTTTTAATAAATATTCTGCTTGTCTGGATGTTTATTGTCACCTATATGGGATTGCACAAATGATAATGTGACTTTTAGTTTAAAAGAGTTCTACATGGTGAACCAATATGGGTAGTAATGTTCTGTTTTTCTGTCTGCTTTTTTGTATTGCAGAACCTTTATACAGACTACATCTGACTACTTTACGTGGTTTCTGCTGTTCTTTTCAAAGCTATAGCTTGTGACCTGATGGAATGGTTCACTAACACACAGCAAGCCTAAGTGGTTTCCAAAGTCTTTCCATGTTCTCATATCGTAATATGTTCATTAAAGCGGAACTAAAGTTCCACTTTCAAAATCTGCAAATCAGACAGGGCTTTATTGCAGAAAAGGACAGACAATGTTCTTTTTGCAAATAAACATTCCTAATTGCTTTGTTTAGCTATCTAAAAATTGCTGAGCTATGTATTTGTATCTTAGCATAGGAAGCCAGGATACCTGGCCCATTCAGGTTTCCTCTGCGGCTGCACGGGAGTTATGTCATCCCAGATGACCAAGGATCAAAATGGAAGAAAAGAAGGAAGAAGATGGTGGCACCTTGCGAGGGAATGAGGGCAGCTGAATGTATTAAAAAAAAATGCTATCAGGCAGGTAAGGTTAATTTATTGCAGAAGGGACATCCCCTGTCTTTTCTGCAATAGAAAACCTGCCTGATTGCATTTTTTTTTTTAAAAAGGATTATTTCTGCTTTAACTGAAAGCCAGTAATCACCTATACCAGGGTCATATTTACTTGCTTAAAGTACACTTGGTAGTTGCTTTTATACTTTTTTAAAAAAGCATGTCCTTTGTTATTAATATTGTTTTCTGGTAATCAGGGATGACAGTAGATTAGTATTAGTAAAAAAGAAAAAAGGAAAAGTTAGAAAAGAATATCCTATTAAATTTTAACAGATTTGTGATAGATTTTTAAGAAGATTTATTTTATAATTAGAAAAAAGTCATAGAGATGACTTCACTATTTCTGGTAAATTACACCTTTGAGTGCAGACACATCATGTACATCGTGCTTACAAAGATAACAGAATCAGCAGGTAAATCACGGCTGAATGCCAATCATTTTCGATTTAGAGATACTTTCCATCAAAATTATCACTTATTTAAGTGATCCCATTTTTTAAAAATAGCAATGTTTGGTCCACTAATATTGTAAATAGTTTGTATCCTTTTAGCATTGTTAGCTTTCAAAGCAGGTTCCACACTTTATGAGGTAGGTGTGCAATTGTAGTTTTCTTTGAAGCGGAACTAGACCCGAAATAAAAAATATGTACTTACCTTTAATTTCGCAGGTCCATCAATCCGTCGGGAGGTTTCTTCATTTAGGTCCCATGACGTCCCTGTATCCTTCTTCGGCCTGGTGCAGAGTGGGCGCCTACATCTCTTTTCTTCCAGATTCTTCTTCCTGGTCACGTGACTGTAGATGGGGATAAAAGATTTTTTTTCTCATTAATAAAAGGGCTTCTTCTGCGCATGCCTGAGATCAGAAGGACCGCAGAAGGAGCAGCCAAGAGCCTCCTGGGATGTGTGACGTAGGTATCCTGGGAGACTTTGTGCTCCTATTCTTGTCTGCAGCGGACAATTTAAAAAAAAATAAATAAATAAATACAAATTTTGAGTTTAGGTCCGCTTTCAAAGAGATGTCAAGGGATATGGTAAAGATTCAGGTTAGGTTTTTTTTATGTGTGTATTTTAGTGTTAATTTTTACATTTTACTTTATTTATTTTTTTACTTTTTATTTTCATTTTTTGCTGTTTTATTTCATGTTTTATTATCTAAAAAAACATTATATTATTCAATCTGATCTTCCTGTGCCCCACTAACATTTTGGTAATTGTATTTTCAGGAGTTTTCCATCTCTTCATCTGGCTTTCTTTCAGTCAAGTCTACCTCTCAGGTAGAAATAAATAGAACAAAAATAAATCATAAGACTTGCTTTTTGCTGCACATGTGAAACTCAAATCTAGAAATAACGCACACATAGGCATTAAGCAGCACATACGCAGAGCACTCATGAACACAGAAACAGACACACCAGTTACAACTAAAATAAAAGTATCTACAGTATTTCAAGTGGTATGTGATTAATGCAACTAAAAAATGGAATATGCCATTCTAATATTTCTCCAAGGCTTCATGTAGCTGTAATGGTCTCTACATGCTAGGCATCAACCATCTTTGAAGTTGTCTTTGTATATGCCCTTCAATATGGAGGATTCAACACTTACATATAAATTGAAATCAAAATATTGGGGAATTTCCAAATGAACACCATTAACCTTGCACAAAGAGCTCAGTAAATTGGGCAGTTATGTAAACCACTAAAGTTTTGCAATATTTTCAACTGGTCATCTCATTGAATTTGAGGGGAGCTTCATGTGAAGGTGCCAAATACTGACTTTGATGACACATGGGATCTTGTCTTACAGATAAACATCACTCTATGAATACAATTATTTGCTCTTTATACCTGTTTATCATTATCTGCTTTGTGTGAGCAATGTCTTACTGTAGGTTGGCCTTTTCTCAACAAGTTCCTACTGAGGTTGCTAGGAAAGTGGATAGCAAAAGCGACTTAACCTCCTACCTATCAATGTAAAATTGATTCAGTTTTAACTCCAATTTAACACCAAAGTAAGAGACCTCTAGACTGATCTTTCTATAGTGATTGGTAACCCTAAACTATCCCTTAATGTAAGTTACCATTTACTCCACTGTCTAAAAATGCCTCTATACTGATCACCAAGGCATGTTAGTCCTTCTCCACTAGCCTAAAATGAAAAAAGGCTCTTCTCCACTGCCCACCAATGTATATTAGTCCTTCTTCACCGATCACTGAAGCAAGGGGCTTTTTCCACTGATCAATGGTGTAAAAAAGGCTCTTCTCCAACAACCCCCCAGTAAACAGGGCCTTCTCCACTGACAAACAATGTAAAGGAGCACTGCATTGGCCACTATTTTAAGGACCCCTTTTTCACATACCACCAATGTAAGGGTTCACTACATTTGCTAATGCCTTGGGTATTTTGTTTTTGTCATTGAATAATTTTTTCTTGAAATAATTGAATCTTGGTTTAATATTTAATACACACATACATATACATTTCTTGTTCATGATATTAGGAGTTGTTCCCTTATTCTTTACCATTGTTTAGGAGTTCCTCTGGAGTAAAAGTGTTGAGAAAGGCTGCAGTGGACATAAACGTGACACATCTTGTACTATATCTGTAATATTATAATGTATTATTATAATGGTAAATAATTTAATAACTGAGTATTAAAAAGATGCATTAACATATGTTGTGGTTGTGAAACATGTTTGTGTGTGCATTCAGCAAAAAACGTAATGAAATGTTGGATATTTGACAGACATTGGTGTGAGAAATACATGTTATCACTTCATGAAAGGAAGCCCATGTGCTGGTTTGATCTAACTAGGTCAGGCAAAATGAGAGAGAGGAAAAAATACCTAGATACTAAATTACTGGTAAGTGTGAGAAACTGATACAAAAACCCACCAATGAATTCCCAATGTATGTCATTACAGTAATACATTATATATATATATATAAATATATATATATATATATATATGTATATATATATAAATATATATATATTCCGCTAATTTATTCCTTTATAGAATTATATATGGTTTATTTTTCTACATATTCTTTTACGTTGTTGCCTAGTAAATAATTTTTTTAATTTCTCTTCATTTTAGGGATCTAAATTGACTACAAAATCAGTGTGAAACGTCAGCAAAATGGTAACTTTTTTATTTAAGTCTAAATGTATTAATGCTAAACTCCAAAGAAAGTAGAACTCTGGGAGACTGGGGGAGGTATGGGCAGCATAAAAAGCCAATTGGTTTCTATGCAGCTATTAGCTAATAAAAGATATGATGACAGGAATGGAGAGCCAAGTGGGAAATGGATGAGCTTGCGAGTCTGCTACTTCTCTTTTTTCCCCATTCAGGGATGTTAACTGAGAGATTGACAAGATCAATTGGTGTTAGGTTGACCATATACAGTACTCTGATTGTACAAACTCCTTTAGGTCTATCATTGACTGTAGTGCAAAAGGGGATGTTTTAAAAATCAGATTGTAATAATGTCTTCTGTGTAGTGTATACAATTAGGACTGGTGGACTAAGTAGGACCATATTTTTGTGTAGTCTATCAAGCCCATAGCCTAGGGTGCCATGGACACCAGTGCTGGTAAAGTGGCATATAGCTGCACACTTCAACATACAGGCTCAAGGCTTGCCATTATTCTGTCACACTTCCCATCCTCACATGTATTGGACCAAGCTGACATATGAAAAGAACGCTTTTGCTCAGCACAAGCTGCTGCAACCTGCCATGAACAGGTTGTTCCTGAGTATCTTACATAATTGCATAGTTATATAGTTAGTTATATAGTCAAGTTGATCAAAAACACAAGTTTATGATGTTCAACCACAAGGGAAATTTACATATTACAAACCAGCATATGCCAGATAAAACTATATATACATAGTTGATCCAGAGAAAGGCAAAAAAACCCTTAGAAACTTTGTTCAATTATCTCCAAGGGAAAAAAAATCATTCCTGACCATATGGGGAAATTATATATTCCATGGATTTACAGTCTCTGTTGTCTTTACTTTACAATTTTGGAACCCAGTTATATTCTGTGCTTCTAGAAAAAAATCCAGCTTTTCCTTTTTTTTTTTGAAAATGTATTTAACAATGGTACAATGATAAAAAAATCAGAAAACAAACAGTAAAACAGCACCAGAACATATAAAACTGAGAATATACCTGAGTATAGCAAAGGTGGGTCCCAATATACCTGGAGACCTAGGAAGGGCTGGAGGATAACCAGGCCCAGCCAAAGGTTAGGCTTACATCAGTAATAGTAAACAAATAAAGTCCAACTGGCACTTATCAGGCCTCATAAAAATCAATGTCCATACAGTTGACTACAAAAACAAACAATTACATTGGTACCACAGGAGCTGACCCAGGAACAATGGAAAAGGGGGAGGGGGAGGATAGGACCGTGATAGTGTGACTACGTTAAAATATATGTGGGCCCCCATTCCGGCCAATTCTCTGGGTGGAAGGACAATACCTTTAGCCAGTCTGTGCCTTTTATAGGCTCAAATAAATTGCAGAAAGTCAGTGTGAACTCTCTTCAAAGCTTGGGGCGGAACTCAGACTGGTAATGTCTTTTCCATTTACTTAAAAAAAAAATTTCTTGAGGAACATTCGGAGGAATATGTGGGAAAATAACTGACCATATTTGGAGGTTATATGGACCCCTATAGTGGTCCTTCCAAATAAAAGGAATAATAACTCTCTGCAAAGCCAATGTCACACTTACCTGTTCCTCACTAAAGCACAGGCATCTCCCTCCAGCGCATGCGGGCAGTTCCGATTCAGGGCGTGCCTCTGTTCCCAAGCTTTATCAACTCCATCCATGCTGCTGGCCAGTCAGAAAAAAGCCTCTAAATCAGCCCTGGCTATTTAGCTAGCTCTCAGACTCCATTTTGTGTTTGTGCAACAAGTCATGTCTCCTTTGTGTCTCTATTGTTCCTCTCTATTGCTGTCTGTCTCCTGGATCCCTGGCTATTGACCCCTGGCGTTTAACCTGACCTCTCTTGCTTGCTGACTGTCTTGAACCTGGCTTTCCTTGACTATCCTCCTGCCTGGTGGTTTGGTACCGTGCTTGCCCACCTTGGTGTGCCCATAGACTGCAATCTGGCTGTAACCAGTAGCGCAACATCCTCACCATCAGAGGCTCTGGAGAAAACCTGGTTACGGCTTAGACTCTGCACCTTGGCCCTTCCCGTGGCTCGCACCACCTCCATACGCCCCCTAGTGGTCCTGTCTCTCCGTGCGTGACAGCCAAAAGTTCCGGAGAAGGTATATGAAGAGGTAAGGCCTCCGCTTCTGATGAATTAACTTTAAAACCTGACATCTCACCATATACAAGCAATTTTTTCCACAAATTCGAGAGTGAGGTGACTTTTCTGCATTCAAGCAGTTCGTTTGTTTATTAACAATATGATTAAAATTGACCCATTTAGTATTATAACTTGCATGTCTGTAAGGTATAAAGCCTGTCTGGTCACCATGGATGAGAGAGGGAAGGAATTTGGATAACCTAGAGGCCAAGATTTTTATAAAAAGAGTGCTATGGGCATATAACTAGAGCAATCTTTAGGATCTTTACCTGGCTTTGGCACCACCATAATATGAGAAGCCATCATAAAAGGGGGATCGGTTTACCATTCAGAAAATGATTAAATAAACCTAAAAGATGTGGTAAAAGTTCCGGAAAGAATGTTTTATAGTACAAATAGGGTAAACCATCCGGGCCTGGAGCCTTAGAGGATGGCAATTGATTAAAAACTTTAGAAATTTCCTCCTCTGTAATGGGGCTATTAAAATGCTCCAGGTGTTCTGATTTGATCCAAGGAAGATCCCACCCGCTCTAGATATGAATCTATTTTCGGCTGTAGCAATTTACCCATAGAGGTCGGGGTTTGGTGGACCATTTGGTAGAGATGTATAAAAAGCCTCAAAGCAGGAAGCAATGTGGGAGGGGTCATATCGCACCATCTTTCTCTTATCCCTAACAGCCACAGGTGTTGAATTAATCTGCATATCTTTTAGCTTACAAGCAAGCAAGGTATCAGCCTTATTCACCTTGCAATAGTATAGTTGGCGGGTTCTCTGCATCATCCAACTGACCTTCCCCAGTTCCAGAGCCCATAGTTTTGAACGGAGGGTGGTCAGTTCTCGAAGAAGGCCCAAAGACGGCTTTAGACGTATTTGTTTAGTGACTTCATTACCTTCTAAATTGATTTCAGTACTATATAGTGAGCTTAATAAAGTGGGAAATCCTCATGGGCACAAATATGTACCTAATTGGGATTATGATCTGAAAAAGACACCCGGGCTTGGTCTAAAACAGCAAAATGCTCCAGGAATGTTACTACTCTTGAGTCGGCATTTAAAGTCATGATGCTTTGGTACATGGTACCTTCTAAGTTGAAACATCTTCCGAGCCACGGCTCGGGGCTATGTTTTCGGGGTTGTCAGGAGGAAGGGTCAGTTATACATATTTGGTAGACCTGCCCTTTTGCAGGTAGATTCTGGGGCAGAGTTTTTAAGATGTTAAACAGTATATTTCAAACACATATTCCTAGGGATCCATGGATGGCCCTATTACATTTTAAACCAGCCTGGCTCACCAATAAACAATTTCAATTGTGTATTTTTTTTTTGGCTGCTAAGCAAGTGATAGCGAGTAATTGGAAGAAACAGTAATTACCCTTTCATGAGGTGAAACTTAGAATGGATAATATGTTGATTAATGAGAAATTAACAAGTTCTGTTACAGATTCATATCAGAGATTCTCTGTAGTATGGGATCCTAGGATCCAGTGTTCTGTGCCTTCCATGCCTCAGATGTCGCTGAATCGCTGGTAACACTGGACTACCGGTGAAGGAGATGACATGTCATGGGTGTTTGACCTTCAGTAAAATAATTAGAAAGGACCAGAGTTGCTACCACTGTACTGTAATGGTATTGTATTTTGTTTACTGTATTCTGAGTAAACTTGGTTTGGTTTTAGTTTGTTTTTGTTAAGTTTGTATTTTTTTTTTGCATAAATGTTACCGCACTTTTTTTTTGTTCCTCCCCTTTTTTTTTCTCACATTTTCAGTAATGCATAGGCTGTATTGAATAACTATTTTGGATGTTTGTAAGGTATCAATTTTACCCTTTGTTATTTTCTATGTAAAATTGAAAATTTAATAAAAATTATTGAAAACAAAGACGGCTATAGACTATATATCACCTCAGCGGACCGCAGGGCCTGCATTGTGACAGAACGTTGCAAATTATAGTCACGTTTAAGTCAGGAGCTCAGGGCTATACAGTGCCCCCTATATACCATCCTATGTTCCTCCCAAAGCGTAGAGGTATGTGCAACCGAGCCCTCATTTTCACTAAAATCCTGCTGGAGGTTTGTGGTAAGAGCCGATTTGGTACCCCTGTGTTTAAGCAGAAAGTCATTCATTTTCCAATGACAAACCCCCACTGTTTTAGAGGAGAAAGTTACATCTAATGTTATGGTGGCATGATCCAACCTAGTTTCCTAGTTTCCAGGTTGCCATATAAGACAAGGTACCTCCTTCCCGCATCGACAAGGGGGCTTTCAGAAGGATAGCCACACCAGCTCTTTTCCTACAGGGTGAGTTAGACATATACACCTGAAAATAGAGTTTAGAAGCAAAAGTTAAAAGAACCCGAACTATCAAAGCGAGTCTCTTGCAAGAAAATAACTTCCGGAAACAAACGCTTGAACTCTCTTAGGGCTAACTCCCACTTTGAGTTGGATTTCAGACCCCTAACATTAAAATATAAGATCCTAGTAGCCATGTAACCTAAAGGAGATCCGGTAAGTGGCTAACAATCCCATCAGCAAATTAAAATGCCCATACAAGGTCATACAAGTTAGCCTCCAAGTCAAATCACATCGCAATAGTGCGTTACGCTCAGGAAAAGGGGAAGGAAACAAAGGGGGAACAGGGCAACCCAAAATGAAAGGATGCAGAATGTAAAACCCAACAAAAGAAATAAACCAATAGGTCTGAAATCACCAATTAGCGACCAAGGAAGGTCTGACACCCGCCGGTACTTGCCACCCATATCGGGAGGCCAGGGAACAAGTTTGCTTGGTGGGTGAGCACACCTCCCCAAAGGGGCAAACGGCCCGAAGGGCCACGAGATAGAAACCAAGAAACCATATAAATGTCATCTTAATATCGGCCAGCACCGACCGCAAACAATGTCACAGCACCGGGAAGGACCCAGAACCCTACCCAGACATCAGACTCTTCAATGACTTACTCCAGCAGGTTGGTCAGGTGGATACAGGGATTCCAGAGAGTTGCGCTTGGACCTTTCCTAGAAACTGCTGCTTGCCAAGGGGGAGAGCAGAGTCAGGGAGGATCCTCAGGCTCCCACCCTGGAATCTTTGGGCGATCTATCCCCAGATCTCTGTAGAAGAAAGGAAGATCCTCAGCGGGGAGTGTGGCTGTTTTCCCATCTCCGCGAGCCGAAAGGCTAAATGTATATCTCCATCTGTACGGGATACGGTTGTCCCTAAGGACAGTCAGTAGCGGCTGTGCGGTGTTGTTGCAAAGTATGCCACGATAAGTCCTGATAAAACTGAAGTGGAGGACCATCAAACTCAAGGTTACGCATGTTCCTGGCAGTGGCCATGATCTCATCTTTCAACTCAGCATCTTCTAAATGGCATATGACATCACGTGGTCTGGATGCTATGACAGGTTGCCTGGAGGGTCAGTAGGCTCTGTGGATTTTATTTTCCCGAGAGGCAGGGCACCCAAGAACCCGATTAAAAAATGCTTGCAAAACCGGCTTGGGATCAATATCCTGGGTTGCCTCAGGAAGACCCCAGACTCTAATATTATTCCTATGACTTTTATTGTTCAGATCCTTCATGAGATGGTAAAGCTCCCTGAACTTTTGATTACTTTCCATAGATTTATGCTGTAATGTCCTATTGGCTCACTGGACATTTTCATCTAGGTCATCCACCCTGCCTGCTTGGGACTGCAAATCACTGCGCAGGGCCCCAGTTTCAGAACGACATGTCGCTTGGACTTCTGTGACTAATTTCTGAAAGTCCTCTTTGGTAGGCAAAAACTAAAAATACTGGTGCCATGAGATACTGGGGTTCACTTCCATAGGAGGGTACTCCCTAGCAGGTTGTCTGGAGGGGTCCAAGGTTCCCACATTCCTGGGGGTAAGTTCCTCTAGTATGCCATCATTGGGATACTCAGAGGGCCCTGCTGGAGAGAAGACCACTGTGGCATATAAAGGGGGGCCTGGTGGTAAAATCCCCCGGACCCCCTTGCTGGAGTGCTGTGGGCAGGAAAGAAGACCCCATGTCTAAAAGCCATGGAGATCATCTCTCCCAGGGAAATGTGTGGAGAATCTGGTGGCTGTGCTAGGTCCCCACAAGGAGAAGCTACAGGGGGGGAGTTTCCCTCCGAAAATGCTGCAGGACTCACTGGAACCAAAGCTGACGATCCCGGAGACCCTGGATCATGTGAGGAGGAAGGCGGTGGATCACTCTGTCTGCCTGGGTGAGTATCTGATTGCTGACTACACCTTGTGGTTTCAAGGATCTGTTTCCCCCGCTTCCATCTTGGAAGCCAACAAACGGAGCCGATAGGATAGGAGATAAAAGCCCATATAAAGGGATGATCTGAAAGCAGCTGCAATGCTGGGGTGGGGGGAAGCCTCCCCACTCTTTCCTCACGTTGTTTGCCCATGGATGCCTTAAAACGAGCCCAGGATTCAGTGGATAGCAGTCAGTGCCAGCGGAGCACAGGATTCAAGCAGCCATTACGAGCGCCCACCAAGCCAGGCCCCCCAACTTTTTCTTAACACCAAAATATAAAATGTGTTGAAACTACTTTCAGCGTGAGCCTATTCCACATTTTCACACATTATACTGTGGAGAATCCCTTCCTTATGCAGATATTCTAGACACAAAAAGTTCTCCCTTAATCTCTTAATAATTGGGAAGAGAGTTCTATATATGGACCATTTATTTTTTTTATATAGGGTAATCATAAATCCCCCCTAAAGGCCTCTTCCTAACCCCCTAGCAGTATTCCCAGGAGTGATTTGGGGTGGATTTTCCCTGCGGTATTCCTGAGTCACACTCGGGGTAGATAAAATCATAATAAAACCCCACTTACCTTGCTCCATTGTCCTGCTGGTCCCTGCAGGTCCTGGGCACACGTCCTCCTCCTCCGATCTCCAGCCGCGAAGTGCAGAGACGATCTCTGGGGTTTCCCGGTGATGTTGGTGCGGATGGAAGGATTGGCGGGAAATTCAAATAATTTTGTATTGCATTCAATACAAAATAGATGTATTGAGTCCAATACAAAGAAATGTTCATATAATATATATAATTATATTATATATATAATAAATAAGCTGCTTTACAGTTATATTACATGTTTTACTATTTTTTTTAACAAATTTTTGTGGGGATTTTTTAAGTTTATTAATAAATGTATTAACTATTGGACATATTTCAGTGAGTTGTGCCTAAGAAATATAGGCCTGCAATAAAATAAATTTCCATGCAAAAAATTGTACCGGTTTTTGCATGGAAATACGAACAGAATTTGACCGCTAGGGGGGGGTTAAGGGAGAATAGATTCAGTTAATTTAATCTCTTCTCATAGTTGGGCTCCTCCATTCCTTTAAACTAGTTTAGTTGCCCTTCTCTGCACTCTCTTCAATTTCACAATGACCTTTTGTGTACTGGTGTCCAAAACAGGACTGCATATTCCAGATGTGGTCTGACCAATGCTTTGTACAGGGGCAGGATTATGTCCCAATCACTGCAGTCTATTCCTCTTTTAATACAAAAAAGTACTTTGCTAGCTTTAGATATTGCAGCTTGGCATTGCATACTGTTATTAGGTCTATGATCCACCAGAACCCCCAGATCCTTTTCCATTTCTGACTTCCCCAAATGCATTCCCTCTAGACAGTATGAAGCATGCATGTTGTTAGCCCCCAAGGGAATAACTTTACATTTATCTATATTAAATGTAATTTGCCACTTGGCTGCCCAATCAAACAGTAAATCCAGGTATACTTGTAGATTATAGACATCCTGTATGGACCTAATTCCACTACATAGTTTGTTATCATCTGCAAAGACAGAAATTGTACTTTTCACCCCAAACACTATATCATGTATAAAGATGTTAAACCCTAATGGTCCCAACACTTTAGACCATTCGGAGTATAAATCATTAATCACTACTCTCTGGATGCGGCCTTTGAACCAGTTCTCTATCCACTTACAGATTGAATTTTCTAAACCTATAGACCCTACTTACTTTCACATAAATATAGAGTAAATTTGATTGACAACTTCGGTCTTTCTTGAATCCATGCTATCACTTCTATGAAACTCTTCTATGTCCTTCTTTGTCAAACTCTCTAGGACCTTTCCAACTATAGAAGTTAAACTTACTGGTCTGTAGTTACTTGGAGATGGGAACCAGATTGGCCTTTTGCCAATCCATTGGTACCATGCCAGTGAATAAAGAGTCTCTAAAAACAAGAAACAATGGCTTTGAAATAACTGAGCTCAGCTCTTTGATGACACATGGGTGTAATCCATCAGGTCATGGTGCTTTATTCACCTTATATTTATCTAACTGTTGATCAATTATAATATTTTGAGCCATTGTAGTTCATTTAAGGCTGTAAAGGTGATTTTTGCATTTTTTATTCTTGAGCTCTCCCATTTTCCTTTGTATACACAGAGCTAAAAAAAAGTGTTTAGTATAGTGTCCCCAGTTACCAACCCTGAGACATCCTTTAAGATGCATACATGCTCAGATCTGATCTTTTTTGCTATTGATATATTTTTTTTAAATGTTTGTCTTACTTACTTTTGCAATCTGTCTTTAATTTGGAATTTTGAGAAATTTGATTTCCTCTTTTACATCTTTTGTTATATTTTTAATAGTTTTCAAATGATGAAGGTGATCATTTGTTTTCATATTTTCCTATTTTTTTATGGCTCTTTAACATTAGCTGTGAGCAACATAGCATTTAATTTTTGCCTCTTAAACCGATTTCCTGTGGGAATATGTTTTGCAGCGTGTTTGTATAAAATAGACTTGATAAAGACTGAATAAACTCTTTCCATTTCTGTTGTCTGTTCTTTATGGACAAAATTCTCTCCCAGTCCACGTCACGGAGAGCTGCCCTTAACAATGGAAAATTTGCTTTTTTAAAATTTAATGTTTCCCTTTCCCAATTATTGATTCCTACTTACTGTTTACATTGAATTAAATCACACTATGAAGACTGCTACCCAGATTTTATTTTCCATGTACATTTGTTATAAGTTCTGCATTGTTTGAATGAAAATTCCAGCAGAGTATCATTTCTAGTTGGGGCTTCAATAAACTGTACCATAAAATTGTCATATCTGTGGGCATCTGTAAATTTCCATACCTCAGATATTTCCAGTTCTTACCTGTAGATTGTGATCTTCAAGTTTTCAAGCATGAAGTGGGAATATCTCAAAAATAACAGTAGACAGTAAAGCTATGTAGCTAATCTTTTTTGACACGCTGTACTGTATTTTTTTTTTCTTTTTCACTAGGCTGCCTGTCTTCATTCCAATTCCCCATTGTCCAGAAATGTCTGCAATTGTTGAGATAACAAAAAAACTTTACTTCAGTGGAAGAGACATGAACAAGTAAGAATATGAAATGTTTTATCAGATCACATAATTTTACCAGCTCTTAGTTGGGGCTTTCTTTCTTCATTATGTTGCTCTGGGCACACGTGAACCTCTTGTGCAAGCCCCACTACTTGTGTTGTGGCGATTAAATAGAGTTATTGGAAGAATCATGCTGTCTGGCATATGAGAAGAGCTACTTTACATCAGTAAAGGCCACCAGCCAAGAGAAAGGAGATTTTTTTATGTTTCCTAAACAATAAAGAGGCTTCTGACCTGTTCCAATATCCCTCCTACACCCCCTACTACAACAGTTACTCTGTTAAATGTACCAAAAAATGTAAAAAGGTGGCTAGAAAAGGAAAGGAAAAAAAGGACATTACAATGTGTATAATTTGAGTCTTGGTACCACCATTTCTAACTGTGGCCCTAGGCAGTGGCTTGGTAAATGAAGCATCGTATTTAGGGGTCTCTAAACCTTTTTAGATCCTACAAACACACCCCTCTGGTACCCTAGTATACATGCTGTAGGGGTGAGATAAAACTTCAACCTTCTTGCCCCAAAATCAGTATGCAGCCAACTCTTGCTAAAACGGACTTCATTTTGTGCTGTGAATAAGCATTTAAACAGGGTTAAACAAAAGACATAAGGAATTCTATCATTTTCTGGTGCTAGATACTAGGCAAATATAGAAATGTACTCTACTCTAATAGTATTTTTTGAAAAAATAACCAAGAAAAGGGGAAAAGGATGCCAGGCAACATGAGGTTTATACTACATTTATTGCATTTTTATAATAAAAAGTAATATGCAAAAATCAGCCAATAAGTGTTCTGACGAAGGAAAACCAATAACCTGGTTAACATGGCTTTTGTGCTTCACATTTATTATTTGGTCCTTAAACTGCCCTAAATCAACAGCTCATTTGTGCAGTAGAAAAAAATCAAAATGATGCTGCATTTCTGTAGCCTCATATGTGAAAGGAAAGAAATGCGGTGAGTAGGAGGAACACACATGAGCTGTGACAAGGCGGGGAGAAGCAATATAAAGCCTTCATAGTTGTTAAAAGTGAGAAAAGAACCACAGATTCTTCTTCCTCTTGTGAAACCTATAGCACATGAAGACCTAAATTACAAAGACTCACTTTACATCTGTAACAGCCAAGATGCAACAAATGCAACAACCAAACATGGGCTATCCAGTCTTCTGGACTAACCAAGCTCAAAGACCACCTGTTCTGACCCATACATCTATGTACCCACCTCCACCACCTTTCCCAGACTTCAGGAAGAAAAGGCGTAAAGGTGGAACTTGTGTATATCTCTTTATCATATTTCTTCTGGTTCTGCTGGCATTGCTCGGAGTGGGGATTGGTACTTATAAAATAATGGAGCTACAGAAGGAACTTGACAAAATCAAAGAGGTAAAAAAATTTAAATTTTTTAAATTGTTTAAATTTTAATGGGGGATTAAATTGTTGATGGGGGATAAAACACATTGAATAAACATTTACTGAATGACCTTGCAATGCTTATGAGACAAATATTTATTTAATTTGCTTCGAATGTACATCATTTTTAAGGGGAACTAAAGTAGGAAGTGGGTTTCATGGATACATTACTTTTCCCCATTGTCCTATTTCATATATTATTAATGTAGTAAACTTTCAAATTTAATATTGAAAGTTTATTATTTTTTAGATCTAGTTTTCTGTGGGTTAAAAAATAATAAATGTCAACCATTGTTATTGTGATTCTTGTTTTTGCTGTGTTTTTTTAGGTTTGCATTAAATTTATCTTGTGATGATTTAACACAAGTATAAGGATCTTTATTTTAGCCATGTGACCATATTATAGCTAGTTAATTTAATGTATCAATAGGTTTTTTATATGTTCCTTGCTAAAAAGCTTTGTGAATTGGGCATATTGTTTTTAAATTAGAAATAGTTCTTTTTCTGTAGAGACATTTTCTTCCCTAGTCCTACCTGTTGACTGTATTTTCCCCATTGCGTTTGCAGATCTTTGCCGTACCAATGGACTTAATGTTTAATGTGTCAATTAAATTTTGAAATCTAAGGGTCTCTCCACCGCCATCTAGATGATGCTATTCTGAAGTGCTATAGTTTTTATAGTTTAACATTCCTATGGATTATGTTTTATGCGTATTTTTACTAGATTGTAAGCTCTTCGGGGCAGGTTCCTCTCCTCCTGTATCACTGTCTGTATTAGTCTGTCATTTTCAATCCCTATTTAATGTACAGCGCTGCGTAATATGTTGGCGCTATATAAATCCTGTTTATTAATAATAATAATAATAATAATAATAATAATAAAATGCGTGATAAGTATTTTAATGTTAGTTCTAGCGCCAATGATCTTTGAGTATAATATTTTAGCCAAAGTATCTGTGAATGTGATAGGACAAGATATTTTAACTAACTTTATTGATTGGTGATTTAAATAGTTACAGCTTAAAGTAAGGAGTTGATTAGCAACATGTCTGGATGGTGATGCCTGTAGCGATCATGCGCATATTATAAATATGATAATACACAATGTCAACAAGCATAGACAATATAAGTCTTATATTAGCATTGTTTTCCTCATAAGGTTTTAATGAATAGGGTGTGCCTCCAAAATAATACTTATTGGAGTAAGTCCTTAGGCTATAAGGTGTGTTTAAAAATACTATACCATGTCTTATTTCAGCCATGCTCCTGTTATTTCCAAATCTCAGGAGACTTTTTGGTGACATGGGGCCAAATTTATTAAAGCTGTTAAAGGCTGGAGAGAATACACTTTCATCAGTGAAGATGGGTGACCCAGCAAACCTGGAATGGATGAAAGTGTATCCTGTCCGGCCTTGGAGAACTTTAATAAAACAGGCCCAATGTTTGTTTAAATGTTTTGGGGCCTATGGTGAATCATGGTTCTTTTTCTTATCATAACACAATTAATACAATTAGACCCTCTGCCATGCTCACTTGAGGTAGATAGAAGATATCATCTGGACTTGCTCTGCATTGTGGAAGACATTTTGGATCGTATCCAAGCTGCTTCTTTAGTTATAAATTATTACTTTGGGTATATTGCTAAAGTTCCTCAACATTACAGTCCTGCGCCATGAAAATTACTATTACTAGATAAATGATAGATAAATGACCTCATATGAATTAATGTTAAAGAAAAGGCCAGTCCATTTTATCAAAACTAATTTACTGCAGTTTTGGTTGATTGGTGGTAGCTTTCCTACGAAAGCCCGGGTCAGAATAAAACTACAAAATACCTTACAATATATTGAGCCACATTTATGAGTATGGGCTAATCTTTGCTAATTAGACTAGAGTAGTCATTTTTATGCATTGGTCCCCGTCTGCACTTCCATTACAGCACTGCAAGCAAGTACAGAATATCTATTATTCTTCAATAACTTTGTGTGCAACGCTGCTGTTAAAAAAATGATTGATCACTTCAAGAGGACCAATGAAAACAGAAATAAAAAAGCTGCCATTCTTGTCTTGGTTTTTTTTAAATGTCCAGGTTGCTATCTTGATCCTGACTTAAATGACTAAAAGGTAGTATACCTGAAACATTCATACAGTGCAGGGCAAGGGATTAGACTTATCCAGTCCAGTGAAACACATGTTGGTAAAGGCAGGATTAGGATGACAGCTCTGGCGCTCTAGCGTTGGAAACATTTTAGACCTCTTAAACTGTATTCCATGTATTACAAAACCCTTTCTATATGTATATGCAGTTACATGTATTGTTTCTAAATATTTATATCATCCTATACATTTCAATACATTGGCGTCCACTGTCTGTCTCATGTAATCTTGCTGTACATATAGTCGTTCTTGTGCAGTTCACCCTGATAATTTTGCGGTGCTCAATAGCAATCTGCAAAAACAACCTATGCCAATAGCAGCCATCACAAACCCTATAATGTCTTTTTGACTGCCTTATGTCTTGGACATTGTCATTGTACAAATCCTACACACATTAATTACTGCATTTTTTAGAAGCACCCTGAGTTCATAATATCAGTTAAATAGTTTTTCCAATAGCTAGATCTTTAGGATGTTCCTTGTGTGTTAGGCCTGATAATCACATGGAGAGTTAGGAGAGGATGAACTGGGGTTAATTTACTAAAGGGTTGTAGGCTGTTAATCCAGCAGAGGCAATTATTATTCTGCAAGAATTTACTTATTTACTAAATTAAACTAATATTATTTTCATCTGTCCATAGTTTTCTGATGATCCTTCCTCACTGCCGAATCCTTCCACAGAAAAGTTAATAGGTGAGATATTCTAGTGTTTAAACTATGAGCTGCTATTAGTCATCTAATACATACATCTGTTTTAGTCTGAATATTCATTGCTATTCCTCTTTCTGTAGGAGAACCCCTGGGGAAATTAGTAAGCAGGCAAGCTGCCCACGTCACAGGTGAATTATGTATTTCTATCATTTATATAAAGTATGTCTGTAATACAGTAATCATTTTTATTGTAGTCTCTTCATGGAAGATTTGCCTGTATTGTGTTTAAAGTGTCTGCTTACACTGACAAGGCCTCTTTCTCTAATATCTACTAAAAAGTTTGAGCTATACTTACCCCTGTCTTTTGGCTACAACACCTAAATGAAGATGATGTTACTGCCCTTCTGGGTAGAGTCCTTTGATATGCAAGTAGATCAAATCTCTCAAAAAGGCACTTTTGCAATAGACTAGAGAGCCTTCTTGTGAGATTCGGCCTGCTCTGGATTTCTCGGGACCCAACCTGGAATGAAGGTGTTGTCATACCCAGTGATGCAGAAGGTGGGGGTAAGGTAATTATAATTCCAATTTATTCCATTTCAGGTACATTTTGCATTTACATAAAATTTGCAATTTGGAGAGGGGGCATTGCTAGCAATAGGCAAACCTCTCATTTTAGTAACAAGTTTGCTTTAACACTCAGGGGCTCTGCAATAAAATCACCCAATATTAGTTAGATATATGACAGGTCCTACGTGGGGAAAGGGGGTTAGTTGCTCTTTTTTTTTGGGTGCAAGAGAACCCTCTCTTGGCATGGACTAGAAGCTGTGCGCTATAAACTTTCCAATAGAAGGTGAGAGTAGAGTAAAAAAAGAAAGAAGACAAGAATATTCTGCTTCTGCGCATTGATTGTTCTGTAAACAGTCTGTAGCTTTGAGCTTTGTAAAGTAAAGAATTAAATGGGCAGAAATAAGAATCATTGGAAGGGTAGCCTAAAAGGTTTTGGTTTTAGTTGTGACCACAACTTATGATGTAAATTACAAATAATATGTTATAATTTAAAAGTTATTTATTTTATATTTGCAGCAAAAGAAAGCTTAAATTTGCCTTTAGTCTGGGAGGACCGTATAGGACGTGCTTTTACTAATGGCATTCAGTACAAGAACAGAGGATTAGTGGTAAATGAAACAGGCCTGCACTTCTTATATTCCTCCATCTACTTTAGAAGTACAGAATGCCCTAAAGATTCCTTGGAACTGATACATATTGTCTACAAAAAGCCATCCCGATATCCAAGTGTTATGAAACTCATGGAAAGTACAGAGCAACATAACTGCAAGCCGCTTGTGACCTGGGCAAGACACAGTTACCTTGGAGCAGTATTTAACCTGACTCGTCAAGATGTCTTGTATGTCAATGTTTCTGATGTCACACTAGTCAGTACTGATGAAGCAAAATCATTTTTTGGCATTTACAAACTATGAAGATATATAAATATCTAGAAGTCTTACACTTTGCTCACAGACTTTTTGCCAACAGGTTTTGAAGGTAACCTACTGCTAGTGCATTTCCTTTATAGGGGAAATTGCATTATATCTCTATTTACTTGAGATATTTGGTAGCATATCTTAATCCAATAAACTTCCAGATAAATTGCAAGATTTTTGTTGTATTGTGAGGTTTGCAATTGTTTCCATGTTTTAATGGAACTGAACATCTCCTGATGTTGGAAAGAACCTTCAACTTTTAAAACAACTGCACTTTACCTATTAAAATATTAACTTCCAAATTTGACTACAAAGTAAAATATGTATAAGGAAATACAGTAACAAGAAAAGATATGGGACACTTATATTTGCTTCTTTTTAACAAACACCCAAAAATCAAGAGGCTGCAACTTTGAAAAACAATTACCAACTACAATTCCCAAAGTTTCCTTCTAAAAGTAGAGGACTGGAAAGGGGCAGGGGGGGGGGGGGGGGGGGGGGGGGGCACTCCCCCCCCCCCCCCCCCCCCCCCAGCATTTGTAGCATATTCTGGATTAGTGGCCCTCAATGAAAATACTTCAGCATCAGGCATCAATCAAAGTGAGATCTGCAAACATTACCAGCTGCTAGACTTTATATAGCTATCTGTTCCATGTAGAGACCTGTGATCACAGCACCTGGAAAAATGGAAGTCTTCCATCAATGACTTTTATTGGGGCTCTAGAACTGCATATGCCCAAGTACAAAAGCTGCAAAGCTGAGTTTCTCCACCAGGCCAAAGGGTTTCAAGTCTTGCATTGTCCATTTAGTTCTCCCCAATAAAACCTACAATGTCTTGTATGTATATTGTATGATTGACTTAAATTGAAGTAATTAAAGGACACAATTTAATGTTTAATCAACATTCATCATTACTCCAAAAAAAGATTACAACTGTATCAATATTGTATAAAACATGCCAATAGGAGATTCAGACCACTTTATTGACCCCCCCCACTTACTCACGGTACCCAACCTAATGAAAAGTTAAAGTAGATCCAAAGACTAAATTACAAAAAAGTTGTAGTAAGTAAAGTTATCCACTATATATGTATCATGAAGCAATTATTACTATAAATGCTATTTTTTTTAGAAGTAAGTACTTCTAAAATACATTGCTTCATACAGATAGGAAGACTTTTAGCAAGGACTATAGTGACTGTGTTGCAAGTAATTAACTCATTCTAATATAATAAGACACTGAAATGACTTAATAATGTAAAATATAAAAACATACACAATTTTCAGGAAAAAAAAATGTTTTTACTTTTCAGTTCTGCTACCTGTTTCTTGAATACTTATTTTGTTGCACAGCACAGCCTCCAACAAAATCTTTACCATCCAATATACCTCCAGGTATGTCAGGTACCTAGTGTTCTGCTGAGTCTGTGGTTCTACTTGCCATCCACTACTTCACTATTGAGTATTTTTCTTGTGGTGGGTTGACTAAATCTCTATAATTTTTGTTTTGTTCCTACCTACCTTTAGAGAGGAAGTCTTAAAGTCCCTATTAGAGTTATAAGAAACCAGATTCTAGATATAGCCAAAATAACAATCTTGAATGGGTTGAACTACTCAGGTTTTTTTATTTCATACACTGGTATCAGTAAAAAAAATGGTAGATTTTATTTCTAATTGTCTTCAATTTGAGGAGGAAGTGTGAAGGAGAAAAACTATAATTATTGAAAAAAGGAAAAAGAACAAGATGATGAATAGTTACTGATGTATTTGTTTGTAGTCCTAATAGTAGCACGTAATATATGAATGTTAAATGAATTGAAGGAATGTTTAGCTTTAGAATATATTATTTTGTATATAATTTTGTAAAATAAATAATTTATTTTAGAATTATTTTGTAATGGTCATTTGTTAATAGTTTAGTGTACCCAACAAACTGAAAAAAAAAGCATTGGTGTGGTTACTGCAGCCATCATCAAAACGGTGCAGTGACTGCATCATATATTATAAATTTTATGGTGTTTAAGGTTGTGGTGGAAATGAGTCATCAAGCGTGCTCACAGTTTTCCACAGTAGCTAATAAGGATGAACTAAAATGTCACCAATTGCTGTTGCCACAAAAATGTGGTTCACATGTTGATAAATGGAAATATGTCCTGATAAAAAAAAAAAAAAAAGAATAGCAACAAGCATGTATCTGCTTCTAGTCAGTTCCTTTTTGAAATATACGATGTTAAAGATGAACTTGGGGCACAAAGATACACAAATTAAGTACAACACACAAATGAGCTGTTCCATTTGCCAAAGAATTTGGGTCCTTATTCATTCAGTCCAAAGAATACACTCTGCCACACAACTTGTTGGATGACATCACTGACATGACATCCTGACATGAGCCAGCAACAGTCTGTTGAATGACTGAGCAGCAGCAGACTTATAGGGTCATCTCACTGCTCAATGCGGTTTCTCTTTCTATGAGATTGTTCCTTGACAACATATTTACATGTAGCTTACCTGATGACACCCATTGCTACCCCACTCTCTACCAATCTGACCATTGGTTTACAGGATATTGCAATAGGATGTATTAAAACAAAATCATACATGCACTCTAGCTGCACTTCAAATACATTAATGCATTAATGAATACATTGCTGCATTACTTTGTATCTGTTGTATCTACCCGGAGTTCAGCTTTAGTACAAATAATTTATTTTGTGAATTATATTTAAACATTTGTACTGAAGATGAGAATGAGTGTATTGTACAGTATCTCCATCCTCTGATATCTGTAAATGTTGATGGTAAAATATCATTACTATTCACAAACCACCTTTTCCCACATTCCTGGGAAAAGAGATCATACAGTTTGTGGCAGTGGCAGACACCAAAAGTAGTGCAAATCAGTGGATTGTAAAGAGTTAAACAGAACCTAATAAAAAAGAAAAATTTATGCAACTGCATTGATATGATTGTTCTATATAATCAAATACCCTTTTCTTGAATTTTAAATGCATTTGTAATTAAACAAGATATAAATGTGTTGTATGATTATTTCAGTTTGTAGTCATTTTTTGTGTTGGGTATTGCCTAAATGACAAAAACCTCCATTATACAGACAGCTTAAACTAAATATTTCTTTACCTTTTATCTGTCAGCTGATGTTAAATGTTGTTAGGGCATCCAGTTCCCTTTTTTATGATAGTGGGCACCAGTGGGTGTTACATCTCAGTATTATGTATAACTCATAGAAACCATTTGAAAAGCCATGTTTTACCAACTCACCATGGGTAAAATATGGGCAATATTTGTGGCTTTGTCATTTCTGATGTTCTATTACCATTAGCCGAGGTCAATAAGGGTGAGAACACAGGGAATGCTGGCAGGCTGATTTCCTACTCACCTACAGGAGATTGATGGGACAAATACAGACCACTGATTTTCTGTACAAATTTTACACACTTTTCTCTAAGGAATAAATCATGTGTCAGTTATTGTACACAGGGCGGAGAGATAAAAAAAAAAAAAAAGAAGATATCAAATTTCTTCTTCAGAATGTTTGTGGAGTACTTTGGATGATAGCAGACATGTTCAAGCTTTCGGCTTTGGATAAAGAAGATAAGGACAGAAACCACCCTACGGTATCATTGTTGTATGGTATATTGGTATTTGTACCCCCACTAATGCCCTTACTTCCTGTCCCGCTAAACAGTGATTCAGAAGGCATTTTTTTTTTTGTAATGTGGGAAAGGTTTTTCCCTTATTACCTCTTCTGGTGACAGATGGTCACAAATAGAAATAATAACCCAGCATACGTTCCAAAGCTTCCTCATTCTGTCAAAAATGTTTGAGTCAAGTTCACTTTCAGATTGAATATGTATATTAAAGCTAATGCTAAGGAGCAAGTATTTAGAATAATTTACTGATACCTTCCCACCTTGTGATAGTTTCACACATAAGCCCACAGTGTTTCCACCCATATCACTCATAACTGTGATATATTTAGAAATTAATTGTATAAAGGCTCACATACTTTTTTTTCCTTAACTGACAACTTGTCTATAATAGACTCCTGGAAGTGTACAAGTTTGGGACTTTCTATCTAGAAGTATGGTCATACACAACCCTATAATAATGGTACCATTCACCATTTTGTATATTTGGGATATTTTCTTGTGATGGTATGTGTTTTTTTGTTTTGTGCAGTGCTTACTCAAAAGTGTAGAGTGCTTACTCAAAAGTGTAGAAGTGCTAATTATTAGATACATTCATTTTGTAGCATGTTATAAATTTGTAAGGTACCTGGGCATGAATTGAGATTTTCATCAAAATCAATGCCATGGGTTACAAATGCAGGGTCTCAAAATGCCTCTAACTTCCATAAAAGTGGCAGACAGTAAAACAATTTATAGAGTTGTTGCTGACAAAAGGTATAATGAGTTGCTATAGCATGGGCAGCAAGTGATCATTTAATCGTTTACTGTATGAATGTTGGTAGCATTTTATGCATGGAAGCCATAAATGAATACATCCCATAATATAAATCACATACATCCCATGGAGCTAAAGACATTCCACTAGTAGCTCTGAATTTAAAAAGACATAGACTATCAATTTGAAAAAAAAGAGCTGTAAACAGTGTCATAACAAAGCATTGTCTTAAAAAAAAAAAATTATATATCAATATTACATATTGTTACATATTCTACTATAACCTGACATTTTAGCCCACTCCTCCCACTCATTGAGTGTGGGCTAATGTGCACTTCACTGTTCATGCAGAAGCATAAGTGTTATTAAAGTGCAGCTTTAAGCTGCGTACACACTTCCAATTTTTATCGTTCCAATCGAACGACGAACGATCGATTGGGCAAAAAATCGTTCGTAAAAAAGTAACCAACGACGCCGACGAACGAGGAAAATTGTTGGAAACGAACGACCGGATCGGATTGGACGACGATCGTTGAACATCGTTCGTGTGTACGGTCGTTCGTTGATCGTCCATGTTCAGAGCATGCGTGATGAACGAACGTCCGTTCACTTTCCTGTCGTGCACATAGTTCCTCTATCGCTTAAACGATCGTATCTATTGTGTGTACAATATCTACGAACGATCGTGTCGTTACCTCTATGTGCAGGATCGGTGCTATACGATCGTTCATATATATCGTGCAGGAACGTTCGTCGTTCGTTTTCCGACGATAATAATTGGAAGTGTGTACGTAGCTTTACACTTTGGGTAGGTTAATAGATACAGAGTGACAGTTATCTAGTAAGCACTGGCATTTTATTCTAACCCCTATTAGACCAATGAATGGTATTAGACATTTTTAAAGACAACACATGCATTTTTTTTTATGTGAAGCTTTCACGTATGTTGAATGAATGCCTTAAGGCTATGAAAATGTTGTGCTTTAGCTTTCACCTATGTCTTTTACTATGTTTTGCTTACAAACCAAAGGACATGTTAAGGTGTTCTGTTGCATTCTAATGGGGCAAAAAGTCTATTACAAAAAAAAATGCAATACAAAAGCCCGATAAAGACTAGGAGGATATTCCTAAAAGCATAATGACCAAAAAAAATAGCTTAAAGCACAGGCCCATCAAGAGGTATTGAACATTTTATATAGAAAGGAAAACTATCATCAAATGAGATCTAGATTTTTAGATATGTGACTGCACAATGTCCCTGCACACTTTTCAATGAGGATGTGGTCATTGGGGTCGTCATGTATTGAAATAAGTAAACTGAGAACATATAAAGCATTTCCTTCCTTAGAACAAACACAGTTTCCATTGCTTGTATGTGAAACCGTGAATACAAAATGTAGTACCTATTTATCAATCTGCATTTTCAGATAAAAGCATCACCCAGGGTCAGTTTAGGATAAATTGTGGCCCACTTGGCTGAAATACTGCTTACCTTCTGACATAACCCACCTCATAGAGAACAGTATACCTCTGTGGGTTACTTTTTTACCTAAATCGCCAGTGAACAGTTCAACAGACTTTTTTTAAAGCGTTATTTAGTTCAAATTTTATTTAAATTTGGAATTCTTTACTATGAGAATTTTATTTTCTGGGATACAAGAAAAGGACAGAGCAGAGTGATAATAAGAAAAACAGAAGTTGTGGAAAGTTGGTTAAGGGAGAAATATACTATGACTATGTTTAAAAAAGTTATAACTTCTTTTAATATAGGCCACATAACTGTGGTCAGTAAGAGTGTAAAATGGTCTTATGTGGTTGGTCAATGAAAGCAGAAATAAAATTGCTTCTGTGTTAGCAGTTAGTGTGGGTAAATATATGCTCCTGTGTCAATAGGTAAATTATATGCTTCTGCGAGATAATAAATGTCCCAGTGGCCTTTGTCAGTGAAAGTAAACTATGTTCTTACATACTGAGAAAAAACTACTGTGCCAGTGGGAAAAATATCTATAATCTACGCAGCATACACATAGCCCTGCATTATATATATCCTATGGCGGATTGACAGAACCTTTCCCACCACCTGCCGCCTAAATGTTTGTGTGGGTTTGCTGGGGGTGTGACCACTTATTTATTCTGTACACTATATGACACCTGGCTATTACACTTACATAAGCTTATTGGACTCTCCATTCCAACCATGGGATACCTGGCAAAATGGTTCATAGTTACAGGTGATAGTGAATGATAAGAGAGTGCAGCATTGTAGGAGGTAAGGTTTGGTATAAGATTATATTTTTATTTTAAGGTTGGGGTAAGATTTAGCCTTGTTCAGAAGCTCTTCATGTTTAACCACCCTATTGTGTTGTAAAGAACTGAGAATACAAGTGCAAACATTTATATCCAGGATACACAATGCAAGGAATCATGGCACATGGAGTTTCCTTTTAGGCAGGAAACTGACATTGCAGCCACAAAATGGTGCAAAAGCACCAACAATTTCAGACTGACTGCATAAAAGCAAGAATTGTTCAAAAATATATAATACTAATATATGATTCTGTGCCTGTTATTTTTATTACCTCTTTAAGTGAGAACAATGACTTTAGATTTCATCCAATTTTTTAGAGCAGGTTAAGAATGTTGGATAATAGTTAGGGGCAGGTGAAATATTAGGGTCAGCTTAAAGTGTGTGTCAAGAAAAAGTTTGCAATGTATATCTACAATACATGTCCCCAAATTTTATAACCTAGCAGGTATATAAAAACACCTGCTGATCTGTCAGAAAAGATCACCGCTCTTAATTTCCTATTGTGGCTGACAAAAAAGCGTCTTTGCTGGATTAAAATTGCAAGTGTAGTGTCAATTTTGTCTGCTTGACTTTTTTAATCTCGCTAGAGCAGCCTTTTTAGACCTTTTTAAAATGGGGGAAACTATACTTTTAGGTCTTCGAGAATTCCTGAACCCTTCTATAATTACTATTTCCACAGCTCACAGTATATTAGCATGGTGGTCCATGGGAAAATGCCTCTTACATTGCTGGCCAGTGGGAAGAATATCACCCTTACAGATAGCCAAAAAGATAATTGATAACCTTAAAGGCTCAAATTGGTCAATGCTCAAGGAACCCTGGGCAAGAAACATTGCTCTGGATAGACAGTGTCATCCCTGTTGTCCAGCATCGACCTCGTCTCCCTGGACTAGAATCCAGATTCAAGTTGGGTTCTTGGCTGTTTAAAAATATCTGACATAGAAAAGCACCTTCTGTAACTAACCTTTCATTGTATACTATATCCTAATATCAAGCTACATTGTTGCAGTCTGGTCAGTTTGGGAGAAAAGACTGAGAAAATGCTTTCTGTTACCTGAAGCAGAATGATGACATCAGCTCAGTCTAGGCAAAATCACTGACTGGAGTGCCATAGTGTTTTGTTTTTTTAAATTCTGAAAAGTGGAGTTTTTCCGAAGACATACTATTGCTGTATATGTGACATGTCAGGGACTGGTCACGCACATTCTAAGAAATGTCCACTTTGACTTCTCTTTTGATAAAGGAGCAGCACTTTTTAATGTATTAGCTGATTTTGTTTTACTGTGGACTTTGAGCTTAGCACGAAGATATCTAACAGTACTCCTAAAATTAGGTACAACACATAGAGTATAGCAAGTTATCATTGTTTTCCGTTTTAGTATCTGCAGTCATTGGACGTGGGAATGTGTAATTGTCAGTCACATAGCTGCAGCTCAGAGAAGCAGCGATCTCTATAGTTGCAGATATTGGTTCACACAATAATATTCACTTCAAAGTTGCTTTGGTTTACATTATCAGCCCACACTAAATTCCAAATTGAAACGACACCTCCTATAGACCTCCACATGAAAATAAGCCGCAGATCACTTTTAAGTGCATTACTCTCTTTGCTTTTGTTAAAAGCTGCATTAGGCACCCACTTGGTAGATTCTGTGTTGGAACACAGGAAGACAAACAAGAGTAAGAGGCGGATGAAGATCACAGGGGATTCCTACTAATATTTCTAACTATTGCCAAGTTTCATTACCCACACAGCAGTGCCTTCAGTCCTATGTACTAACTACAGTTCATAAAAGGTAATGTGTTGGTCCTAATTAAGGATGCCACCAATACAAAAAGACATATCCATCCTTTTACTGTATATTGTTTATTGTATCATTATTATACTGTTGGAAATGTATATTGAGAATGTAATAAAGCTTATTTCTTGGAGTTCCCGTCTCAGGTGCCTTGCAACCAAAAGCAATATTTATCTTTATTTAGATGCATACATGGATTGTTAACAGCTACCACATGATAATACGCCTTGGTTTCCACAGGAAGAGGCTGCATAAGCTTGTAAAGACAAGAATATTTTACCCAACCCCTCCAAAACTCATTGCAAATGGTGAAACTTGATTGGTTGTCATAGGTGACAACTCACTGCACATCATCACTAATCTAAGGCTACGTTCACACCTGTGGTGAGGTTACGGTGTGTTTACAGCTTCCTCATACTTTGGTAACTTCTTCTTGCAGCAGCCCCATGGGAAATGAATAGGGGTGGCAGTGAGCAGTACTGCTCAATGCCGCCAGTTGTCAAATGTTGTTTCTTTAAAAACCAGCAATGCAGTGTGATTGTTTAAGTTACCGACCACAGGGAGCCACACAGGATCAATCAATCCCCAGGTAGGTCTTATTCTGCCCTTATTGACAATTACTTGTCCATTTAGAAGTGAGCACGACTCTTTGACTTGTAGCAGTGCAGCTTTTACTAGTTTGCCCCTGTAACCTACAAATATTTTACATTTTATTATAATACTCATGAAGGGAAAATGCAACTAGTGTGGCCCAGTGTTTGCTAGCCAACAGCTTTTGGTTTTAAAAAAATTCGATATTTTGCTGGGTGTTTTTGCAAGCTGTGCGATTTCCCACAGACACAGAATTAGTCAATAGTGAATTAACAGTGAATCTTTCAGTAAATCTGACTTTCATTAAAATATTCACTGGTGGAGAATCTTCCAGGTCCATATGTTTCATTTGCAATAACTGATTCTTTACCAGGTAATGTTTTAGTAAATATCAGATTCACTGCTTTATAAATAGAGCCCTTAGTAAAATTCTCCAGTAAAAGTGCTGGTAAGACGGCCAATCGTGCACTCGCTCAGCAGCACTGGTTCAAAAAGAGTCTGCACATTTGGCAGCTGTACCGGTACTACTCACTGCAGCCCCTATTCATTCCTTATGGGGCTGCCGCTGAGAAACATGTGGCGTCACCCCACATGGCAGCATTTCCTGAGGCAAGGAAGCTGTAACGCACCAAAATCTCAGTGCCAGTGTGAATTAGCCCTAAGGGTGGCATTCTTCCCACTGACCACCCCACTAATGTACTATGAGCTGTGATATAGTAATAGTGGAGTCTAGTCCAGCCTTTCTCAACCTTCTTAACATAGGAGACTGCTTGAAATAACTTCCAGGTCTTCGGGATATTTTGTATTGGATTCAATACAAAGTCCCGTATCCAATACAAAATAATACAAAATATATTTATGTGGTTTTGTCTATAGGTATGTGACGTTGGACGTTGACGTTTTAAAATTTATCACACTAGGGAGGTGTTTTAGAAAAATATATTACTATACAGTATACCGAATTATTGCATTTTCAGTATTTTTGATTTATTTATGTATTCTTGTTTAACCACCTGAGCGTTACACTGAGGTCTAGATTTCTGTACCAAAAGTGATCCACGGTTTTACGAATTGTTTTTTAAATTGTAGACCTGTAACTTACAGAAAAATGTCCGAACAGGGGTTCTAGTAGATAATATGGATATAAAAAATGTATTTACTTTTATTTTTTTTTATTTTTTTGTATTGGATTGGATACCGGAGTTTGTATTCAATCCAATACAAAATGAGCATTTGAATTTACCAGTTATGTACTTTGTATTATTTTTATATTATTTTGTATTGGACTGGATACGCAAGTTTGTATCCAATCAAATACAAAATATAAATTTGAATTTCCAAGTTATTTACTTTTTTTATTTTTTGTATTGGATTGGATACGCAAGTTTGTATCCAATCAAATACAAAAGATAAATTTGAATTTCCAAGTTATTTACTTTTATTTTATTTTTTGTATTGGATACAGGAGTTTGTATTCAATCCAATACAAAATGACAGTTTGAATTTACCAATTACAAACTTTGTATTTATTTGAATTATTTTGTATTGGATTGAATACAGGAGTTTGTATTGAATCCAATACAAAATGAATGAATGAGTTTCTATTTGAATTTCCCGCACACGCGCCGACATCATCACGCACGCAGGGAGGAGCCGTCCGTTTTTTTTCTCCGCCGGACGGCTTCTCCCTTCAGAGATCATCCGGCGCTGGACGAAGACGGACGTGGACCATCAGCGGGACCAGGTAAGATGCCGGCCGGTATCTTGTGTTCAGCCGGCCGGGATCTTGTGTTCAGCTGGCCGGGCGGCGGAACGCAAGATGCCGGGCAGCGGAACACAAGATACCGGCCAGCATCTTACCGGTCCCGCTGGCACCCGACGCTGGAGAGGGAGATCGACGGACGACGGTGGACGGAGGACGACGCTGGAATAGGAAGACGACGCTGGAATCCTTACCTCCATGGTCCCGCTGGATGTGCACAGCGGGACCATGGAGGTAAGGCTGTGACAAAATTACGGGGTTAACCATCCTAGCCATTTTTTTTTGCCCGACCTTCGTACGGGCATACCGGCTAGGTGGTTAAGATGATTTTTGTGTTTTTTATTTAATTTCATAAATTTTTTTTTTTTGTTTTTTTTTTTTACACGATTGTGTGTTTCAAAGTTATTTTATATTCATGATATTTACTAGACCCTTGTTCAGACATATTTCTGTAAGTTACAGGTCTACAATTAAAAAAAAAAATTTCATGAAAAACAGTGTACTGTTTTGGTACAGAAATCTGGACATCAGTGAAACGCCCAGGTGGTTAAACATAAGCAGGTGCTGAGGAGAGTCCGAGTACTCGGCCTCCTGATAATGGTTTCTCCTCACACACAGTCCTGAGAGAACCTCTCACTGAGGTAATGAGCTGTGTTATTAGTGCTGGCAGGGGGAGCTTTAGTAATAATATACTACTATACAGTACACAGACATGACTCTTTCCAGTTTATCTCATAGGTACTTCTATAATTCAGGTAGGTCTTATTCTATGCTGCAGAACATCTAAAAAAATCTGAATATTGTCAGCCCCAGGGATGCCTGGAACTCCTTCATCCCCCCTCAAGGTGTCAGAGGTTGGAAAGAACCGACCAGGCAAACAGGATGGCAGATGTATAATGTAATAGCAATACTACCAGAGCTCCCCCAGTCACATGGTACTTCGCTGTCCAGAAAACCCCCAACCCCTTCCTTGCAGATGGCCTACCGCCTGGGTGAGAATCCACTGGAGCTGGTGGTGAAATACACCAGCAGGGTAGGCAGTTCCAAGGCCTCAAATGCTGCCCCCCTAGTGGCTTAGGTAGCCTTGAGGATTAATGAAAAATGTCCAAATATTTATCCATCATGGAAAATTTTTTCAGTAGAGTGAGGATATAGCCATATTTTTATCACAGCTTTCCTCCCCCAGGCACAACCTCACCATGTTATAGGAGTGTCATAGAGACAGAAAAGAAGGTTAAACACAAAAAAAAACAAAAAAAAAACAGTATACACAAAGAAAAATGTAACTCTTCCCAGATGTATCCAAAACTATAACACCATTGGCTAGTGATAGTTTTTACACAAAAAAATATATCCAGTTCTTTTTATCCCATATGGAGTATCGATAGGTGTATGAAAAGAAAAAATGATTCCCTCTTAGGAAGGGTTTCTTCACAGTGACAGTAGTTATGCTTTACCATACTTTACCACATAAGGCAATAAAATTTTACAGGTTGGCCCGAATATTTTTGGCTACTAAAAACATTCAAAGTAATAAAATTTCAAAATTCAAATTTCAAAATTTTTTTTAACATGTTAAAGCGCAATAAATTTACAATGGCACATACTAACCCTGTGTAGTTGCCCTGCAGTGATGACAAGTCCAAGACCTGTCATCACTGCAGGGAAGAGAGCGGCCATCTTCACCCCCCGTTCCACAGCTGAAGTCTGATTGGATGATGTAGCCCCTGCGCATGCATATGTGAGCTACATGCACTGTGTAGTTTAGAGCTGGAACAAAAAGCCACCAGGAGCCAGGGTGTTAGTTATTTGACAAAGGATACATTGCATGGTGGTTGCAAAGGGACACCTCCTGGGGTTTTTTTGTTTTTTTCAGTTTAGGTCCACTTTCATAACTGTAGAATGTGCTTAGGAAAGGATTATTCAAAGTCTGTTAAACTTGTTATCATATATCCTCCAGACAATGAAGACTGGAAAGCCAAGGATTTTGTCAAGTCATAGAACACACAGCGTTAGAAATATTTGAGCAAACCATGAATCCTCCTGTTTCCATAATTGCAAACTGGTAAGTGTGTGCCAATAAGAAAGCACACGCTGGCTAAATTCAATTTTTTGTGTTGTATTTCTAAAAAATATGCTTTAAAAATAAAAAAAAAAATTGGGAGTTAGAGAAAAGTCCAGTTTTAGCAATTTGAATAGTGGCATGGAAAGAGTTAAAGTATAAATAGTGCTTCCGGGAAACTATTGTGGTCTCCCAACGCTTTGCTGTGAAAGAGGTGGCAATCTGCTTCTTTACACCGCTTAGATTGGGTTAACAAAATAGGTGGGTTGGTAACCTGGCTTTAGGGTGGTAATGAGTTTGCATCTTTTTTTTTTTTTTTTTAACATGCTTTTTTGCAATTGATGAGTCAACTCAGTTCCTAGATACAGAGGGGCCACACAATATCATATTTGTCATTTCAGGATTAGGAACAAAAAACAAACTTAGAGTGAACTCCATAAAACAAACAACACCCATACTTCTAATAATCAGTAAATTTCTGGAAGGATATATTTTATTTACTGTATTTGATTAATAAACTTTATTTTTATTGGTTGTGCTCATTGTATTTGTGCTGTAAACATATTTTATAATTTGACCTGGTTTTTGTATAGAACACGTGAACAGACCCCTGCCAAAAATAAACTATCAAGCACCGGATACCAAAACTCGAAATATTTGAAAACACAAAATCCCTGTATAGATACAGGGATTTCATAGACAGCAGGATGTTAGGTACTATTAACTAACACATATACAGTTAAAAAACACTTATTATCACATTGTTAAAAACTGTTCAGTGATTGTAAAATCCCATATAACATTAGATTTCACCAAATGCACCAATAGCCACTAAGCAAAGCACTACTAACACTTAATTCCTAAACGTGTTACAGCTCAGTTTTTAACAGATATACCTATTATCCAACACACTTTCCATTGCTTTGGTTACTTCTCTGACTGCAAGATTAGTATGGACAAGAGCAAAATCTTGATTTTTTTTCTTCATACTCAAAGCCCTCCATAGTTCAAACACATGGTTTCAAATTAGCCAAAGAATAAATTGTCTACCTAGATGTTAGAGTGACAGGTACCCAAAATATTTGAAAATTTGTTGTTATTTGGAGAACAATCCTTGTCAGTTATCAGTTGGTGTCAGTTTCTTTAGGCTATTATATTTATCTAATCGAACCATGGTAATTGGCTGGGATTTTATACAATCTAATTACCCCTCCACTTAAGATTTAGGGACACAATAGCAACCTGGAGAGAATCTAGGACAAAGCCTAACAAATCTCTCTTGCATCTAGCGCAACTCCGTCTGAGAGGAAACCCTAAACTCACCCAGGGCATAAACTACCAGATTTACCAGAGCTACCAGGTAATAACAAATAGTTTATTTCAGTAATATATCCACATTCTATCACCCAAGCCAATGTCCAAAAAGGAAATCAATGTGTAATGGATTAAATTCTACATGGCATTATACCTATTAAAGAATGTGTTATCAATGAAACATAGAAAGAAATTCAGTACTAACCTATGCACAGTGTGTATTACTCTTTTAACCTCCATGATAAAATGAAATAATGGGTCTATACTTATGCAACATCCCCAATCAGCATTTGAGATTAGTTGACATAAAACACTGTCTATGGAAATACAAATCTGCCTCCACTGTTATCTCCCATGCAGGTTATTCATTTGAGGAAAATACTGTTTTTCATTGGGTATGCAGTGACACAGGGGATCCACATTGTACCCCTACTTCTTATCTTGATACCATTACATTGGAGTTCTTGGCCCACAGACAGCCTTAATTAGGTTCATGCTAAAGCTTTCTTTTCATTCAGCTGCATATCTGTCCCATTTTCAATGAACTGTTTGATACGTTATGCATTTGTCCTATATGTTGGCCCTGGGATTTGCCTTGATTTTAAAGAATACGTGGAAGTAAAAATCTCTGTTTTTTTTGAGGTTGTATGGTTATCCACTGGCTTCATTTGAATATGTGTGTTTGTCTTGGTTATATGTATTGGCTTTGTGCTTATTGTCTTTGTTCTGTTTGGTCATCTTACTCATAAATGAATCAGTATGGAAATACTGTAGGCCTGCAGTAACATGGGATTTGCATGTCTGGAGAGGTTGAATCACATCTTTCTTATATTTTTTCTGTTGAAGCTTTCATATATAACACGATATTCAATATTTCTGTTGAATGCAGCAGTTTTATCGCTGAGATGGGAAGAGCCCTTGAATATATATCACATTAAGTCAATATGTTAAGTACTTGGTATAAAAAAATAACTTGATCTTGAAGTAGACATGGGCACAATGATTCACAATGTTTTTGAAACACAGAACACTATGTAGGCTATTTTACTATATTTTCACTTATTTATTTTCCCTTAAGATTGCAAAATATAAAAATCATTCAAAGTAGAACTCTAGCCTTCATTCCAGTTGTGGGCAGAGCGAGGAATGGTAAGAATCTCTATTGGTCTTTATTGCTATCGCTCTCCCTGTTGGGTGGATCTTTCCTTAGTTCTGTTTGTGTTACTAGGACAGTAAGTGAGAATATTCAGGTACAGAGAGACATAAAGGGACTCTGGTTAGCAGAGTTATAATGAGCAGAGTGGATATAAATGAGAATCAAGGGTATACCTACAGATTTTGGACCCTATAGCACAATTTTGATGTCCTCTCTGTTGATCTCCTTATTGTCATTGATTCTAAAATAAATAATGCCCACCATTTTGTCCTCAGTAGCTGCCCAATCTTTTTCAGCATCTCAGATCTCAAGGCTTTTGTGAAAATTCAATTATTCTAATACATTTTATTATTCTGTATGTGTTGGGCATACAGAGTATTTCAGTATTTTACATTTAGGTTTGTCTTCTGCAGCCCCTATACTGCCTAAATAGTCGGCATACGTGGTATTAATAATAACTGGTAATGCCACAGAGGGTACAGAGTCAGTGTCAACAGAAACCTCTGCAATCTTTAGTGATACCCTGAACCTGTATTGTGGTTCAGTCTCTAATCAGGACACTTAGATCTAGTTTTCGTTGGTTGACAGAGCTGAGGTCAAGCTTGACATACAAAGTATGACTTCCAAGAAGGTTAATTTAGCTGTGCCATACAGTTTGTACAGCTATTTCTTTCATAGATTGCTGCACATTTACAGTAACTTGACCTATAAAAACCTGACCCAACTAAGGGATACTGTAGCCAGCAGCTTCTACTGCTGACATCATTAAACCTAATTATCTTCTATCTGTGTATATAACGGCTGTTCAGTGTGTGTGGCTGTATTTAAATCAGATGTGCCACTTTATTATATCAGGGCAACCTTTCCAACACAGGTCATGTGCCTACTAAATCCTAGAGAAATTAATTTTTACAGATCATGTATTGCATCTGATTTATTCATCTGGGCCACTGGGTGTCTGCATACAAAATAAAAGGTAAAGAAAATTACAGCAACACAATGAAACTAAATCAACAAAAAAAAAATCCTAAAAGTGATATTACACTAGGATTGGGCTCATGGGATGGACTCCATAGTAGGCTGGAGGTGACCAAATCCTTTTGGGACACACTTGCTGTAAAAAAATTCATATTTGTTGGCCTGGTAATCCAGTCTGAACATGGAGGGGACCGTGTGTTGCACCTCAAGATTGTTTATAGATATATGTGGATAGATATAAATGTATATAGGTGCAGGAATGTTGTGTGTACACATGAAAACCTGTTGTATCTTTGTACTGGCCTCTGGCCCGCCTAGGAGGTCTCTAATTCAAGGACTTAACAGGAATAACAAGAGGTAGTAAGTACCGATAGAGGGTTTGGGTTTTCCAAGGAAACACTAACAAACAAACAGATGAAAGAACAGATCACTAGTAGGGCCTTCAAGGGGCAATTAATCCATCAAGCAGGAGATGGATGCATAATCAAACAGATGGGTTGGGTTGATAACCCAGCTGGACCTCTGCTTGACCCTTAAATTTAGATTCCAGCAAGAGAGTCTTATATCAAATTTAGTTGGGAGGTCCATCAAATTACCTTAACCAATCCCAATCTAGTAGGGTGTGTGCCAACTGATAGTCATTGTACAGAACACACCCACTAACCAATACAAGAGTCCCAATGTTACCTAATGGGACTTAACTATATAAAAAAGGGAGCTGGAATATAACAAGGAGAGAAAGGGAATGATGGGACTTCTTAGGGAATCAGGATCCTGGGGTACACATCAACATCTTTACAGGTAGCTATAACACATTCCTGAATTGTGTTCTTATATTGTTCGGTATATGTCTCAGTATATGTTTATGTTATTATTTTTATATTGTTTTGATGTATTTTGAACTAAGTAGTTACTAGGTTATTGCAGGGGTTACTACTAATAACTTTATGTTTATGTGATATATATGTAACATTGATTGAAGTTCCTATGTGTTTAAATATCTGACAATATTGCTGTGTACTTTGTCTTACCTTGTTTTCTTAATTAAACTGTTTGAGTGACTAGCTATTATTTGTGCATGAACCTTCTTTAATTGAATATCTATATGCATTGATAGGGGATAAAATTTCTATATTTCGGCAGATAAAATATTCGTAAATAACACCGTGGTACTTATCCTTTGTGGCTTGCATAGTTGTCCACCTCCTGGAGGTACGGTGGAGTGTTGCTGGGAGTTGGAAAATTAGCCATTTACGGCAATGAGGGTGACTATGGTTTGACACTTTTATCTATTATAAGTTTGTTTCTGATTATATAAGGTTCCAAAAGTACAAAACAGATGTGTCTGAAGAAACATTTAGAAATGGAGGAAAATAAACAACTAAACATATACAGCATGCATACAGTTAAAGTAAATCCCCAGGGAAATGTTCAGGTTTAGATTTAGTTTATATAACTCATGTTTATCTTTACTTTCACTTTAACTCAGGACTGATTTTACTCGCTAAAGTTATACAGAGCTTGACCTAATTTGAGAGAAAACTTGACGCTCATTCACCCCAGGTTCAGGTCAGCCAATCTGCATAAGCCATCTCTGAAAAATTATTTTCAATTATTTTCATATATTTATATTTCTTTATTTAAAGTCTACACATATTTTAAACTTTTTTAATTTTGAAAGACAGTATATTACAAACCTTACTCTTTTTAAAGATGGTTTCCTTTTACGCAGGTATTATACTGTATAAGGAGAAGTTAGTAAAATAAGGGGTTAAATTTATTTACAGTGGTGACTTCTGTTTTTCTTATACTTTTTCCTTTGTATGGGGAAAAATTGAAGGTTAGCGGCACACCGCAGGCTTACATTGCTACCTTCCACCACACTAGGAGGGATGTTCCATGTGTGTGGGTGAATTCTCATTACAGCAAATTGCACTAGGGCTTCAGCAGTACGAGAATCTTGCATACATGTATCATAACCACTAGATGCATACTGCCTGGATGGCTGTTATTACTGTGTACATTGCTTTTTAGAACGCAGTACCCCATTGCAGCTCTAATTAGTATGCTAATTACAATTCACATACCTTTAGAAGAATATTTTATAATTATTCCAAAAAAACAAAACAAAAGCAAGAAGCATTGCACAGTAGGGATCAGCAGTGTATTCTGTGGAATTGATTCAGGGATGGAAAGATGCGTTTCTGTGCTATGCAAAATGTGTGCAAAAAGTTTTAGTAAAGTTTGCTAAATTTCACCCATATAGTCAATTCTGCTGAAATGCATCCAACTGGATTCACACCTGTGAATTTGCCTTTCATATTGAATTTCAGCACACGGGAAAAGTGAAATTCTGCTGCAGCCAAAAAAATTGCAGAAATGGTGGAAAACATTGTAGTTGATAGGTAGGGCAGAAGGCTCCATTAATTTTATTGGAGAAGACATTAGAAAAAAAATGCAGGTGTTATTTCATTTGGTTGCGTTTCAGCTGAATTAGTTATATAACGGAATTTCAGTTAATGTTTGTAAAATTCTGCAAAGAGTGAGAATGCACTTTCTGCCGTGGAATCAATTCTTCAGAACTACACGCTGGTTATCCCTAATCATAACTCATTATTAACTTTTTTTTTGTAAATGTCCCCAATGCTTTTGCCAGGTTCCCTCTGCATTGTCATTTTTTTTACAATAGTTTGTCTACTTGCCCTCTGTCCTGAAACTTACACAGCTCTGCCAAACAATACAGCCCTCTCTGCAGGGCAGTAAATCCATTTTTCTCTGCTGCAGCTGGGTAACACTAACCAGCACACTGATTATGTCACCATGGCTCTGCTCTCTTCTATCAGCACCCATTTTGTTATTATATGTGCACTGCAGCACAACTGATTGGCTTGATGTGCTGCTTCTTCAACCTGATTCTGCTTTATAGAGGAAGAGGCAAGAGGCCAACACCACATCAAATCCAGATACCAAAAATGCATACCATTAAAAAGTAATATAACTGTTTGACTACCAAAAACTTACATCATGGCAGTCAAGGAATGTGAACAAACTTACATCAGTTGAATTCTTTGTATTTTAGTGATAAGCCTCTATGTTTTAGATAAAATATCTGATGAGTTGCTGTGTTTACTTTTATTAGGTTTCAAAGTGCCCTGCACCCATCACACACTAAATGTATTAATTTAATAAAGTGCACAAAGGTTTTCGATGGGTTTGTTTTTAGACTTTAATTCCTTCTATGGTATAGGAGCAGAAAAAGGGCCCCTCTTACCCACACTGCCTTTACATCTTAAAAAGAAGAATTTATTTCTTATTTAGTTTCCCAGCTGTTCTGCAGAAAACACAGATACTTGGAAAACAAAAGAAAGGCTTCAAACGAGCGGCTGCACCATTTCACTACTGCAATGTTGTTTGTATCCTGCTGATGGCACCATTGCTCAGTTTTTGTTATGTGAGCCTTTGTCTTGCTAAGAGAATCTTGTCCAGCTTGTTTTAATAAAGAAATCACTTACAGTGATCAAGAATATAACATAATTTTTTTTTAATTATTATTCTGCAAGTCCAAATTCCCATAAGTTCCTTGCTCTGCTTCAGTGTTAACAACACACGATGGAAAAGTTCATGTTCGTATGAAACCAGGTTTGAATTTGAATAAAAGAATGAATTTTATTATTCATTACATAATAAAGTTCAAATTGTTACTAATTGCTATTCTCAGTGGTTTAGTACTGGTGCTGCAGTAAAAATCTTCCGGTACAATTATGTTCCCCATTGCCATACCTAATTATTTAAGGGGAAGCACCTGAACTTCCCAATTTTAGTTTTATTTTCCTTCAATACGAACTCATGTTTTTACAGTAATGGCATACACCAAAAAACATGTCTGAGTCTGGAATACAAAAGCTATTTTTTTCAGTGAGGACTTCAAAGATATTGTCGATTCAGTGCAAAGATATTGCTACTATATAATGTAAAATCTTTTCTTTCTAATGCAAGTGCCTAATGGAATATTAAAAAATGGGTTTGTGGTATAGCCTTGTAGACTTTTGCATGCTAAAAACTGTCACTCACCAGTCACCCTGTCGATTCAGTGCAAAGTTTCAAATTAAAACCAGGAATGCATAAGTTGAGAAAAGAATGAAAAGCATGTTAAAATGTAATGTCATCTGCATGAATAGCAAGTATACCTTTAATAGCAGGCAAAGGTGAAATGGCAAATTTTTATTTCAATGGAAATTTCTACTGCATAGTAGAAATTTCTATTTGACTTTTTGATTTAATGGACAAATTATATTACATCAATGGCTTCTATCTTTTTCTGGTAATTTTACTCTGGGGATGTCTGGGGGACCCCTGGGACCAAGGAAAAAAATGTTAAATAAAATGCATGTGGTTTTTCCAAAATGAATGCCTAAGAATAGGTGGAAATTAAGTTTAATAAAATAAAAATAAATAATTTTTTAAATGTCAGCTGCCAAATGTTTATGGTATTTGGTAATTGCTGGGGGAAGGAGGGGCAGAGGGACCTATAGGAGCAGTTCTCTTGGTAATTTGATTATTTTTTTTTTGGTATGGGAAGAAAACACATTATTATAGCAGGAAAGGTTTAATATATTATTTAAGTGCCACTTATTAGCTTCTCAATGCTTGCAGATACAATAGGCATTTTTATCTTTGATCAATCAGACTTAGGTTTGCTAAAGAAGGTAGGGGCAAACACTGTGTAGCCCCCTTTATTTTGGTAAAACTACACTCCTTTCTGCCCCTAGTGTTTGCAAGGGCCATCTTTGTGGGAGAGGCCCTCATCCCCACAATGAAACCCCAATGTTGTAGTTGTCTGTGGGTGGAGGGCATATTGCAATCTTGAAACCCACTTTATCATAGGGGCCACCAGATATTGACCTTTTTTTTTATGTTGTAACTTTAGTTCCACTTTAATAGTGTATCCTTTCGATGTATCAGTCAGTGCTCAATGTGGCCCTTTCTTTTGTATATACTCCACAGTCATATTAGCTTTACAGTCCTCGCTATAGGAAGATCTCTGCACAGCTGTGGAGTGTGTGGGCCTACAATGTGTACACATGATTCTGACAGCTTTTACCAACATTAATAAAGTCATTCACTGTGGTCCAAATAGTCGTGTGAGGAAAGTCATCATTTTTACGCTTATCTCTAAATAATAGATAAAAGCCAGCACTTGCAATGATTGGAAAGAGAATGAGCATAAATGTGAATATGCTCGACACATCTTTATGAATTAATTGGAAGGAAACATAAAACAATTATTCTCTAATTTACAATAAAACAATGTGGGGATGTCAGCTTCCTGTCACTGGAAACATTTTTTTGGTATTATTTCCAGTGACAAAAGAACAAACTAGCTCTGTACACAGTGTTCTGTTTTATAGAGAGGCGAGGATGAGCAAGTGCTAACCCACTGCATTCCTCTCCATAGGAAAGACATATGAGGTCTGCTAATTGAGAATCTCAATCACACCTCTCAGGCAACACTAATCCATGTGTATGCAGTTTAAGTCTTGATAATTCAACTATATATATTATTGTGTCACTCGAGTACTTACTAGAGATTATTAACAACCCTCTGCTCATCTTCATGCCCTCTTTGAGTGGAATATAAACATATATACTAAAAATATATTTAGAAAAAAAAACACAAAGATTGAATTATTGGCCATAATGATTCTAGGATCTTTTTGTTCCTTGGACAGTACATACGAGACAGACACCTGGGGCTACTTTCCAATTAGAAAATCTTAAGATTTCTTAAGACTTCTTTAAGCATGTTTCTTTAAACTGCTTTATTTACAAGTTTAGCTACAGAAGCTACAGGATTATTTAAATTATACATTGTATATTATTATGGATCATCTTCAGTTTCATATTTCACTGTGTCCATCACTGCAGATGACCCACTTTTACTGGACCACACTTTTTTTTTCAGATGGTCAATAAAACCTATTTCCTTTGATTTCATAGCTGCGAAATTGAACTGGATCATGGTTAATGACATTACAACTGGTGTACAGTTATTTAGTATACTCACTGACAAAATGAAGAAGTTTGAACTCATTTGGTCACCCTGGATCAACCACAGCTCTTATTTTTAGACATTTACTACTGCTAGGTCTCATCCCTTTTCCCCTCCTTCTTCCCCTTGTCTGGTCTCTCCTCATTACCTCTTGTCTAATGTCTTTTTCTGGTTCTCCCTCCTCATCCACCTCCCTTGTCCTTTCTTTATTTAATTAAGAGGTCGGCAAACTTCAGCCTTTTAGGCCAGATAATGCCTAGCCGGTAGTTGGTTCCGGCCTAACGCCCCCTGGCCTAACCGGCCTAATGTCGGCCGGCAACTCGCGGATTGCCGGCTGGGATTAGGCAGGAACAAACTACCGGAGCCGCATGCGGCTTTTAAGCCTCCTCTTGCTGTGGCTCCCTGAAGGGAATTCCCTCTCCTTCGCAATGCATTTGTAGGAGAGGGAATGTTTCCTATTTACCCTGGCGGCAGAAGTGTTAACGCGGGCCGGGGTAAATAGGGAACATTCTCTCTCCTCCATATGCATTGTGGAGGAGAGGGAATTCCCTTCAGGGGGTGTTCCTGGTGGGGGGCGGAGCCATTAGGGCGGGAATCGAGAGAGAATCCGGCCTAGTGTGCTCCTGCCCACCCCTGAAATGGCCTAGTGGCCAAAAAAGTTTGATGACCCCTGATTTAACTGAACATTTACAATCTAATTTTATTTTAGTTGGATCAGTATTTTAATTTTTTTATTCCTTCTATGAGTATCTGGCTATTTCTGTTTATTTTACACCATGTATATTTTTTCTCATTTTATTACATCTGTATTTAACGATATTGGATGCCTTTTTTTTATCTTTGCCAGAATTTGTCATATGTTATAAAGAACATTTTATGGAATATACTCTTCTTTTGTCTTTCATCCAACTGTGTTGTAATCCCTGTATTGTGAAAAATGTAAAAAACATTTTCAATAAAAAGATTGAAATACAGATGGTCAATAAAACTTAAGTTTTAAGTTTCACTTGATGGTAAGTGCCAAGTCTTTCTTTATTTGTGCCACAAATGCAGTCTTTCGTTTGCTAAAGTTAGGGAGACGTCAAAATGTTGTATTGTTTAAGAAAATTATCTTTGAGAATAATATAAAAATGGTATGAATGATAAATAAATAAAATAAATTCCCTGTTTAGGGCAGTCACCAGCCATCTCGAAGACATCTCCAGTGGGGTTGAGGGATTTGAGGAATTAAAAGTTAATTGTGAATTTTTTTTTATTTTCTGTTTAGTTCCATAGAAGTATAATCCCCAATTCCCAACAGCCGTTTGTGAGGAACAGTTCCTCATTTTCATTTTACAGATTGGTATAATTTTATCTCCAGCAGTCCAGTGATATAGTAAATGTGCCATCTCTGTGCTCTCACAAAAGAGGATACTTTGATCAATTGCAGACTGATACAGCTGGCTCCTTGACATCTCCTTCTGTCTTTTAAAGTATATTTAATGCACAAACAATAAATGGACACCTCCAAAGCATATTTGGGCATACCCTTTAAAATAACGTATTTAGGACCTTGTTGAAAATATAAAATTTACCAAGACAAAATGCTGAAACCCATCAGAAATTTATTATTTTTAAAATAATTTGAACATTTATTTACCAGCTACACTATACTTTTGGCCATTATCACTGAGCTTAAATGACATCCATTTCTTCCTTCCTCTCCCATTTTAACCAGCACATTATGCCTGCCAATACTCTACAAGTTTCCAGCAATAGAGTCATTTCATGTCCCAGTCATGTGAGGGATTACATAAACAAATACAAAACATAAAACATATGTGCTACTGTTAGAACACTTCTGGTAAATAAAGTGAAAAAGAAACAAAATATGCAAAACCCACAGAAAAGTTTAATGTAGACCTAATGCTACCCCTAACAATGGTAAACGTGTTGAGAAAAATATTTTACAGAACATTTAATTTTTATATTTGTACCTGAAAAGATAAATGTAGCTGCCTTTAAAAACAAACCTAAAATTAAAAATAATGTGTCCTATAAACTGGTATTGCCAAATGCAGTTTCTTTCCTATATAAGTGATTTACATGTTAATGGAACAACTCATCTGCTGGCAGAAGTGTGAACACCAGCTGGGCTGCCTACACTCCAGCACTCCCTCTGGTGGTTTCTCTCACTTGCTGGTCACATGATTCCCATTTGCCACATGACCTCCCCTAAAAAAGGAAGTGAATAGCAACAGGAAATGCCTAAACAAGGATTTCATATTGGCTCTGTTTCCAGGTTCCAGTTGTTCATCTTTGCATTTTCAATTACTGATACTCTGGTATACCGACCCTGGCTTTGCCTAAAGATTCCTGAACGCTTTCTGCCCTGACCTGACCTCTGGCTTGTCTGAAAATGCTTCTACCTCTTAATCTTGTACTACCCTTTGTTCCTGCCTGTCAGCAGATACTAGCCTCTGTGTGCACAGGGGCCACAACCTGGCAACAGGCTGCAGTGTTAAATCCTCACCTCTAGAGGCTCTGGCTCAGGCTGTTGCTTAGACCAGTGATTTTCAACCACTGTTCCGTGGCACACTAGTGTGCCGTGAGAGATCTTCAGGTGTACCGTGGAAAATTATCCAATTATCATTGTCGAGTGCCTGTGCTGTAGTGACTGGCAGAGTAATGTAATACTCTTCCATGTCAGTGGGTGGCAGTAGGTAGCTCAAGCGCCTTGTTTATTTTTAGAGGCGAGAATTAGCTACAAAGTGTCATTTTGTAACACTTTTGATTTGTGGTGTACCGCAGGATTTTTTTAATGTAAAAAATGTGCCGTGGCTCAAAAAAGGTTGAAAAACACTGGCTTAGACTCTTCTCCCTGAGCACATCTCTGCCAACTGGGTTGGTGACCCGGAGGGTTCACCATCCCACCCTATTAAACTGTTTTCAAATGAGTATTCTCAGTTCATAAATATTTGTTCTCCATCTACATTTTTGTGAATGAGATCTGTGATCTAGGTTTATGAGGAAAGGTACCCCAGGATGGTAATTACACCCCAGTATCACATATAATTGTTTGATATTGATTTTGGTCTACCACTTTATATTATGAGAGGACAAACAAAAACATGTATAACATTTCACCTTTTCAAAGACAATGAAACAACTCGAAATAACAGGCACAGTTTTAGGCTGAGAGTATCGGAGATGGAATTGGAACAGAATTAAACTTGCTCCAATCTTTTAGCAATTAATTCAATTTAGCACAAACACTGGATGTGGCCACTGAACTGCTAAACTTAGAATTAACACTGTTTTCCATTGTGTGCAGTGGCACAACATGAAACTTGAAAATGCAGACATTCAACTATACTTTCTGCAACCTTGAACATATGAGCCTCTGGTTCTCTGTTTGCAACTGCTGATTGCTCTTGAATGGAACATCAGCATTACTTATAAAAAAGTTGTAACGCACCACCAGAAACCTTGGCAATTTAATTAATCCAGTTGATACTCTTTAAAAAGAGACCTTCTGATGATACACAATACCACACACATTCATCTTGTAAGTTTTAGGACAGTTCCAAGGCAAGTTACACAATTCACATAACAAATAAGATATTATAAAAAGGCCTACTCTGCAGAATACAGACAATAGCTACCATCTTCATGTTCCTCGCTTCTGTGGACTCCAGATTCTTTACCTGGATCTCTCCCTGGGTTCCTTCTCCATGGGTCACCTCCAATGCTTTTTCCTACTCCCCCTCTTATGACACCCACAGTTTCACAGGTTTATCAGCACGATTAGTTTTGCTTTGATAAGTCTTTATCACAAAATCCAATAGTTTTGTCTACGAAGGGTTACCACAGGGAAAGCCCCTGTAATGTGCAGATTTAATCATTCACTTTCTTGTAAAAATACAATCTTAACTTCCAATATTCTGGTTTTATCAAAACGAGGCACCAGCTAGATCTTCACGTTAATCCGGTTGATACTGGGAGCGTTGTATCTGACCTTTGGTAGAAAGGTTTGTTTGGATGCAAAAATCTCCAAACAAAATTAAACATTCTGTCCAACAATAAGGATACATTATTTACTAACCTAAGTATAATTTTTTAAAGGGTAAAAAATACAAGGACATATTGTCCATAACTGAAAATCTTACAGATTACTAAAGCTGCGTACACACTTCCAATAATTATCGTTGGAAACGAACGACGAACGACCGCTTGTCTAAAAATCATTCACAAAAAAGGTGACCAACGACGCCAACAAACGAGGATTGTCGTTGGAAATAAACGACCGTGATTGGCTGACGATCATTCACTATCTATTGTGTGTACAGTCGTTCAGTGATTGTGCATGTTTCTGCAATACACTTTTCTCCTTTACATGTCACTCCCTGCATCGTTTGAACAATCGAATCTAGCTTGTGTACACTATTGGTAGCTTATATTTGAACGATCGTATTGTTACAGCATGTACACAAAATTGTGCAAAATACGATTGTTCAAATACAATTGTGCATAAACGTTGATCTGTCGTAATCGTTCGTTTTCTAACAATAATTATAGGAAGTGTGTACCTAGCTTTAATCTTTAGGTGAATTTACAAAAATCACATACAGATCCCTGTCTATTGAGACCAACAATCCATAATTTTCATAATATTGATGGTACAGTCCATTGTTAAGGATTTATATGAGTCCAACAGAAAAGTCCATAGTAAATGTGCCCACTCTGTGCTCTGATTAAATATTACTTCTTTGTCTACGTAGCATATTCAGACATACACCTACACAAATTAACCATTTTAATTATTTTCATCATAAACAAGTATTTAGGACCTTTGTTGCTAATTATTAAACACATCGAGACCTAATGCTGGGACCCATCACAACGCCATATTTAATAATTTGGGTATTTACCAGTCACACTTTTGGCCATTGGCAATAAATTTAAACCAGACTCACTTTTTCATTAATATGTACAACATTACTACCAATACTCTGCAAGCCCTCTGCTGTTTAACACTGTATGTGAGTCTCCCGTTGTCTATTGTGCCGTTTTTGAAATACAGTCACTTTACTGGAATCTGCATCCGGTTCTGTGGATTCCTTGCTGGGAACTGGCACTATTATCCTATGCTCCAAATGACAATAATGTACATAACTAATGATTTGGACACTCTGGCACACAGAAAACTTTACATTCTTAGGAAAAGGTCAGAGTAACACACAACTGCAGGAAACAAAGCAAATGCTACTTGAGAACTATATACTATAAATTACGATGTGTCCTCAGGCAATTAATCAAATTACCATACACCAAGTATAATTGTACCAATCTATGTTGTTTACAAATTGTTACATTTGAATAAGTCAGAGGTATACTTGTACTCATAAACAAAGCTGGCCCTTTGACCTTAAAATACATACATGGACAGGATTAGGAGAAAGTGACCAATATATATATATATATATATATATATATATATATATATAGCTTGGTCACTTTCTCCTAATCCTGTATACCTCAAACATTTAATGTTTTCTAATTTGAAACCTCAAAACTCTAAAAACCTGTGTATTTGAGCTTTTTTTTTTTAGAACAGCCATTCTAAACTAGGGTTCCTCCTTAGGAAGAAAGTTCCTCCTCCTTGCTAGGGGTTCCTCCTTCCTTGTGCCATGGACTTTTAGCCTCCTCCAAAATTCTAACAATTGCATCAGTATTTTTAACTTTACAAGCAAATTTAACGAGCAAACTCTCTATTATGCATGCATTTTTCTCAACAGAAAGCTACACGCCATAACAAGGGAACTCTCTTCTAACAACTGACCTAACAAAACTATCAACTTTTTTTTAGTATGATGGCTCTACACACAAAATGACACAATCATAGATATATTCTCTATTCTGCTAAACAAAACACCCCTTCTGACTGGCTGGACAATTATCTGAGAACAATTAAAAAAATTATCTAAATCTTAGTTTAATAGTACAATTCCGCCCATATTTTCTAAGGCAGACATTGCTGGAGTGGTGAGATAACAACTGCATATAACAAATATTTATATTTTTACAGAGACATGTAAAAAAAAGTTGCATAACACATCAGAAAATACAATACACATAACAAGTAATAAGACAATATTAGAAACCGAGACTATTCTGCGAAATACAGACAATAGCTACAATCCTTATATTCTTTTCTCCTGTGGCATTCAGAGTCTCTACCTTTCTTGTGTTCTTTCTCTATAGGTTACCTACCATGCATTTTCCCACCCCTCTTTTGTTATGTCAATGTCTGATTTTACTCCCTTACCAACATGTAATGTGATTTTGTGTGGTGTCCCCAGTATGCAGTGGCTTATACCTACCAAAATAGGAGGAAGGACCAATGGTGAACCAGTGACAGAATTATGGGCGCCCAAGGTTCCATGATACATGTGAAAGCTAGGTAGGGGTTGAAGCTAACCTGTCTGATCCCACAGAAGAATTACTGTAGTACAAATTGTTAAAAACAGAATGCTGGTCATTAAAAAAAGGTGTCGCAACACAAAGAACATTGCAGCAAGCGGTGTATGGGGCTGCAGAGACGCAGACCAGTGACACTGCACATAATGAGCACTGTCAACCAACCAAAGCAGTTACACTTTCTTTTAGATCATGTTATTGGCCATGTTTGGGTGTGTTGCAAAATGGCAGCTAAATGCACTGCAAACTCCTGCTGCTAATGCCTGATACTACATACCATTTAGAAAAGTCTATTCTTTTCAAGAACAGCAAAAATATTTGAAAAAATATCTTGGAATATTTAAAGGTGATCTATCACCACAATTTTTACTTTTTATAAAAGGTTAGATAACCCTTCTATACAAAGTAAAAATGTGTTTTTTTTTTTAAGATCAGGGGATGTAGGCAGAAGAAGATAGAAGATGTTCGTGCCCACCACAAGGTAAGTGTAATTTTTTTATTTTACGTTTAGTTCCGCTTTAAGCAAGATGCACCAAAAAAGTAATTCTAACTGCTAGGCATACTCCAGTATATTAGTACAAAATGTTGTAAACACCAAACAATCTAGTTCTGACCTAAAGTGTGCGTATATTTTGGCTAGAGTAGAAGATTGTTAACTCCTGATCACTATCTTGGATCAGTCTTATTTTTTTTTTAACAGCAAAGCACTATTTAGGATAAATCTTCTCTTTCTTTACATGAATGTTGTGATGTAAATCAAGTATGATAATCTTAAGACATCAAGTATGGTTATCCTTGCATGTCCTAAAAGCAATTTGAAATGACTTGGTCTTTACAATGATCATAGGAAAATATGTCTGCGGCTAACCACGTCTTGGTTACATGCAAATATAGCAAGCCTTCTTTGTTTGATGTTAATAGAAAAGGTAATATCATATGGTGAACTTGCAGCTACTGCACAGTTTACTGGTGTCTGTCTGAGTGCCACCATAACTGTAGTGCCAATACAATCTGTGTGCAGTAGTAATGTTCTTAGTGCTTTGTAAATTTTTCTTATTATTACTTATACAAGTAAAAATGGACCTACTCCAGACACAGCAGGGATTTAATTTTATACAAATGTTCAGTGAAGCTTGCAGAGGCCGAAAAATGTAATATAATCCTTAGACCGTGTACACAATGGCACTGTTGAAATAAACTAACACTATAAGCATTATTGTGTTCTATGGAGAGGGGAAGTCCAGCTGGAGGCTCTGCCCCATGCCCTGAGCCTACAATTTGCATGGTAGACATGGTTTGAGACATGGATGATATAAATGGGTCAAAAGGATCCATTAGGAACAATCACATCTATTTACACCTCTAGAGAATTCTATTTTAAAGCATGACTAAAGTGTAAAAATGCAAGCAGCATTCTATTTTACAGAAGGGGCACACTAGGATGGCATTTATGCTATTTGCAATATGTTATTGAAATGTTTTTAAAATGTATCCTGGCCCATCCTTGGCTGCGGAGAAGAAACTTCTGTGCACATGTATGGGATTTGTGTCATTGCCGAAGTTTATGAACCCGGAAGAGGACTGGGTGAAGGTGACTGTCTCTAAATAAACGTACCTTCCTGTTTGGATTTTTTTTTTTTAAAACTACAATCACGCATCCTCACCAGCATCGCCATCTTCTTCAGGTCCTCTTCTGAGTTTAGAATCTTCATCAATGACACAACTCCCACACATGTGCACAGAAGTTCATTCATTCTCTAAAGCCAGGGATAGGCCAGGATACAGCATAAAAACAATACATCATCATATGCAAATACCATAAATCCCATTCAGGTGCAGACATACAGTTTTGAATAGTGTCCAAAAATAAGTTTGCTGGAAACTAACTTTCGAATAATCCCAAAAGTTATTTTGAAGTGTCTTTAATTAGTAACAATAGGTTAATAAAATTATGCACAAGCAACAGTGAGTGTTTTATGCAGTCAACTTTCTTTTCTGAATGAGGGGAAGCTCATTTTTGGCATTAAGCGAACACCTGGCCGTGACTTTTTGCCTCAAAGTGCTTTGCATGCCACTGCTTCTATTTTGAGTCCCTTTTGCTGCTTTCAAATAGTGACAGGTATGCTGCTGCCCTTAACCATGTGAGCTGCTAGAAATCGTCAATTCTGGTAAGTGATCAGAAGGGCGATGGAATATTTCCTGCTACCTGTAGCTATATAATTTTCCCAGAATCCGCCTCTCGGGCACAGTCTTACCTGGAGCTGCTTTAAGGCATATAAGGCAAAGTTTTTTTTAAAATGATAGTACATTTTATAGGTTCACTATATTTTCATCACTATTTAGAAGAATGAGTCAGAAAAAAACAGTTTTGCTGTTGCTAAGGAAACACCCCTCAGCTTTATGATTTCACCAAGGCAATACCAGCAGCTCCTTCAGCCTTGCTTATCCCAGCAAATTAGGAAATACTCAGGAATGAGGAGCTGTCAGCCTTATGACTAGGTCAATTATTGTCATAAGGTCATAACATATAAGTCAAGTATTCCTGGATTTCCCATGAGGGAGTATGAATAAATTAGTGAACATGACATACCATTCAGAACTCATTGTTTGTGAGTATTTCCTAAGGAATTTTTAATTAAAAAAACAATATATTATAAATTGTATCCTCATAGACCACATCTAAATGATTCATTTGGGAATAAAATGTACAACTGCCAATTTTAGCAGCAAAAAGCATAATCAAACATCTTATTAGACCTAAGATTGATGTAAACCCCAACAGAATTCATTATGTTGGGGTTTACATTCCTAAAATACAGAACACTTGTTTTCATGCTTGGCCCATCAGTCCTGCTGACCTCATCCAGGTGTTTTTTTTCTATCACATTGGGACTGATTTATTAAAGCTTTCCAAGACTGGGGTGAGACTATCCTGGGAGAACTTGGGTGATTGAGCAAACCTGGAATGGATCTAGTTCAGGATTAAAACATTTGCCAACTAATAGCAAATATTTTTTTAAGAAATCCATTTCAGGTTTGCTGGATTCTCTAGGATCTTCCATTTTAGTCTTTAATCTCCATTCTTGAGGAGCTTTAATAAATCAGGTCCATTTTGTCTGTATTCATTACAAGGATGGCTAAATGGAATTTCTCAAGGTAAGTCACTTGATAGCCGTAACAGTGAACCATGTCTGTATAAAATGTGATATTAGCAGTTAGCATTGATGTCTGACCACAACTGGTACAGAAAGAGTGTTGTCATGCTATAACTAGATGTTCCTGAATAGGGACATACATAGAAGGATAACTGGGTATCAATTCAAAGAAAGTTGAAGACTTAAAAACATTACTATTGCAATTACATTAGCATGTTAAAACTCATATGAGATTCAAATGATTGGGATTACATTAATTATAAACCTGAATCATAATACCTGAATATAGTGAGGATTTTTCAGGTGCTTACAATAGATAATTAACAATAAAACTTAACTTAAAATATATAACTTATTCTGTGTCTTTCTAAAAAAACATATCACAAAAACTTGCATGAGAACATATACAATATTTTAATTAATTAGCGTTTTAGAGTCCTTGACGTGTTTCCCCCTGTAGGCTTTCTCAGAAGGACATAACGTTTCAAGCACATCAAATGTACATCTATATTTTAAAACAGAGAAAAACATATTTACAATCATATCATTTTAAATGGCTGTGAGATTAAGGAGACCCAGGAGACAAAAACTTTCTCAAGTACCCCATCATATCAGTTCCACATAATTTCAAGCAGAAAATAATCGTATTTCCCCCTTCTTAGGAAATATATCAAGCACGTATTGCTAAGAGATTTCTAGATGACGTTATTAGCACTGTGACCCCTTTCTTTAAATTAACACCAATTCTTTATCTTCACTATGGTGTACATGTAACAAGACAAATGTTCAACCAGTAACTTTTTCTTCTGGAACCCACATGGCGCAGAACACTAGCACTGACTACCTATGATTAAAATTGATTGATAATTGAAAGCAGCACCAAAACCACATATATTCACAAATATGTTACAATTTATATGAGAAGGATGTGGTGCTAACTAAATGTTCTCCCATTGAAACGATCTACTGGAACCTATTTATCATAAATCAATATATTTCAGCAGCACAGCAATCTGTACAAAGCCATAAATGACCGAGCAGGAATATCTTCTGTACTTTTCATATGGAGGAGAACACAGGTGTCATCTCCCCCCTATCCTCACTAATAATCTAACCCATAGGGCCCGATTTATTAAAGTTCTCCAAGGCTGGAGAGGAAACACTTTCATCAGTGAAGCTGGGTGATCAAGCAAACCTGGAAATTATCTGGCTCAGGAATGAAAATACTTTCTAACAAATAGCAAATGACTTTTAAGAAATCCATTCCAGGTTTTCTGCATCACTTTGGAAAAAAGAAACATACAGCTGGACAAAAACATCAAAGTATGTCGACAGATAAAGCAATATACCTGGAACATAGATGCTGCACAACAAAAGAAATAAAAAAACAAATGGGCAGAAACAGGAGTCAATGTTTGTAACTGAACTGTAAGAAATCAGCTGAAGGAAATTAGATTTACATATAGAAAAGTGGTCTAAAGAGAGATTATTCAAACTATCATAAAAGCCAGAGGTGGCCTAACAGAGTACTTGTTTGGTTATTGTATTTTGGTATTGATTCCATAATTTTTCCTACCTTCTTAGCGTGAAAACATCAAAACATGTGCCAATACGGATAACAATATAACTTATTTTTGGAGGTATGTTTTACAATGCTAAAACATTTAAGGCTATTTGAATACAGTATCCAGAAACCAGTTTGAGATGATCTGAGCCTTGGGACATGGTGCTTTATCCTTGGTACAATGCAGTCATAGTCAGCAACAATATTAAAAGAGGCTGTGGCATTTAAACAATGCTCAGGGGGTCCTACTATAGGTGCAAAGTCTGTCAAGAAAATATTGCCAATACCTTTACACCACCAGCCTGATCCGTACATAAGCAGGATGGATCCATGCTTTGCTGACACAATATTCTGACCCTACCATACAAATGTTGCAGTAAAAATTCAAGAACAATTGTACAATTTTGAGGAGCCAATGCCAACCGTAGACTTCTATTCTAGTTCTTAGGTGACAGAAGTGGCACCAAAAACATGTCCCCATTCACATTTAAATATTTTTCATGTTTCCACCTCAGTTCCTCCATCTCCTTTTTTGAGCGTTCTCCCCTTTCTGCTGGGCATTGCTATTTTCCACACCCCCACTGGGCAATAATGTTCTTCCCCACGATTGGCTGTACACTATTTTTCTCTGCTTTGCCCTGGGAACTGTTGCCCCCCCACTGGACACTATTGTTCGTTCCTTCCCCCTCTTGGGCAGTTATTGGCAATAGTGTGGACAATTATTGTTCAGCTTGCTAGGCACTATTGTTACTCCCACTCACTGCACCTATTTTAGGGTTCTAGCAGTGATTTGGGGGAGCTGGGAAAAATGTTTCTGCATTTATTTGCCCTATTGTTCTCCTCCTATTGTGCAGCATTCTGTATATAGGAGTAAGGCTGTTGTGAATAGCACAGTAATGTAGCTAATATGTTATCATTTCGTTTTTACTGCTGTAAGCAATCCCAGGGATCTTACCCAGGGCTCATGATGGCAATCCAGGCCCATCTCAACAAGGAATATGCTTCTCCATAGGTGGCCCTGTCCTGTGGATTTTTTGTCAAGTTTAATGGCTGAGAACTTGCACCTCACATGGCAAGGTGATGATTCTGAGTTACTGTTTTTTTGGTAGCAAAAGCTTTTGCTATATACTGTATAGCTGCTAGTCTAGTTCTCTCAGCAAAGTCCAAGGAACACAGCTTGCTTTTCCTCAATATATGGTGTGTAAACAAATCATTCAGTTATGAGAAGACACAACAAAACATACAGAGATCAAAACTTTGCATACATACACAAACATGCAAGCGCTATCTAACTCTTCCAAGAGGGTGAACGCCAGTAATGTATACAAAAGGTCACACTAAAAAGTTACTTAACTTCAGTAAGTGTGTTTTACAATTTCCTCAGCAAACAGGACTCGGGCGTTAAGCAATCACTTGATTGTATTTGGTTTCCAATCATTAGAACTTGAACATCTATAACATACCCCTGAGGAAGCCCTTTGGTGAAATGCGTGGGGTAATGAGACGTTATATTGGCTAACCTACACTATATAGATAATAGGCAAACCCAGTATAGGTTACTTATGTCTAGCTTAGCAGTCTCTACCCCATGGGGCTGATTTATGAAAGCTTTCCTTGGCTGGAGAAGATACATTTTCATCAGTGAAGCTGGGTAATCCAGCAAACCTGAAATTGATTTTTTAGGTCAGTTGCTATTTGTTAGCAAATGTTTTCAATCCTGGACCAGATCTATTCTAGGTTTGCTGAATCACCCAGCTTCACTGCTGAAAGGTACAGACAGTGGCACAGGGGAAGAAGAGCACCCTGCCCTGAACAGTTTACAATCTAGGAGGTGGGGGAAATAACACACAATAGGAGGGGAGATATGTAGTAATGGGAAGTAGTCACAGTTTTAGGAGACAGAAGAAGATGAGTAGGCAAGTTTGAAAAAATGGGTTTTAAGTGCTCCTTCAAGCTGAATAGGACGAGGAAGACTGGGTCATTGTATATTACCATGTTTATCTGAATATCCTTATGAAAAAATATACAAATTTATAAGAGCCTTTATGCCCCTTTTCTTTTCTAAACATCTTCAATCGTTGACCAATCACCTTAGAAACTGGGCACTTTTTTTTTTTTTTTGAGTCTTTGTCTATTGAAGTTTCACAGTGGTCCAATGTCAGCTCTGTCCCCCAATCTCAGAAGGAAATCTTTTATCAGGAAAGTTTGTGGCCACCCCCAGTTGGTCCACAAATTCTCCTCTCAAACCTATCATTACTGTCTATCAGGGAGGCAGTCCAATCTGCAAACTCTAGATGGCAGTCTTGCACTTTAATGGCCATCTGTCACATCAATTGGTCAATCTGT
>NC_092865.1:31861600-31971702 GCF_032062135.1 Pyxicephalus adspersus | reverse complement strand
TTCCAATATAGATTTTATGCTCATATAATGTTCAACAAGTAGAATATTTTCTTATAAAGCAGTGGAGTGAAGAGCTAACATATTGGTAATAAAAACATAAACATCCCCAGCAATTTGGTGGCAATACTATTTTCAAGAGATTTACAATCAACATAAAATATCAGCCGGCAATAGTCTGCATTTAGACAAAATGTTGAAGAGTCTATTGATGTCATGACAATAGCACAATGAGCCATCATTGTGTAGAAAGTAGACAAGTTACGATTTTTGGGTTCTGTAGTGAGTTACAGTAAGACCCTTTGCAAGCATGTGCTTTTAAGCCTTGAAGCAAGACGTTCTGCTTTGGCTTTGGATAGATTTATATCACAAAGGGGATCATTATTATTTATAATAAAACTGTATTGATATAGCACCAACATATTACACAGAGCTGTACATTTAATAATTCAGCTTTGTTTGTGTCCACACCATGGAGGTTGCTGCATTTCAATGAGTCACACAGTCCTTTGAAACAGATGGTACAGATAACATCTGTAACATAAAAATGCAGGCAATTGCCATTAAATCTTAGAATATATTTAGGATAACTATAGTAAATGTCGTGAAATATACAGTATAATTACCTTGATCACAAAAACTAGACGTGGAATAAAATAGCTAAACAACTTGAAATCAGCATGAAATACGAGGGGGTGCTGAGAAGTTTCTGGCTTTGCCCCCTTCCAGATGAAATAGAAAAATGAGTGTGGGGGCATATGACAGCCTCATATCTTAGTATGTATCTGTGCAAATATCAGGTCTTTGTGATTCCTAAAACTGTTGTTTCTTTTAGTGAGAAGCTGTGATGACAGAGGCACAAGCAAGTTTCACGTCTTTGGAGTTACGGGCTATCATAAAGTTTTTGTTTCTCCAGGGAAAGTCAGCAAAAGACATTCACACTGAGATGTCACAAACACTGGGGGAGAAGTGTCCTTCCTACAGCACTGTGAAAACCTGGATATCTTGTTCCAAGACTGGGTATTTCACCGCTGAAGATGAGCCCCGCAGTGGGCGCCCCCCAACCCCAACTGACCCAGCAACCTGCAATGCTGTCCATGAGCTGATTATTGGGGATTGGCGAATATCCACAAAAAAAGATAGCCCAGATACTTGACATCTCACAGGAGCGCGTTGGGTTTGTTATCACCACTAACCTAGACATGCGCAAGTGGGTGCTGAAATGTTTGAACAGTGATCAGAAGAAGGAACCAGTTGAAGCATCCAAAGCTGTTTTGGCCCTTCTAAAGCTGCGCGGGACTTTTTGACTAGGTTAGTGACTGAGGATGACACCTGGCTCCACATCTATGATCCTGAAACCAAGGAACAGTCAAAGGAATGGTGCCACAGCCCATGGGTACCCACGGCCGAAGAAGTTCCGAACCCAGAAATCGGCCAAAAAAGTAATGGGTCCGTTTTCTGGGTATTCTATGGACTACCTACTTCAGGGCTCTAGTATCACTGGACAGTATTTTGCTAACCTCCTGTACTAGCTAAAGGAGGCAATTAAGATGAAACGCCATGGAAAGTTGATCAACAGGATCCTTTTTTTGCAGAACAATGCACCCGAGCACACATCCAATGTTGTGGCTGCCAAATTGAACTTGTCTGTGGTTTTATTAAAAGCCAATCACTTTCCTGGTCTTAACGATGTCTTTAGTTTCAAACCATTTTTTTATTGTAATAGCCCAATTTAGTACAATCTACCCTATGACTGTCAAATGAGAACCAATAAAGGATCAATTCAATATAACATATTAATTATATATATTACATTAATACATATATTTAATAGATGCATTATACAATACCTATGTTCTTTACTGTATTACTATATTGCATGTATGTATATCTTTATCTTTATGTATCAATATCTTTATTTGTATTATGTATCAATGTCTCTGACCGGCCACAGCAATGAGCCTGGGCGCCAGGGAGTCTGCCCTCCTGCATTGGTGACGTAGGCTGGGTAGGTGGCTCTGCAGACGCTGCCCCCTAACCCTGCACCAGCGGACCCACCTCTGGGGCATCCCTAGATGACGGCTGCCTGCTCATGGAGCGAGGGGAGTCCCTAGGACCCGGTCCTACAAACAGGACAGCGCCTTTGGGATCTCCCTGCTCCTCTGCACGCTAGCAGCCACGGTGGATCCTTACACAATCTGACATTCGCGACCCTTACATACAGGTTTCTCCCTAAAGAAATCCTCTTGCATTTATCTTTTCAATATTTACTTATCCCAGAATAACATTACCTATTTACTTCTAGATCCCTAATTATACTTACTGGGATTCATACCAAGCCTGCTATAGCACTTTTCCCGTTGCTGGGGAGATATTATTCCCATTATACCTAAATTCAGTCTGGGGGCACTTACACCTTCCTGACCTCTGCGAAAAGCATTGTAAACAATACTACGAGACCATGCAAGTTCGTGTATATTCAAATATCTTAACTGGCTGTTAAGTTTCATTTATATGTATATGATTTATTATATGTGAATGCTACACAGTGAATGCTTCATATGTATCTGAATAGTTGATTTAACAGATATCCAAATACTAGCATTCATATCAAGCTTTATTTATGTATGTGATAGAATATACTTAGATTGTATTTATTAAAACTTTGGATATATAGCTAGGCAATTTGTACCCATTTACTTATTTCTATTTCATGGACATTATCAATATGCCTGTATTTACCGCAAAATTCAAAATAGCAATTCTTAATAATGCAAACAAAATAACTGCAAGCGCCAAATATACGGTGACATACCGCTACACCTAAGGAAGCCAAATAGGCCGAAATGCATCGGGTACAACTGTCAACAAACAATATTTATGATTGGAAGCTATAAACACGTATGGCAATTAATGTGCATAACCGGCTAGATGTTGCATGTCTAGTGCCCTTTAGCGCCGAAGTGATATTACATAGACCACAAGAAGTCATTGTGACCTATCGTGAACTGGTATGTTCTGTATTATTATTTACTGAATATAATACAATATATCAATTGTGCCAAAACCCCTGCTTTTCTCCTGTCCTTTATTTTACTACTGCCAAACACCCTGGGTTTCCAATTGGTCCACAATCCTCTACTCACCTGACCTGGCCCCTTCAGACTATTATAAGAAGAAACACCTAAAGCGGTAACGTTTTGAGAACGTTTCTGACGTCAAAGATGCTGCCGATAGCTGATCTGCGGCCAAACCAAAGGACTTTTATTTGAACGGTTCACTATTTCTAGGAATTGTTGGCGGTAGAGACATGAAAATTTGGGTGTCCCCCTTGGCTGTCTGACATCAATTGCATTTCTCTGGAACCTCTTCTGGAGATAATCAGGTTGAATAGATGTGAGTGGCCAGCCATTGTGACAGGGTCGCATAAAACGCTAGATATGGTTTTTGAAATTTGTAGGCTGACAGCAACAGGTCTCTGCTTGCTCCTACATTTTTGGGTCCCTAGAAATCGCTGTTACTAAGATATCAGGATTAACAGAAGGTGAGTGGCCAACTACATATGACAAGTTAGGATGATATAATAGTTACAATTTTGTGAACAAGCAGCTATAAATTTGGGGCATGACAGCTAAGAGCCCAGTGGCCCCCATCTAGATGCTGTTTTCCATGGAAGTGGCCCTCTGTGTTCCTCAATGGCAAATTCAATTGAGGACCCCTGTTGTCTTGAAATAGCAGCCCCCCCCCCCCCCCCAAAGTGAAAACAGGTCCCTGTTAGTTTATGTTTTCAAACTTGTGACTTTAAAACTCTTAAAACTCCCTAGAGTTAGGGTGCTGAAATTTGAAGAACCAATAGCCATCGGGTTATCCTGATTACACCCTGAAAACTACACGTCCATAAAACACAGGATTTAGGTGATTTCCAATATTTTAGGAGTTTTCGAGCAGCAATATATGATGAGCAGGCACAGATATCATACTGTGCTATCCATGACATCACTGGACATGCAGAATAGCCAGACTAGCACAAAACAATGAAAAACATATTGTGACATATGACGCCAACTCTGTTTTTTAAGTGACTGCCAAAGCTGATTTGTCACTGTCAGTTTGCAGGCAGCCCATATGGGCTTTCAGGAGCAGGGACCCAGTTATAATTGTGACCACATGCTAGCACCATGCTGTAGAGCCAGACTATCATTCTACAAAAAGAGCAGCGGTGCACATTTACAGTAGTGGGTGCCCAATCTACACAGTTAGACTTTATAGTAGTACTATATTACACACTGAGGAACAGAAGACACTCATTATATTATCAGATGTTTTTCAAGGGATTTTTTGGGAGTTGCATTTTATTGTAAATATTAGATGATAGCAATCTTATGTTAACTATTCTAAATCTAACCTGAAACATTTAGAACATTTCATATCCTGTTCTCATATTTCCATTTTGTGTACAGTAAAACTCGTCATCGTCTTACATTAGCTCTGTAAAAAACACATATGGTAACAATAAAAATGATTTTGCAGACGTAAACCTATTTTTGTATGTAGATTGGACAAAGAGAAATGCCCAGAGGTCCAAAGAAAGGCAGACCAGATAAAATCTTATAACCTCACTATATGGATTTGATTGGAAATAATTAGGAAAATGGCAGTACTTTGATAGAAGACTGGCCATTTATTTATCATTTGATTCCAAATTCCTTCAGTTTCATCCTTTTCGTTTTGCTGTAGTAGATTATGCAATTTGTCAAAAGGACTTCAGTAAAGGAAGACTTCTTCTGCAGTGGATATTGATAATGGGTGTTTGAAATCTAGATTTCACATTAGGGCTATCAGTTACTAGTTTAAAGATTGAAAATTTTGAAGCCATGAGATCTAGTCAAGCCTATTGGAGACCGACCTCCAGTAGATAATGGAGAACTATTGTCCCCCTTTAAAAAATGTAAGGGCTGGCAGGTATTTATTATAGAATAAGACAGGCAATGTGCGCCTTCTGCAGTAAATTACACTTACATGATGAGCATTGGCAGCTTAGCATCTGATGCCAGGATATGCTAGGTATCCCAGCATCCATCAGGGTTCCCAAGACTCCCACATGCATGCTCGGGACTTATGTCATCCTGACTCAGAAATATAGATGGACAAAGATCAGGAAACCTGGAATAAAAAGGAAGAAGATTGTGGTCCTGCAATGTTTATGGGGGCATGTATATTTTATTGCAGAAGAGACATCACCAGTCCTTTCTGCACGGTCACAATTTTTTTCATTTTTAGCCAAATGTCCACTAAAAGTTTGCTGTCCAGGTGTAACACTTGGAGAGACAGACCCAGTCCTAAAAAGGGCCAAGGCGCAGAGTCTAAGCAACAGCCTGGTTTTCTCTGAAGGTGAGGAAGTTGTGCTGCAGACTGTTGCCAAGTTGCGGTGCTTGGGCACACCAAGGTGGGCAGAACAATGCTTGGTACTAAGTCAGTGAGCAAAAGAATTGTTTAGGGAGGCCAGGGTTGAGGCAGGCAACAAACAGGCATGGTGTAAAACAAAACCAGGTGTCAAGTACCAGAAAAAAAAAAGACACTGGTGACACCGGGGAACACAGGAGACACAGACAGTGACCAAAGACAAAAAGAAATGAAGGAGACACAAGAAACACTGGAACAACACAAGTGAATAGGCTGGGGAGCCACAGACAAAGGATCAGCATAGGAGCTGGACTGGGAAACACTTAGTCAGGCAACAGGTGAATAGGAAATGCTCAGCAGAGCTAGGGGGCTTGGCAGTAGTTTTTGGACACATTGCTCAAAGAGTGAACACTGTGTTTGAGCCGGCTAAATAGCCAAGGGCTATTAAGAGGCTATTGGCTGGTGGGAGAGGTGATTTTGAGTATAGTTTGAGAATCAGGCATGTCTGGGGTCAGAACTGCCTGCATTCGCAGGAGAGGTTCTAGTTATATAGTGAGGGGGAGGCAAGTATGACACCAGGACCCTTATCACCATAGATTCTGTGTGAGGGACTGCTTGATCCAACACTGCAGATCATTACACTTAAGATCCATGAAAAAACAGGATTTGTATTTCAGAGAGAAGGTCCTTTGGGTGTCCAATTTTTACATGACTGAACAGGCAGTAGGAATTGTCCATATCATTGTAGTTATGTGGAAACCAGAAGATGGACCCCATTTTTGTTGTTTGGTTAGTGGCTGATGGGAGACAGATCTGGGGAGTATCCTTATCCTGGATAAATGATATAGGAAAATATCCAAAACCTCACTATCTCTCTTTAGCTGGTAAGCAACTATTGTCTGGGACACACAATTTACTTGGAAATCCCTATTACCTGAGCAGCATTGTCATAGCACCACTTTCACAGTTAAATGTGGGATCATGTGATTTCTCTCCCATGGTCCACCTATTTTCTGCGAACTAGTATGCTCTTGTGTACCCGGGTGTTGGGAAATGTTGTGTGGTATGCATTGTTTTTCCTACTTTGGGTGTTACATGGTTTTACTTGATTGGCTTATTGGAAGTATGTTTGGCTTATGAAACAGGATTTTTTTTTCTCCAGCACTTTGCTTCTCTACAAAGTTTGTAATAATGTATTAGCCTAATTGCTGTTAGCATTTTCCTTTTTGATCTCTGGGTTTAGAAAAAAAATGCAAAAAAAGAAATTTCTTTATTATTCATCGGGCAAATCCATAAAGAGGAATTTTATGACAGTTTATTTAGAGTTGCCGTCTGTTTCTATCAGACAGCATTGTTTAGATTAATTCATTCTGTCTTAAGCATGGGAAAAAAATAAATGCATTTATATGCTTCTCTAGAACACCTGCTGTAGAATCCTGGGGAAGCTGAGCTGACTCATTGTACAACATTGTACAAAGAGCGGATGGAATGTGATATTTCCTGTCAAATGAAAAACCAGGGAGGGTTTTCAATTTATGCTGGAAATGTCATGTTTTTAATATTCTTTACAGTTGGCAACTGTTATTCTAACATATTATTATTTTAGTCTTTATTGTTTTGCTTTATTCCCCATTTTACACATACACTCTTATTTCATGTTTTGTCGGATAAAATAAGCACCAATTTACTTGACAAACAAAAGTGACAAAGCAATGTTACCAAAACATACATATTATAATTGACCGGCTTTCCACAAATTAGTGAACGCATGGAGGGAATTAGATCCCCATGCCAGGGACTATGCATTGTACCCTGCGGCATATAAACAATTTTCCAGGATAGATCACATAATTTTACCCTCCCTCTAAGTCCCACTACTGTCAGGAGCCTGAATCTTAGTTACACCTTTGTCTGATCATGACCTGGTGATGGTTAGGCTAGATAGATTGGGTGGATGGCCATCAGGTTTCCACTGGATGATCAATGATAGCTTCCTAAATGAACATTGAACATGAATTGATAGAGGACTTTTTCAGTCTAAATATGCCAAAGGATATTTCCCCTTTCGTTATTTGGGAAGCTCACAAAGCCACTATCTGTGAGGAATTCAAAATAGTTTTGAGAATTAAAAAAGGGCAAGCCCAGCACTTTAAAACTAAATTTACAGAATATAAATCTGTTCTTGCCCAACACAAAAAGCACCCCCACCTACAATCCACAATAGAGCACCTATGGACTGACCTTTTATTATTAATAAACAGGATGTATATAGCGTCAACATATTACGCAGCGCTGTACATTAAATAGGGGTTGCAAATGACAGACTAATACAGACAGTGATACAGGAGGAGAGGACCCTGCCCCAAAGAGCTTACAATCTAGTAGGTGGGGGAATTAACACACAATAGGAGGGGAGATATGTAGTGGTGGGAAGTAGTGATGGTTTCAAAAGACAGAAGAAGATGGGTAGGCAAGTTTGAAAAAAATGGGTTTTGAGCGCTCTTTTAAATGAGCAGAAAGTAGGCGCAAGCCAAATAGGACGAGGAAGACCATTCCAGAGAGTTGGGGCAGCTCTAGAGAAGTCTTGTATCTATGTGTGTGATGGAAGTGAGGAAGTCATTAGTAGGTCATTGGAAGAGCAGAGAGAGCGGCTGGGGGAGTACTTTTTTTTTACCGGGTCAGAAATGTACGTGGGACAATAACTGTGGAGGGAATTGAAGGCAAAGCACAGGAGCTTGAACTTGATTCTAAGGTGAAATGGAAGCCAGTGTAGAGATCTGCAAAGAGATGCAACAGAAGAGGAGCGGTGGGAAGGATGGATGAGTAGATTGTAGAGGAGAGAGTCGGGTTAGTGGAATACCAGAGAGGAGGAGGTTACAGTAGTCCAGACTAGAGACGATAAGAGCATGTACAAGGAGTTTGGTGGTCTCAGGGTACAGGTAGGGGCAGATTTTGGAGAAAGGTGAAATTTTGCATAGGTGAAAGTGACAGGACCTGGAAATGTTCTGAATATGGGGGGTAAATGAGGGGGCAGAGTCAAAGGTGACACCAAGACAACATGCCTGAGGGGAGGGACGAATAACAGTGTTGTTAACAGTTAGATATATGTCAGGGGGAGATTTGGAGTTGGAGGGGGGATGATGATGAGGTTTTATTCAGGTTGAGTTTCAAAAATCGGTCAGACATCCATGATAAGATGGCTGACAGGCAGCATGAGACCTTATTCAGGATTGAGGGAGACAGCTCAGGGGTGGACAGATAGATTTAAGTGTCATCAGCATACAGATGGTACTGTAAGCCAAAGGAGGATATGAGAATACCCAGAGAGGAGGTGTACAGAGAAAAGAGAACCAGTCCAAGGACTGACCCTTGGGGAACACCAACAGGGAGGAGAGTGGGCGAGGAGGAATTACCATTGAAGAAACTTGATTTGTATTAGAAGGGGGTGATCAACGGTGTCAAAAGCAGAGGAAAGATAAAGAAGAAAAGAGCAGGGAAAAGTTGCCTTGAGACTTAACTCTGATGAGGTCATTGGCCACTTTAGTAAGGGCTGTTTCAGTGGAATGAGCATCTCTAAAACCAGACTAGAGAGGGTCAAGGAGAGAGTTGGTGCTCAGGTAATCGCTGAGTCTTTTGTAGACAAGGCGTTTAAGAAGCTTGGAGACATATGGGAGAAGAGAGATAGGACTGTGGTTAGAGGGTAGGAAGGGGTCCAGTGAGTGTTTTATTAGGATAGGGAGAATTATGGCATGTTTAAAAGCTGAGGGGTATTTACTAGTAGAAAAGGAGAGTTTGGTTAGGGCAGGGGCCAGGGTGCAGGAATGGGCAAGGAGTAGATCAGAGGGAACTGGGTCAAGCGGACAGGTAGTAGAGGGAGATGATGAGAGAAGAGAGGAGACTTCGTCCACAGTAACAGGGCTGAGGAAGGCCAATGATGATTTACAGGTGGAAGGGGTGGGTATGGTTGGGTGAGCAGAGACATGACGTCTGATTTTGTCCATTTTATCTCTAAACTAAGTGGCAATGTCTTGGGCAGAGAAGGATGTTGTGGGGGGAGCAGATGTGGGGTTTAGTAGGGAGTTATTTGTTGAGAAGGGGTTGCGTGGGTTGGAAGCTTGAGAGGAAATGACTGCGGAGAAATAATTTTGCTTGGTGACAGTGAGCTCTGTGTTCAAGATTTGTTGCTTGGCTTTGTAGTCCATGAAGTCAGCGCTGAGGCCAGTCTTCTGTAGCTATTTGGTGTGGGGCCATTAATGTGCTGAGTGAATCCAAATGAGGAGGTAATGCAGCAGTTTGGCCGAGGAGGGAAGGTTGGGCTCATTCATTGCAACATTAAAGTCACCAAGGATGAGGATGGGCAGATCATGGGAAAGAATGTGTAGGAGTCAGGATGCAAAGTTATCCAAAAGTTGTGATACTGGGCCAGGGGGGCGGTAGACAACAGCAACAATGAGGGTAAGGGGGCTAAAGAGACGGACAGAGTGGACTTCAGAACAGATGAAAATGAGAGAGGGTGGGGTAGGAGGGACTCTGTATGTACAGTTAGGTAAGTAAAGGAGACCCACAGCACCCCCTACTTTGTTGCCAGGTGTAGGGGTATGTGTTAAGTGCAGGTCTCCATCAGGAGATAGCAGCAGCAGAGGCAGAGTCAGAGACGGAAAGCCAAGTTTCAGTAGGAGCCAGAAAGTTCAGGGATTTAGAAAGGATAGACTGTGTATGGAGGTTAATTTGTTGCCAACAGATCGGGCATTCCATAGCCTGCTAGAGAGAGGGGGTAAGGACTTATGGGTAGGGTGAATGGGGATGAGGTTAGGAGAAGGGAGTGTCCTGCTGAGAGTATATGGAATGAGGAGGCTGCGTGGGGGACCAGGGTTGGGTGAGATGTCACCAGAGAGTATCAGTAGGGAAAAAAGGTACAGGAGCACAGACAGAGAAATAAGGTGAGTGAAGGAGCAGAGAGACAATGCCCCTGATTCATCAATGAAATCCGGTGCGCGAGCTTTTTCAGTTGCTGAATAGCGCGACCGCGTACGATTCCGGATCGCTAATACGAATGCGCGAGCGATAATCCGATTCTGCTTGATGAATCAGGGACAATGTGTTATCAGACGGGGGAGGACAGGCAGTAGTGCCAACAGAGAGGGAGCAGGGTGAATAATACATTTTTACAGATAATTGGGAACCATATGCATACATTAAACAATGTGGCAAACTGAAGTACAAGAGAAGCAGTCCAGTAATGAGTAGTGAGGCTTGTAAACTTGCTGATTTCCAGGAGTGGGGGACAATGATTCAGTCAAAGAGATGATTTGATGAAATACCACTTCATAATGGCAGCAGCAGAGGATGTGTTGGAGTCCAGGTGGATAAATCAGTCCAAAGGCAGGAGATGGGAGCGCCAGAGTAAAATATTATGTCCAATTTTGTTCCAAGTCCTGTGTCAATTCCCTGGCTTAATTCCCATTGCACTTATAATTTGGCACTTAAGTTTTTGGGCACCTGACCAGTGTCCCAACGTGACCTTGTCTGTTGTTTAAATAGACCTTAATCTAAGCTTAATCACAAGAGCAAAAAAGTAACTACAATAGACCGGTCACATTTTTTTTTTCTCCTGGAGTGACACAAACCTGGGAAACTTCCAGTAAATATATTTAATCCCAGGTCTAAAATTTTTGTGAGGGAGAAGGACCTAAAATCTATTAATCACCCTTCGAACAATTTTGCGCTAAATTATATGAACCATCCCAACACGTTTCTGCTAAAAAAAAAAAAAAACAGCAGACTTCTTGAACCCTTCCCGAAACTGAAACCCAAACATAGAAAGATTGTACAAAAAAACTTTCAATGTGGAGGAAACTATCATGGTTCTGAAATCCTTAAAAATTACCAGTGCCCCAAGTCTAGATGGTTTTTCAATTACAATAAATTTATATATAAGTTGGCCCGCAGTTAGTAGCTTATTTTAATTATCTTAAAGAAGCTCAACTTCCTTCTGAAGCCAACCTGGCACACATAAGTGTGATACCCAAGCCAGGTAATTTCGCCACGTTCTATCTGCTCTTTATGCCCTACCAAAGGCCCAGGTCTCACTAGCCACCACAGGGTATAGGATGTGACACAAATGTGCTCTGTTCGCTGTGACAGTGATATCTTATTGTATGTAACTTCACCTCCAACTCCCTACCAAACATGTTTAATTTCCTAGACACATTTTCCTCTCTATCAGGTCTAAAAGTGAATCAATCTAAATACATAGCAATGAATATTCACCTCCCTGGTGGTATTCCCGAGTGTGGCTCGGGGTAATTTTCAGTACCAAAAACGATAACCCCAAGTTCACACTCGAGGGGGAACTTGCAAGGGAGTTTTAAAGCTTACCTGGTTCCCATGTGCCTGCGACATCCTCCAGCGATGCCCTGCAACTGCTTTCCCTGGCGATGCCCGGCATCTGTGTAGTCTGGTGATGCCCACCCGGCATGTGAACGTTGGGGATGCAAATACTGGCTTGGCATGGGACGTGCAAGCATGTGGGGGGGAATTGTGCAGCTGGGAGAGGGACCAGGCGGGAAATTTAATAATTGTTTTTAAATGTACCGCTTTGACATTTAAAAATTCTTATTATTCAGACCGCCAGGGAGGTTAACCATCCCTGAGACGTAGTTTTAGTTTCCAATGGCGCTCAGACTTACTTCAGTACCTGGGGATACAGCTTGCACCTTGCTATTTCATTATTATTAATATTATTATTATTAAACAGGATCTATATAGCGCTAACATATTACGCAACACTGTACATTAAATAGGGGTTGCATTGACAGACAAATACAAACAGTGACCCAGGAGGAGAGGACAACTGAGGAGGACAATGAATGTTATACCCTGAGTGCTTTAAGTATTTCAGACTCTCCCCATCACAATTCTAAAAAGTGATTTTTACACACTTCAAACCAAAGTTATGGCTTTTTTGGGGGGGTACTAAACACAGCAGACTACCCTGACCCACTATGTATGCCCCGAAAGCACACAGAGGATTTGGGGTTCCCCATTTTCATAGATAATATAAAGCAGAGCAGGTAGCTCAACTTTCTGGATGTATATCATTTCATACAGGCCCCAATGGGTGGACATAGATAATCTGACGTGCTCCTTCATGACAATTAAGTGATTCTATGGGCCCCAGCCTCCTTCCGTACCAAAATTCCTTGCCTCAACCCTAAAATGGTACCAGTACCAGTCCTCAACGCAAACATTTTTACGTGGTGGGTAAGTAAAATATTTTTTAAGAATAGCTAGTATTGGGTATGGATTTTTTGTAACTATAAATCTATTTGAAAGGGTCAAATCTTAAATCGTATATTCTGCACTCTCTACCTTTTCCTCTAAACAAAATTATATAAAGGCATGGGAAGGAGATCTTGGTTTTGAAAGGGATTTGGAAAAGTGGCATGAAACTGCATTCAATCCGAGTATAAAATATCACTCAACTTTCCTTTAATTGAACTCAACTATAAGACTATGTTAAGATGGTATTTGGTACCAGACTGAATAACAAAGATTTTCCCTGGCTCTTCACCACCATGTTTTTGGGGCTGTGGTTCCACTGGCACTATGGTGCACATTTGGTGGTTATGCTGAACTGCTCAACAATTTGGGGTGAAAGTTTTTGATTTAATTTATGGTGTACTAAACTTTTTTTTTAACAATCCATACTTTACTTGTCAATTACAGCTCAGCTGTCATAATCAGGTGGCCTGCTATATTTGTCAATGTGTGATGACTGTATTCGCTAAGCCCTACTACACACCACCACCACTTTTAAAGGTCTTGGCTTTATTATAAAAGGATTTTGAATAGTGATTTGTTCAATAGAAATGTTTTTTTTTTTTAATAATTCTGTGAGAATTGAGATGTGAAATTGAGGCAAATGTACTATGGACTTTAGTGTACTACGTAGACATAAGCAAACATATCTATTGGTTTAATAGTGGGTGTCTAAGGAACCCCTGTGCCTTAGAACACTGTGGGGCTTGACATCAATTTTGTCTTTGTGCAAAATTGTTTGTTCCTGATTCCAGGAATGTATTTACCATATTTTTAGAAAACAAAGCTGTACACTATTTTGATTACATTGCCACATTAGGCAAATACCCTGGCTTTTTTCATAATAATGTTCATTTTGATTTTTATCAGGGTATGTGGCCGAATTTAACCAATTGAATCTGATTAGCAATCCTCTCTCTTTCTGCCAATCCTTTTCACCAACAGTAGAAACCATTATTATTTTAACAAATATAGCTGCAACTCTAGATGGGCTTTCATGCATGTTAATACATATTTTAAAAAAAGTTTGTAGTATTTTATTTTAGTTAGTATAATCTAACTTGCAATGGTGACTGGTTAGCTGGGCCAAAAAAAACAAAAAACAAAAAAGGGATTTTATACTATAGTGACATAGTGAACCAGTGCATAGTACAGCAGAACCTTAAAACAAAATGTATCTACATGCCTATATAATATGGCCCAAGAACAAAGGTTTTGTACTCTTATGTTAAGATGGTGAGAAAAGCCAAACAAATGATATATTGAAAAGTAAAATAAATGCAAAATGTCTGCTATGATGTATTTAAAGCTGAATTTCATGGACATATATCTTCGTCAAATGTACACTTGGAACTGTAGGTTTATAGACAGTTTTAGCTTATCAAGCCAAGTATTCCAGACCACATTCTATTTAAAGGCTCTACTATGCCATGTGCAAATTCAGTGAATGGGTTTAGGTTTTCTTTTGACCCAACTCACTATCAGTGGGGTTACACCTTTTTGTTGTTCCCCAAGCCCTACATCATAACAGCCCTAAGGATGACTAAATAACCTGAAACAGTGGTGTGTGGTTTGGAAACAATGGCTCTATAACAGTAGAATATTTATTGTGCCATACATTAGCAGCTCTGGATATACAGTAATATAGTATACAAGACAGCTTTGTGTTGAAACAGCTAGCAAATAATTTACTCAATGGCCCTGATTTATTAAAGCTCTCCCAGGCTGGGGAGGATTTATCAGTAAAGCTGGGCGATTCAGCAAATCTGGAATAGATTTCTTCAAAGTCATTTACTATGTGCTACAAAATGTTTTGAATCCTGGACCAGATCCATTTCAGGTTTGCTGGATCATCCATCTTCACTGATTAAAGTGTATTCTCTTCAGCCATGGAGAGCTTTATTAAATCAAGCCCACTGTCTGAACCAATCCCAATGCAAACGGTTACATAGGTTGAAAATACACCATGTTTAACCCCTAGGTAAATAAACTAGACACCTGCATATTACATATGGAACCACCATGGTACATCCAGATGAAGGCAAAAAAAAAGCCTTAAAAATCATGGTTCAATTTTCTCCAACAGGGGAAAGAAATATCCTGATACTTTGAAGCAATCAGATGATAAATCCTCATGTGAAAAGAAGTAACTGCTGACACCGTGCTGGAACCCCCTAGCTGCTTGGACTGCAACAAGGTCCTTTCTGCAGTTAAAAGGCTAACCCGATTTCTAAATCATGTCTGTACCCTCTGGGACTTTGGAACTTTCATGCATACCAGAACAAGAAATGCAAATATAAAGTAATTTAATTGTGACTACAAACTATCAGAATTGAAAAGAGAAAAAAAAAAAAAAGGGAGTTTTAAGGCAACCTATAATCAATTTTCATATGAATCAAATTTTCAATTAAAATGTCAGCAATCTTAATAATTACACAAAAGTAGTTTAATAAAATACATAGGTACATAGCAAATTCAGATTGCACAGTCTCAGTATGTGGATGACCAGACGCGTTTTGCAGAAAAACAACCTGATTCATCAGGGGGTCTATCTGAGATCTGTATGTCATCTGCAGGAGTAAGGAGACATGAATACTAGTACTTACATGTGAGGTAGTTTGGTCTTTTTACCATTACAAAGGAAACCAGTTTTAAATCATGTATGAACTACACTTTGTGAGAATGTAGATGTGTACTAGGAGAGACATACACACACAATATATATATAAAATTTGTTACGATATCTTTTTTGGTGAGGCTTTAAAAGGAGAATAATCACTTCCACCTACACCAAGAATTGTCATATTATTTACCTATTTAATGACAGTCCTCTCTTCATTGTGCTGGTTGTGTTCTAGTTCCTGTCTTTCCACTTGTGGTGCAATAGGTCATGTTTGTAGTGTTTGCATGGATTCACAGTTTTAGTTTTTGGAATTTATTGTAATAGGTACATTTTCTGTAAACAATTTTACAGGAATGTACATTTGTTAAGATACATGTGATCTAATTGGATATATGCTTATTGTATATCCTTTATAGATCTCAGATAGACACCTGATGAAGCAGACAGGTTGTTTTTCTACAAAATGTATTGGGTCATCCACATACGAAGACTTGTGTATTCTGAATTTGTTATCTGTCTAACAATATTATTGAACTACTTTTGTATGTGTAATTTATGATTGCTGGCATTTTATTTGAAATCCAATACTTTGTATAATGTTTAATTTATGGGATGTGGCACCAGAAATGAGGTAGATACTATTGGAACATACAACAATGACTTATGTTGTGACTACAAAGTAGCAAGATAAAGATCAGGTATTTGCATGAAAAAAAAAAAATAAAAAAAAAAAAAAAAAAAAAAGGAAGGGGATTTACAATTCAAATATATTACCCCTTAGAAAACCTGATGTTGTGGACTTCAGACAAATAGTAAGCAATACAAGTATAGTGCTGCAAATATGAATAAAAATGCTACTGGTAGGCAAAATAGAAGCTGTTTCTTAACCCGTTTCAGCACAGCAGCATGTAGAAACCCCGAAGACAATCAACTGAAAACAAATTTCTAGATATCCTAATATCTACATACTTAACCTACCTTGAGGACACTTAATCACATACAATGAACAATAAAAAAAAACTAGAAAATACATTTTCTCCGCATCTTTATGCGTTTCACTGTAGGATTATGTTACAGGAAACATGGTGAGATATCTGTCATTGGAGAGAAGTCCATTGATCCAAAGTCTCCACACTTGTGCAGTTCTGGCAATAAACATTTAGCAAGACATTCAGGATCAGGATCATTTAGGAAGACCTAACAGCTAAGCCTACAAGACATGTCCCTTACTTGCTCACCAACTATAATTCCAGTTTCTCCTTTTCCACAATGTAACTTTTTCTAGTTCTATTGTTTGTCTGTCTAGCTGTAGTAATTTGGGCATGTTTTACAACAACTGGGTATCGTGTAGTCATTGAGTCAACCATGAACGTTTCTGTATACCGAAGAATTCTAGAGTCATACGAGACACCATCTGTGAAACTGGGACATGCAACAGGACAATGATTACAACTTAATAGCTAGAAAAAAAAAAAAAAAAAAAACACTGTTGCAAAAGCATAGTCAAAGTCCAGACCTCAACCCAATCAATATACTGGGGCAAGACCTTGAGAGCTGCGTGGAAAGTAATTCCCACATAAATAAATTGAAGCAATGTTGAAAAAAAGAGGGACGCAAAATTCCTCCACAATATTGTGAGAGTGATAAAGCAATATAGAAAACAATTACTTCAAGTTATTGCTGTTAATAGTGGTTCTACAAACTAATCAAACAAGGGATTTACCTAAACAATGACGTTGTGGAATCTGTTGTGTTTCACACCCAAGTTTAGATTTAAATATTTTAGAACCAGATTTTTTTTATTTTTATATCCTAATTTGTAAAAGCTTAGAGTTGAAATGTGTACTTTTTCTCATGACTGTAAAATCTTTAGTGATAAGAAAATTAATATAAAAAATAATGTTTTAATGCCAATATGTTGATCCAGCAATTCTGCTAACTATGGTAGTCTGTGGCTGGCACACGGCATTAATGTCTGTGGGCCCTGGAATTGGCTGCTGAGAAGTCATATCTTAACCCAACTCTCATTATACATATAAAAAAAACAAAAACAAAAAAACACCCACACATGAAATGGAATGGAGATTCACACCCCTATAATTAGAAAAAAAGATTAGGCAAATATTTGCATCCAGTTAAAAAAATGCAAAAAATGCACATACTAGTGTGATTTACTGGGTGTCTCATCCGGTTTGTGGACATCACATTATGTGTTACACCCAGGGTTAGGGTGAACATCTGGAGAAAACATTTTTTTAAATAAACTACATATGTGGATTCTGTGTTATTGATGTGCTACCTAGGTGGCTGATGTAGTGAAAAAAATGCTCTCACAAAAATGTAGTTTATGTACAAGTTCCATTTTGGCTCCTGGAGCCCAGGGGCTTTGTAAAGCATGGGGTGGGGGAAAAAAAAAAAAAAAAAAAAAAAAATTATTCCTAGGTCTACGTCTTACCTGGTAGCCAGGGCCTGTTATAAGTCTCAGCTGTGCACAGGTCTTTTTATGAAAACTGACATGGTTTACAGCTGCCGACACCAGTAGAGGATGCCCCCCTTACAAAAACTAAACAGGAAAATATGTTTATGCAATGATTCATACAGATTTTCTTGAATAAAAGCATGTGACTAGAAAGTTTAGCATTATTTTCTAATGACAGAAATAATTGAGATAAATTTAAGCGCCTACTGAAATATTTGACATATTTGGCTTGAAGCTAAGGAATTTCTTGCCATTACAGTTATTATCCATGTGGCTAAATCTACATTTGTTTCAAGGGACTGTAAAAAAAAAAATAAATAAAAAAATATAAAAATTTCTATTTATAAGAGTATTTTTTTATTAGTTATTCTTTATGTTATATTGATTTTATTATAGTCAAAAATATATCTAAAAACTTTACTTTTGTTTATTTGTTCCTTTTTAGTGTTAATTTCATTAATTGAAAGGGTTTTGACACACACACACACACTAAACTGGGGCAGTGATGAATGCTTCGATGCTACCCACTTTAAAGTGTCAAAAAGTTAGTTAATTAGGAACAACAGCAGGAGATGTTGCAATGGAATGTCTGGCAAGGTGCTACCTTCCAGCAGCTACTGTCCCCCTTCACAAAAAAAAAAAATATAAAATGCCATATGAGGTGTAATTGCAAAAGATACCATTCACCTACTTGTACTGTTGAGTGTTCAAACACTGTGTCCTGCAATTACATGAAATATATGAAGACTGATTATAGAACTCGGCAGGAGATACAGAACACTGACAGTCCCAAAGTTCCTGCCAGTTTTGGTTCTCCAGATAATTTTAGTAAAATTACTTTTTAGAAGCATTAGCCTTTGTCAGAACCAGAATCAAGAGAGGTTAATACAAACTTTTGAAGGATCATTTCTTAATTGAATGGCAAAAAAAAAAATAAAAAAAATAATATCTGGTGCTCTTTATTATAGAATTCATCCATTCACACACCAAGAGGAATCCCCTTCAGAGATATATTTATCAAACAATGCCATATCCCCAAAATAAAAAAAAAAGGAAAAGTCCTACTCTCCTGTGGTGGACCCAAGCAGGAAATTACTGGCATACCCAAATAAAAACATCTTTTTAATGCAAAAATATACATAAAAACATGACAGTGACGCTGCATAACATTTATTCAGTAAAAGGCCAAACATGGCTTTGAACTCACAATTACTCACATTCAGGAAAAATGTTTATATTTCTTAAAGAATTGTCATCTGTTAGGTTATTATTACGATTGTAAGGGAACAGACACCAGTTCATATAGAGTTGCTGTTCCGAATTTTTCAGAAAATATCGTGTTATTTATACAAAGTAAAGTAGGTGGTACAGAAAAGTAATTAAATAAAAGGTTTGAGGTAAACAAAGATCCTTCAGGAATCCAGAGTCATTGATGGTACTAAAAATTGCATGGCCCCGAATTCGAGGCTATCTTCTCTCAGATCCCAGTTTATTAGTCATTGTTTGTTATTTATACTTTGATCAATAGACACAGAAGAAACTTAATGAGATTTACAGGACAATCACCACTCACAATGCAGTCAGCTTTCCTAATATTTTTCATTGATGATTCTATTACAAGATGGAGATAAAAATCATTTTCCTTCTCATAATCTATCTATCTCATTTTCTTTTCATCCAAATGCATTTTTCGGCAGCAGACGCTTCTTTAGGGGATTTGATAGCAGAACAAAAACAAGTATCCAAAGTAGTATTTAGAACCAAGACAGCACACAAATGTTTAGGAATAGGAGTATTGCATAAATTATATAATGTCAATACCAATTAACAAAGCTTCACACACACATGAAGACATGTATATTACAGAAATACAATAAAAAAAAATATTGGCCTACTTTAAAGTGTGTCCATGTAAGCACTCAATACTTGGTCAGGGTGGTTTTTGCTTGAATTACTCCATCAACCCAGCATGGCATGGAGGCAACCAGCCTGTGCCACAGCTGAGGTCTTATGGAAGCGCAGGTTGCTTTGGAAGTGGCCTTCAGCTCATCTGCATGTCCCTTCTGCAGTAAAATTAACTTCTTGTTCACAATTTAAGTACTTTCACCCCCTCACTCCATTGCAGGCACTATGATCCTTGCCCAATCCTTTCAGGGTTTCTTGATTTGCCAGGCCAAGATAATGCAACTCCTGGGCATGCTAACTTTGGGGTGTGGCATCAGAAACTGGGATATCACAAGGTTTTTATCCATGATTCTTCGATATAAACCTCTATTTGGTGGGAGTTCATTCATCCCTGGCAGTCAGGCATGCTGGGTATCATACATACACACTAGGTAAATGGTGAATTTCTTCCAAAGTGTCTTACCTGATAATCCTTCTACTAACAGTACTTTTTAATTAGAGACTGACAGCGCTAAGCCACTGCCTTTCATTTGACTACAGGATTGTTGGCCTTATTTGCAAGCTCTATTACAGTAATGTGTAGAATATTGAAAATAGATTTCAAGTTTAAACATACTTTCAGTAAACTGTATAAAAAGATGTAAGGCCCTGGTGAGCACCAGTCCCCACATCTAACACCGCAGTCTTCTCCTTTAGCAAGTCCCCGCTCAGCCTCAGGAGACTGGTTGTGTCTCCCAGCACTCGGTTGCCCCCAAGAATTGCTGCACAAGGGATGGTGTCTGGAAATGGGCTGGCAGCAAGCCAGGAGCCCACAGATAGCAGTATCAAGATTCCAACAAAGCCATGTCCAGAATACAGAGCAGAGATCATACACAGTCCTCCAAACGAAGTACACAAGGACAAAACACAAGCAGAGTTGGGGGTCACAGGCAAAGATCAGTCCAGGCAGCATGAAGTGGCAAGATCAGCAACAGGCAATCAGATGATAAATTTCCAGCACAGATTAGCCCAGGTAAACGCTACAACAGCCAATGATGACTGGGAGCAGAGAGGCTTTAAAGTCCCAGCAGCCAATAGCAGTGCAGGACTGAATCAGGAGTTGATCAGCCTCTAAAATCTCTTTAGCTGTGCACAGCATAACAATAGATGCTTCAGGCTGCACATCTAAAGGGAAGCAGGGGCTGCTGGTATGCCAGTTATCCTGGTTGCCTCAATTGACACATCTGGACAGCATAGACAGTGTTTATTACAATGATGATGCACAGCACAGAGTTGCCAGCCAGATAAGCATTTCCTAGCATTACCCCTCTCCTGAGGGGCCTTCTGGCCCTCCAGCAGTAGTTTTTCAGAATTACTAGTTTGACCCCTTATCTGAAGTCTTAAGCCCGCTTTAACTTTTTTGGAGCTCAAGACCAGGGTTTGTCAGGAGTGGGCAGTGGCTGGAGGGTTTTAGTTGGAACTAAGCAAGGGGATTTACTAGAGTGAATAGCATTGGAACAAGGTCTAGCTTCAGTGAGGCTAAGAGGTGGGGCATCAGCTTTGACATCCTCACTAGCAGCTCACAGAGTTAATGCGTTTTGCAAACACTTCTCAACACATGAACTCACCCATTGTACAATCTGTCCAGATTCCCAATCGATTACAGGGTTATGCTTACACAACCATGGCAGTCCTAAAATTACAGGGGATGAAGGAATGTTTAGCAGAACAAATGTTACATTTCTGAGTGGGCAGGACCCACCTTAACCAAAACCTCAGGAGTTCTGAATGTTTGTTTTCCCTGCTGCAAAGGAGAATCATCTATAGCAAATATACACAATGACTCAGGTTGGTTAACAACTGGGATTCCAAGAGAGCCGGCCAGAGATATATCCATAAAATTACTACCAGCACTGCTATCCAGCAATGCTTAACCAAAGAATCCGAGGCAATTTTAAAAAGGTAATAGAAAACAATCAGATTTTGGAAGAGATACCCGATTGCCTAGGTGGGTTTCCACCGGCCCATCTAGGCACTGAAGTTTTCCAGACTTCTTCCGGGGATAGGTTTGCACGAAGTGACCATGTTCTCCGCAATACAGACAGAGCCCTTGTGACCTTCTTCTCAACCTCTCTGTGGCTGACAGCCTGCAGGAGCCCAACTGCATTGGCTCCTTGGCCACAGAGGGAGGAGGACTGGGCTCAGAGGTAGTGAGTGGTCTGGAAGGTGCAGAACATTTTTCCATGCAGCACTCAAGAAGTCTGCTGTCAATCCTAAAGGCCAATTGGATTGTGTCATCCAAGGAGTCTGCTAAAGGGTGGTTGACAAAAATGTCCTTGATGGGATTGGATAGACCCAGGCAAAATTGGCTTCTAAACGCTGGCTCATTCCACTGCTCATATACAGCCCAGCAGCAGAACTCTGCAGCATATTCCTCCACTGGCCTGTAACCCTGCTGAAGACCATGAAGGTTTGCCTCTGCAGTTGAAGCCAGGTCAGGGACAGCATACAGGATCCCCATGGCTTTAAAAAGGGGTTGCATCTCCCAGCACACAGTTGCCCTCAGGACTTACTGCGCAAGGGATGGTGTCCGGGAATGGGCTGGCAGCAAGCCAGGAGCCCACAGATAAAGCAGTACCAAGATTCCAACAGAGCCAGGTCCAGAACACAGAGCAGAGGTCATACACAGAATATCTGTCCACCAAACAAAGTACACGAAGACAAATACACAAGCAGAGTCAGGGTCACAGGCAAAGGTCGGTCCAGGCAGCATAAACTGGCAATGTCAGAAACAGGCAAGGCCAGCAACAGTAAATCAGACGATAAATCTCCAGCACAGGTAAACACTACAACAGGCACTGGTGACTAGGAGCAGAGAGGCTATAAATTCCCAGCAGCCAATAGCAGTGCAGGACTGAATCAGGAGCTGATCAGCCTCTAGAATCCCCTTCAGCTGTGCACAGCCCAACAATGGATGCTGGGGATGCCATAAATCCATCAGGCTGCACATCTAAAGGGAAGCAGGGGCTGCTGCTATCTTAGTTCCACTGACTGCTGCAAATGACATGCTGGACAGAACAGACAATGTTTATTACCATGATAGTGCACAGCACAGAGACGCCAGACAGATGAGCATTTCCTAATAGAACAGCTTTGGGATGTAGATTTTGAAATATACAAGAATTATTTGTTTTTTATGTGGGATCAAAGAAAGAGAAGTTAAATTATCCTTCCCACACAATTTTCATGTCAAAAAAAACTTTATTTCATCCAAAAAGGATATTTGTTTGGCTGTGTAATTGAGTTTAATGGTTTGAACTTGGAATTTTCAGGATTTTGATTTACCACATCAAAGTTTCACTCTTTATAACACACTTTCAGTAATATAATGTTTTCATGAAAACACATATAATGTGTTTTCATGAATTTAAAAGTTTAAACAAAAAGTTTTTATTTTTCCATTTATTTTTATTTCTTTCCAATATACTGTACATTTGGACAAGCAACCTGGAATGTAAAAAATAATGAATCACTTTTCTTCAAAATAATTATTGTTGCTTGTATTAGGTTTGCGAAAGACCAGCATGTGGGCACGTAAAATGATTGTTAAATATTTGAAAATGCACACAGCATTAAACCTAAAACATAACTGTATAAAACTATACACTTTGTTTAGTGTCTTCACTAAAATTCAGCAGAGAGGTCTAATTATGAATAGATTCACATAACCTTTGCCCAAAATGTACACATTTTTCACATTATTCAAAATTTTACTTATGGTTCATACATTTTTCAATTTTAATCCAAGGTAAATTTTGGGTAAAAGTTAGGTGAATCTTGAGTGAAAACAATTGTAAACAGATCCCAAGGAATATGGAATTCAGATGGGTTGTGATTTGTACACTTTCACAGTGTATCCAACCTTTTAATAGCAGTGTCTATTGGTGACATTTGTCCTCTGGTGTTGCAGAAGGACCCATCCATCATGAGGAGGAGACTTTGGAACTTTATGCGTAGTGTCACATTCTTTTTTAACTCCAAACCAAGGGTTCAAAAGGGTACAGCTGTCATACAGGTAGATCTACATGCAAGTATGCAAGAAAACCATTATGGTGAGCAGTGACTCACTGCCCACAGTATAGGTCCCAATGTCATTGCTATTCTACAACATGCTAATCCATGTTCCCTCATAACTAGCTGGGCAAAAAGATTTTGGTGGATCTTATATTATTATTGGGTCGCCACTTTAATCCCATGCCTTTCGGTTGCTTAGTAGGCCTGGTAAGTATTTTTGAAGTTCCTAGTTTTTGACTGCATTAAATCTGTAGAAAAAGCTTACGTACTACCTTTCCCCATGGGGTGCTACAGAGTCAGAGATTGCAAAGTTCTGAGGTGGGAGTCCCCATTTCTTTTGCATTTCAGACAGTGGAAATGCTGGAATCCAGTAAAGTGTTAAAATGCATAGGATTTCAGGATATTTATAGTTACATCCACAGAGGTGTCTCATGGGAAGAAATGCAATGTCATATCCTTTTTTTAATAAAGGTGACTCCAGTCTGAATTACCACTCTATCCTTGTAGCCCTTTATAGGGAAAAGGAACACTTGAGCTCTTGGTTATAGAGCTTTAGAGTAGTCAATGTGTGATCTGGGCATAATATGAAAAATCTGGACTCATACTTTTTCCTGACATATGAAATAGAGATTCAGATTTCTCGAACTTTGCCACAGAGCAAATGCAGGTCAATGCTTTGTGCAGGTCAATCATATTTCCCTAGAGCCGCGAGCTGTGAAATTTAGGCAGTGGATTCATGTGTGTTGCTTTATTAATGACAATTCATAGAATTTAGAGCAAACTGCCAATTAAGGCCTTTCTTAGTGTACAGTTCAGAGGAATATGAAATAAACAATATACTGTAACACATAGGGATAAGCGAACAAAATTTTAAAATTCGATCTTGCGGCAAATCGTGCCGCTCTCGCTTACCGAACATGTAAGCGAGAACGGCCTGTGTAAATTCGGCCATCAAGATCAAATTTTTTGGAACCTGCAAGAGCAATCAGGGGATTAACTGAATAAATGCAGCCGTGGGAATAATCCTTCACACTGACAGGAGGCAAGCCTCATTTAACCTCTAGTGACCGGGGATCGCACAATGGAAGATTCCCACGGCTGCACTCATGAATGTAGCCGTGGTACTCCTTCTGTAATGATTTCCTCGATCTTCCGATGGGTCTGCAAAATCGGTTTGCCAAAATTTCACGGACCCATTGGAAGTTTGAGGTAATTTTCGCGAGAATGTCAGAGACATTCTCGCTCATCCCTAGTAACACAATGGTCATGCAAACTTTGATATGGGACTGTCTGTTATCCAAACTGTGGGCCTGATTTAATAAAGCTCTCCAAGGCTACACTTTCATAAGTGAAGCTGGGTGATCCAGCAAACCTTTATCCTGTCTTGAAGAGCGTTATTAAATCAATCGCTTTCTCTGTACATGTGCTTCATTTTAGCATTCTACCATTAAAAAAAAATTTTTATACAGCAAATCTATAATAATATCAGTAAGCTAATAATTAATAATGCATTTGCAATCATTTTACATGATAAAATAGTAAAGAACATGTGTTGTAGGATACAGGAAAGTGTGCGATTAAGGGGGAAGTTATAATCCACTTCCCACACAAATTTTACTTTTGAGAATGCCATTTCCATTTCACCAAACTTAATAATTATGTGTTGAAGAGATTTGTAAGAGATTGTGTGACAGATTTATATATAGTAGTTGCAATACACAATATCACAATGTGTTATTCAGACTAGATTTTTATTTACTTCTCTACAGATTTCCTAATATGATATTAAGAGAAGAATCAAACAGTAGGAAAGAAAGCATGCAGCCATTTTTGCTTCCCCATGGAGGGATAAACTTGTAATAGTTTGTGCAAAATTCTAAACATTAATCCCTTCCTATATTTTCTTTACACATGCAAATGTTGGATCTAAAACCATTTTTTTTAATGTTTCATTTTTTACTAATATCAATAAAAATAGAAACTTGAACATTTATAATCAGATATGTCATAAGAGAATGGTTATTTCAATGTGTGTTGCAGAACAGAACAGCATTTTCAGAATAACGTTTTCACTTACAGAATAACATTTGCTGTCACAGCTGCCTTCATATACTCTAATTCAAACTTTAACTGAAGGCAGTTTTGTCAAGTGGCTGTAAATAAAAATGATTTTAAAAAATGCACCACTCTGCAAGACTTTTGTAGACGCTTGCAAACTCCTACAGTCTTTTTTTTTTTAACTTGCTTTGTATGCCACTTACAGATGCCACAGTATTAAAGAGATAGAATGTAATAAATTATCTAGCAACCATGAGTGAATCCATTCTGACAAATCTGAATATTCTCACCTGTAACTTTGTGTAAATTTCAAAATAAATGGAGTTCCTCAGTGATGCTAATAGAATAATACATTTGGGGCAATGATTAAAATGGCCTATTGGCCTATTTATTGGGGGATCTCATGTGCTATAAACATTGAAAGCAATGTGGGCTTTACGGCTTAAAGTTTAGAGTTGTGTTCCCTCCCTTTCCTATATTTTACTTCTTTTGTTAATACTAAAGCAGTCAACATGTTGTTCCATTTTGTAAAATAATAGGTTCTGATATGAATTCTGGTGTAAATACTCTGGCATGAGGGAAGTCCCTTTAAAATGTAGGAATGACCTAATTGATATAGTGGCCCTAATTCATCAAGCAGAATCCGACGCTCGCGCATTCGTATTCGCGATCCGAAATCGCACGCCGTCGCGCAATTCAGCAACTGAAAAAGCTCGCGTCCAGAGCCGCGCATCTCCGGCAGCTTTACACTGGTGAGCTTGCATTAAAAGTCACTGTTCCCCTAAAAAATCATTCTTTCTAATGGCAAACATATTACCCTTAGCTCTAAAAAAAAATGTTTGCTAATCGCCTTAATTGGCAGATTCGCGACCCCTATTGCTCATTATTATCAAGGCAGGAATCCGGCTGGCAGTGAGGAGGCGAGTGTACGAGCGCACTCGACTCCGGACCGCGGAAAACCGGCTCGCTGGAAACGCGAAAGTACGCGCGACCAGCGAGCGCGCATTTTATTGATGAATTAGGGCCAGTATCTGAAAAAATGAATGAGATTAATCCATTAGGGTTTTGCCATTTCCTAAATGGAAAATAGCCTCTTGGAAATGAAACCTCTTCTGGTGCAACATTGAAATTTAAATAACCCAGTTGTTTAGCATCAACTATGAGAGGTTTACCAGTTTAAAAAAAATCACTTCCATGGGACATTTTTACATTTCTGACAGGAGAACAAAATGCCTAAAAGAGGCCTTCTAATATTTTGTTATTTTAAAATATCATATTTGTCAGGGTATTATGTGTCCTCTCTAACTTGCATTTTCTCTTTAAACCGAGTTCAACAGGAATTATTTGACAACATCAATACCGGAGAAATGTAGGTTTTTTTTGGACAGTGGCAGTCCTATGATCTGACCTTGTGAATTGATGAAGAGCTGATTGGGAACACTCCGCAATGGGGAGAGCACAGCAAGCTGCCACTTGCTCATGCTTCCCTATCCATAGAACAGAGAGGCACTGTGTATACAGAACTTGTTCATCTCCTATCACTGGAAATGCTCATGAACATCTAGGGCTTTAGGGTTTATGTGTGCTTTCATAAAGATAAAGCAAAAAACAAAATTAATCAGCCTCTGGTAAAGTTTTATATTTAGAAGTGCCAAGAAAAAATATTTGCCAATTTTTTTTTGATAAATCTATTTAAAAACCAAAATAGTCAATAGGGTGACTACAAGATGTGCTTCTTTTAAGGAATTAGTAAGCTGGCTGCTCCAAAATGTATTTTTATATGCAATCAAATTGCAGTATTTGAATAACTGTAGTTGCAAGTCATCACAGTCAAGAATTTTGACAGACAAAAACACATCTTTGGTCCCGCCACTTTCAGTATAATAGGATTGTGCCTATTATGTCAATTTGGGTCTTTGTTGATTTAATTGTAAAAAATGTGTTATTTCCAGGCATTTTTAAAACTAAGACCGCTCGAAGGAGGAAACGTATCCTCATAAAACCAGGCAAATTATTGGTTAACAGAACAGTAATGAGCTAAAAAAATGAAAGATGTAAATATAAATGTAAACGTATAATAAAATGTCCTGTGTGAATAGGCTGTAATAAATGTTGTGTTTTTACCAGCCCGTGTTTTACAGTAGATTTATTGTGAAGCACAATGATTTTTGTATGTCACAATGTACAAATATTTGATTTGGTATTTTGAATTCCAGAATGCTGGATTATTGTTGTGGGTTAACTCATAAAAGTTGACATTTGCTCCTCGGATATTGTGGGTTTGTATTTTAGCTTTTGAAATTAACATTTGCATCAAAGGACAAACTGAAAGGTTAAATTAATTACACACCCACACACTGCCTATTCACATCTTTCATTTGATCGCCTTTCGGTTTGCATTCACATTTTAGAGAGAAACTTTAATACCCAGTACACTTATTATAGGGGAGCATGCGACTCTTTCTCCTTTTTACTGTAATAGGCAATGAATTCCTGAGCAACCAATAACACCTGTGAATGGGGTTGGAGACCTTTACCCTATGTAAGTTGCAACCAGATGGACTTATAACGTGCACAGGTTTTTCTTCAATTTGTTTTTGTAGGAGAATGCAGAGTTAGGGGTTAAATAAAAATATATGTTATTACAGAGGCAACACAGAAACTGCTACTCAAGAGCAAACGAAAAGCCTTACTGTTTTCTGGCACTTCAGGGTACAGGTAGTTCCCAGGTTACATATAATATAGATACGGTAGGTTTATTCTTAAGTTGAATATGTATGTAAGTCGGAACAGGTACATTATTTTAATAAATGCAATTAGGACAGATGTTTGTCTCAACATATTATTAGGCAGCATGGTATCAGTTACTGTATAAAATCCTCACTGTGAGTTTATCACAAACAAAGCAAAAAAAAATCTTCATGGAGCCTAGATATTCATTAACTTCTGGAGCAAGCTGTGCTTTGAAATGCAAAATGAAACAACTGCAGAGTTTGTCTTGGTCATTAAAGGGTTACAAGAGGCTGCAGAAAGAGCTCACCCCCCTAAGATCACCCACAACCTCAGCTGTGTTTGGCAAAAGATTTCCTCTGCCATGCAACCTCCCCCCCCTGCAAGCCTCCATCCTGCACAAGAACGCGCAGGGAAGCTCCTTCCGTATTTAGTAGACGTCCTTATGTCGGATGTTCTTAACCCGGGGACTTCCTGTATATCCTGCTTGGTGCCATGTTTCCCCCTACTTCCTCAAATGCAAAAATCTAAACTCAGAAGGAAACACAGCACTCAGTGAAAGACACAATATCCAACACAACTGGGATTGGCATTCAAATCAGGTGAAGACAGAAAAGATATCAACGTCACCACAGAGGTAAGTATTTAGTTTCTTCTACTTTTAGGGAACAGCTTGCCGTCTTTCATCAAAAGAAACAGGGTCATTTTAAGGGGGGTTAATACTGAAATCATAGAGTTCCTTAATATCTTATAGACAGTTAATAAACCTGTTTTCCTAAAAGACCCACTGATGAAAATTCAGGATGTTCAGGATGAGTTTGCTTTTATTTTTGGCACTTCTTGTTTTTTCGTGGTGGCTGAGTGTAGCAATTGTTGGTTATCAATGTTAATGTGCAATCCGTAAAATATTTATTACATTTGCTTGACTCATCCCAGTTAATGCAAAGTCTAGTTCAGTTACTTTTCAGAATTACTGAAATTGAAATACCCTCCCTGCACCTACTTTTAAGTTTTACCCATAAGATCTGTTATCTGGGTTTATTGAGATTAGTGATCAAACTGCTAACTAGGGCAGGAAATTAGTTTACCATATTTGTGAATATTTATGTTTAAAAAGAACTTAGTAAGATTTTTCCATAAACTCTGGCTTTTAGAGTTATATCTACATTTGTCAGTATAAAGGTCTTTTGTTTGGTGTATCATCTGTCCCTGAAGATTATTACCATTAAACATGCGTTGTATGGTTATGAGATTAGTGACAATATTACTATGTGGGGCCAAACCAAATATGACAATGATATGAGACTCTAAGGGGTCAATTTATAAAGTAGTGAATCTGACATTCATTGAAACATTCTCTGGTGGATATTCAATCACTGCCATTTAAACATATGGATCTGGAATATTCTCCACCAGTGAGTGTTTCTGTGATGCCAATTTCATTGCTTTATAAATACACCCCTAAGAAGTGCTAAGGCTTTTTACAGCTGCTGCTTCCCTTCCAGACTCTACAGTTAGGTAGGGGTTCTGTAATAGAAGCAATGTTATCAGTCCAAGAAGGAAATGGGGCAGATTAGAGGCAATCAGGTGTTAATTTTCCAACTACAGTCTTGTATATTAGCAATGACAATGCCGATAGCTGCACCCCATGCAATATTTCTTTATGTACTGTAGAACCACCTGGCACTGCCTACATGAGAGTGGCAACTATGCTCTGAATTCAGGAGCAGTGAAACATCATTGTCACACCATCAGACAGGGTTTTCATTGCTGTGCTGGATTACCAAAAAGCTTTTATTTAGTTTGGGAGGTGTTGTGGTGTATTGGCAGCCCATTGTAAAAAGAAAATAGGCTGCTTTACCATCATGCATGTTAATGCATATTATTTTAATGTGTTACCATAGTAGACAAATGTGGACCTGCCCAAAGTACTTAAGGCTAATACCAAAAATTGTAATATGTAAAGAATACCAATTATCAAGTGAATGGTCAAGTGCAACCTAAATCCAGCTATTGTACAAATTGAAAATGAATATGAAAATTGTGGGCAGGATTCCAAGGAGGTGGAACATATGGCCTATTCATGTTGGCCTCACAAACATTTGGGTGGAAAAACTAAACCTAAAATTAGTTGTGCAAAAAGTATTGCTAATGTGTGCTAAATAGATGATCAAGCACCTGGCATATATTCAAAGACAAACTTAAATTTCAGACACAAAGCTCTTACCTTGTGTGCCCCCAACTTTTGGGCCAACTGACCCACACTCCTTCTGGACAAAGAAATGTTTTCTTGATACCCAGCAGCTTCAGTCCTGCTGTTTATGTTATATTCAGCGATGCTGCCTGTGCAGGCTGCACCTGGACATAACAACCCTAGAGGCTTTTATGGACATGGGAGATGGATAGGTTCACACCAGTGGGTATGTATCTGTGGGGAGGGTTGGGGTCAGTTTAACTCACGGGTAACTGCACCTTATCTCCAAGTGCAATCATCCTTTACAGATTTTGTATATAGACATGGTATATGATATGGTTTTAGTGTGTAGTTAATTGTATCACTGTCCATGATAATATTATTTGTGTACACACAGTTGAAATATTTTTTTTTATTTCAGTGCTCAACAATTGGTTCCCCTCCCCATAGAGGACAACCTTTAATGTTAAAAAAGGCACCGTGAACTTTCTGTGTGAAGGGGCAGTGGGGTAACTGTAAACAGCCCAAACATCCTAAAATTGAGGAATTTGCATGGAGAATTGGGTAAAAAATCTATTCTTTTCTATTCTAGTCTATTAGAGACTGGTGGGCAGGTATGCAAAATACCAACTATGTTTTCGGTCTACACGGACGTTATTAAAAACGGATGCAAAGATTCCTATTGCATTTATATGCGTTTTTATGCACTTTTATTTATTTTAAAAGCAACTTTTAAAACGCTGGAAATCCGTTTTCCAGTGTTTTCTTGCGTTTTTAACCCATTTGCATTATAAGTGCTTAAAAACATGGGAAACTTCCAATTGAAATCAATGGAAGCGTTTACCCACATTTACCTGCATTTTCCCGCGTTTTCGGGCATTTTCAAGCTTTAACCCAGCATTTTAATTTTTTAAACGTTGTAAGCAACCTTTAAGATAAAGCTCATAAACGTGTCTCAAGGAAACATCCTAGTGTGAATTAGCCCATAGGAATGCATGGGATTTCAAACATGGGCTTTAAAAGCCTCAGGTTAAACGCTGGGGAAAACGTCTGTGTAGACCAGTGGTCTGCAAATTTTCAAGGCCAATAGGCCATTTCAGGGCTCGGCAGGAGCACACTAGGCTGGACTCTGAGTCCTCCCCTAATGGTTCCGCCCACCACCAGGGAATGCCCCCTGAAGTGAAATCCCTCTTCTCCATATGCCCTAAGTATTAACGCCGGCGGTGGTAAATAGGGGAGCAACAGCAAGGAGGCGGCACCAGCTCCAGTAGTTCCTAACGCCCCCTGGCCGATCCACTGGCAACCCGCGGCTCCGAGGCGCGGGTTGCTGGCCGGCAGTGGGCTGGATCGGCCAGGGGGCGTTAGGCTGGAACAAACTACTGGCTAGGCCGTATCTGGCCTAAAGGCCAAAGTTTGCCGACCCCTGGTGTAAACTAAGCTTTAAGGTGACAATACCAGCTTCTGAGGCCAAAGAGCTAATGTTTGACCTTTCAAAAATGATTAAAGAAATAAACATTTCCATTGGGTGTACTTACATTACATGAATGTAGGTGGCTGTGGGGGAGTTAGATACATAGCTGCAAAGGACTAGAAAGAGGTGCCTATATGAATGCATGGGGAAAGTTGAATATATGCCTAAGAACTGTGTTAAATACAGTACATGGATACATGGAAAGGGCAGATGTATTGCATGGAGGGGCATGGAAGGATGAGGACACATGTATTTTTTTGAGAGAACTGAATATTTTGCTACAGGGGAGAGGGTGTAGGTATATAACTGTGTTTAAGGGGTGGATATAAGGATAGTGCCTATATGGCCCTGCTTGTATATCATAGTTTTTTTTTTAAGCATCATTTTTATTAAGTTTTTAAAATGTTTACAAACACACATAACACAACATTGTACAAACATAAAATATCTGTAGCAGAATTCAAAAACATTACAAAAATAACATAACATAGGGAAAAAAATAAAAACATACATTAAAGGAGGGGGTATGTGTTTGGATACATTAAGACAACTCGATCTCAGTGACCCAGGTAATATATTTGAATCGATCATAAATGTGTGATTTTTTTTGTGTATATCTAATACCTTGTCAATAAATGTATGCCAAACCTTAAAAAAATTGTTTTTTTTTAAAGTTTATCTTCTTATCTTTCTGCATCAAGTTTTTTTATTAAAAACATTTTGCATTAATTACATTCAGTACTGTAGGTATTATTGGCTGAATCCAATCTGTTAAAATTACCTGTCTGGCTGCCAATATCATGATCCAACCCTTATATTTTACTTGTGAATCTGAAGATAACAAATTTACCCAGGATCCATACAGACATAAAGAAGGAGACAGGGGAATTGTTTGACTTCTAGATCGTTTGATTTATAGTCCATGACTCTCTTCCAGAATACTAGTAAAATTGAACAATTCCATGAACAATGTGTGAGCATTATGCCTGAAGCGTTACAATTTGGGCAAAATGATCTACAAGTTAATTTATTGGTGGAATTTTGAACCCTAAAAACTTTATACGCTTTATGCATCATTTTAAATTGGGTCTCTATCTATACTTCGTTAATTACATGTTTCCGTACCAAGCCCTGTAATATATGGTCAACCAAATCTGGTACTGGAAATTCCTTTTGCCAATGGCGTACATTCGTTGAAGAAAGACATATTAGAAAAAACCCTTGAAAATTGGTATAGTGATGATATCGATGGGGAAGAAAGGGTAAGTAATTTATCAAAGACATTTTTACGTAGTAGGTGTGCTTGAGAATAGGAAGTAATTAGCGTTTTATAATAATTTCTGATCTGTAAATAATATAAAAAATGTAGTGACCATGGTGGTAGTTTATATATGCGTTGGCGTGCCTCTGTAGAGTATAGCCTGTACATTTCTGCATGAACCTATATCATAGTTTTAAAAGTAGGTCATATAACATATTTTGATTTCTTAAGAAACTAGGACATATTCTAGTATATGAGTGGGTAGACATACATTTTGTACTAAAGGGCTGTGTCTTGGCACTGCCATTGCATTATTCATCAGGAATATTAAGATACCTGGCTCCCTATGTTTCCTGTGATAGAATATAAATTTGACTGAGCTATGAACTTTCACACAGCAGTCATTAGTTCAAGTTACCTTTTATAGTTTCCTAAACTCTTCTTCAATCAAACATCAGATGTGAATGAGTAGGAGGTGGACAGTGAATAGGAATGCTGATCATTTACTTGTTAGTTCACCTTGTCATTACACATGAACTAATGGTTTCCACGCATTGACCCACACACATATGACGCTTGAGGCCTCTAATAAGAAGTAGTGCAATTTTACAAAATACAAAGTTTGCTTAATGCTAATGCCATTTTTTAATAAAAGTTTGTACACTCCGCACTATAACTAATGGAATAAAAAGTATTTCCTGAGATGCTCGAAGTAACAGGGAATCTTGTCTGCCAACTGTTGCAACAGTTCTATGTGGTGTCTGATACAGAGCCTTTGTTCAATTCCTCTACTAAGCATTGCTATTGCTCCCAGAGTTCATCCATAAAAAATCAGAGGATGTATGAGTAATTGCTACACTTTGTCACTCCATAAATCTCTGGGTGGGAGGACATGTTCCTTTTGCCAAATGTATAACTGTAAAAAGTATAGTAAATAGTTAGCTGGAGAAAAAAAGTCAGACATGGCTGAAGGGGAAAAATGATAGGTGGATGTAGATGAAATGGATGAAGATGGGGGGTGGAGGTCTCAATGTATGACAGTTTGGTATAGGAGGCTGCTGGCGGTTTGTCAATACATGGCCATGCAGTGGTCAGAAGTGGATAAATGATCTTTTCTGTATGACTTCACCTCATAGCTGGCCCAAAGGAGCTGAGCGCATACTAGGTAAAAAGTTATGTGACATTGGGATGTTTAGGGAAATAACATATATACAGTATACATATATCACAAATGCATGTGCTGGATTCTCTGACAGGACAGTGTGAGCACTGGGTTTTGGCACTACAAGTAAATGACTGATTTTGGTGACCTGCTTCCAATGCTTGCTATAAAAAAAAAAGGAGAGATATGAACAGAGCCACAGAGCAGTCTCCCACATGTATTGCACTGAACCTTGTAGATACTAGAAGGAAGCATAACAAAGTACACAGGTCTCTATGACACTCCCATAAAATATGACATTTACAACCCCCCACATAGTTTGCAATATTTCCAGAGTATATCACTGACTCACTGGTCTTGATTTACTATTTACTTTTTAAAGTAAATATTTATTGAGCAAAATAAATAAGAGTCTCTGTTTACTTTAATCAACTTATCATGTGCTTGGAAAATTCCTGTTTTTTTAAAATTTATGTCCATACTATTGGGTACTCAAAATAAACCTAGGTTTACCATAGTTATTGTCTTTCACATTTTCAAAGTAAACAACCTAAACCCTTAACTCCATTGGTAAATTCAACCATTTCACATAATTCATAAAACACTCATGTTCCACCATGCACTTTGCACACCAGTGGCTCTCCCTGAAATTAACCGAGCCAAGTAAACCAGCTTGCCCGAAATACTGTTGAAACTTTAAGGAAAACAAGTGGCAACTCTCATCTCACAAAGTCTCCCCATTTCCTGCAAAAGTTGGCTGGGACACACAACCATCCTGCTTTTTCTGGGTGTTGATCTCTGGTTTTGTTCATTTTCAGAACTATATCTATAAAACTGAAGGATATTACTTCTAGACATCACCATGTGCTTCAACATTCTCTGATGCACCAAGACTGCCCTGCAATTTAAACAGAATTCCAGCATCCAGCATTTAGGGAGGTATTATTAAAACAGAATTAACAGATTTGGAGTTAACACTTATCACTGGAAGTATGAAACAGCAACTGAACCTAAAAACAGTGAGCAAACAAAGTTAATTCAGGGGATTTTAAACAAGCATAAGTCATAGCTTATTTGAGTGGTAAAAAGACAAATAATTTTGGTCCTAATAAGAAAAGACTTTAACGGATTCACAATGTGTAAACTGTGCATGCCATGTAAACAAAAGGTACAGAGTGGGAAGGGAAAAGACTTTATAAAATATAATAGGATAGCTATAATTAAGAACTTATCTGTATTACAAAAATAGGTATTTGTGGTATCTAATGCCCAGTCATGGAAAATATGTAAAAAAAATAAGGATTTGAATAATGGATGGTTAGAAGATCACTACTACAACTGCAAAATTGCCATTTTTGTTTAGAAGGTAGTCAAGATGTCAAATTTGCTTTTAAATAGATAAATGAAAATAGTTTAAAAGGAACCATTTTGGTTTTTATCCATCTTGTATTTTTGTTTTTATTAAAATGATTTTCATCAGTGCACAATTGCTTTAAAGTAGTTAAACATTGATTAGGAATAATTGGAGAAATGAAATGGTAGTAGGAGAACCTAGGGAACATAAGCCAGCAACAGTCTAACTGCATGATACAAATTGATGATATCTATTGAACTGTTTTGGAAAGGATACTGGTAGTGATATCACACCAAGGCATTGCAGACACACTTAGGAGGTGAACAGAGGAGCAGAAAAAGTTACTAGACTAATCAGAATTGCCCTTTAATGAATGTCTTTAGATTATGAGCTGCCAAACCAATAATTTGACTAATTCTTGTTTATATTACAACCGTGTCTACATAGTGTTACATTATATGCAATGTGTTATTAAACAACATATTGTAAATCAAGGATAAATGAATAATTACATGACATTTCAGTCTTACAGGTTATTTCAGACAATTTGGAAAATTTGCTATACTGTGTTTATGTAGGAGAAGAATATATAAGCACTGGTGTCAACTGGCTATTTAAACTTCAGCATCCCTTAGCTTCCTTGCTCGGCCATGCTACAACCATCTGCACTTGTGTGTCCTCGGTGCCAATGTGACTCTGTGACCATCTTAAAGATCACCTGCACAGGAGAGCAGCAGAGACTACTATTGTGATCTTGGGGATCTCCTGCCTACGTGGTTTATGAGGCCCTGGTCAGCACCAGTCCTTACCAGACACCAGTCCCCCAATCCAACAACCTTTAGTAAGCTCTCGCTCAGCATCTCAACTGAGTAAGACCTCAGGAACTGGTTGCATCTCCTAGCACTCAGTTGCCCCCAGGACATACTGCTCAAGGAGCGGTGTCTGGGGATGGGCTGACAGCAAGCCAGGAGCCCACAGATATAGCAGCACCAAGATTCCAACAGAGACAAGTCCAGAATACAGAGCAGAGGTCATACGCAGAATATCCGTCCACCAAACAAAGTACACAAGGACAAAACACAAGCAGAGTCAGGGTTGCAGCCAAAAGGTTAGTCCAGGCTGCGTACAAATGATAGTTCGGGAACAGTAAATCATATGAAAAACAACCAGCAGCAAGTCAGCCTAGCTTACGCTACAACAGGCCCTGGTGACTGGGAGCAGAGAGGCTATAAAGTCCCAGCAGCCAATGACAGTTCAGGACTGATTTAGAAGCTGATCAGCCTCTAGGACCCTGTTCAGCTGTGCACTGCCTAACAATGAAGGCTGGGGATGCCAAAAAAACTTCGGGCTGCACTGCTAAAAGGGGGCTGCTGATATTTCACTATACTCTATGCTGCTGCAAGTGACATTGCTGGGCAAAAGAGGCTGTGTGGGATACTGCGTTGACACACAGCATGAAATCACTGACCGGATAAGCATTTCCTAACAAGGTGGTTATTTTCTCTGGTTTGCAGTAAGGTGGGCTGTATTTCCTTGTTTGTTCCTTGTTTTGTTCCTGCGTACATCTGTGAACAAATTCTGTATCTGTCCAGCATATATTAAAAATAACCCCTTATACCTTAAAGGGACCTTTCTATACTAATTGGGCACTACACATGCATAAGCAGCAACAAACAGTTTCAATTCTCGTCTATGGAGATGACTGGGACAGGATACCGACCGTAGTTGAAGCATGAAAGATTATACTGCTACCACCTCCAACCACCTCTCAAAAATGGTAAAAGGTTAACCCATTTGACTTGAATGACATGACTAACATTACTTCACAATGCTATGGATGATGAAATTCGGCACTCCTGTAGTCAATAATAGGGATGAGCAAGAATGCAAGGATTCGCAAAACCTTTGGAAGGGGAAATTAGGACAGGAGGATTCCCAGAGCTGCATTGAGCTGCATTCAGCCCTGGGAATCTCCCTGTTTGTGATCACCGGGGCGCTAGAGGTTAATTAACCTCTAGTGCCCTGGGGATTGCCTGCAGTCACAGCTGTGACCGTAAAGTTCCCACGGTCACGTGACTGTGGGAACTGAACTACAGATGAACTCTGCACTTCCACTATGATCCCCGGGGCACTAGAGGCCACAGCTGCAATCATTGAGAAGATGCGTGGCAAAGGAGAACCTCCTGACATTGTAATATAAGTATCTCTTACAAATTATACATTTGTTACAGATAAAAATGTATGATTTGTAAGAGATACTTATACGGTATTACAATGTCAGGAGGTTCTCCTGTGCAGAGCATCTTCTTAATGATTGCAGCTGTGGCTGCATTCATTGAGAAGAGTGGGCGATCCCCGGGGGATCAGAGGTTAATTAACCTCTAGTGCACTGGGGATGGCAGAGGATTTCTAGGGCTGCATGGTGAAATCCTGCTGTTCGGTGAGAGCTCGACCTCTCGGCGAATCAGAAGGCCGTTCTCACTTACATTTTCGGTAAGCAAGAAAGGTCGAACTTAATATTTTTGCTCGCCCATCTCTAGTCAAAAAAGAGGACAGATGGAAAAGTTATTTGGAACTACTGTTTCTTTACCAGTGAGTTTCTTAAAAAAATAATAGAAAATAGTTATTTTTTTTTTTACGAAGACAGTAATAAAAAGATTGCTTTAGTCGGTTGCCAAAACTATAAACATGCAGACAAGCATGAAGTTGCAAATTGACTACTCTTGAATTCTAGCAGTAGGCCTTTTAGGGGTCTATTCATAACACTGTCAATGAAGTTCACCAAACATTCTCTGGTAAAGAACCACTGCCATTGAAAATACACCTAGATAACTCTGAACTGGAGAATGTTTGGTAAATATCAGATTCACTGGGTCTGATTTATTAAAGCCATCTAAAACTGGAGAAGATAGACTATTATGACTGAACCTGAGTGATCCAGCAAACCCGGGATGGTTCTTCCTCAGAACTGAAGCCATTAGCAAACTAATAGCAAATTTTAGCAAATCCATTCCAGTTTGACGAATCACCCAGGTGATCCAGCAAATAGTCCATGATAGTCTGTCTCCCCCAGTCATGCAGAGCTTTGATGTCAGATTCATTGATTTAAAATCAGCCCCCTTAAATGTGTAGTCAGTCATTTGCAATAGACTAAGCTATGCTTACTAGTATATAAAATATATGCTTTTTAAATTGTGGGCACATGCTGTTTTTTTCCACCAATGTTTTCAGGGGTACATGTGACTAGCATCTGCTGTTAATCTGTGCTGACTTCTTTTTTTAGTATTTGTACAGTATCACTAACTTATTTGGCCCATCATCCCATCTTGATGGGAACTGCTATGAATCAGTCCAAGAAGATCTCAGAGAGAGGTGGGAGGAAGTTCAGCCTGGGATTGCAGCATGCAGGCATGCCATATTTTTGCATGGTGTCTGACTGTTTCCATTTGCAGAAGCCACTGCACTGCTAAGTTATTGATGGTCTAAACTCCTGCTTAGTGTTGACAAAAAGGAAATGAAAAGTAAACATTATAAAATAGACTGGAAAGATCACCAATGATTTGTTGATATGTGTGAGAATATTGGGTTGATAATCTAGCTCAAACCATCAAAAAGCACACATCTGGCAATGTAATTGGGAATTGATTGAAGGATACTTATTTCTAAGATTTCTATACCCAATAAGTGTCCCCTGCACTTCTCACCATCAGGTGCTTGCTACCATAAGGCTTTATTCCAAACAGGACAGGTACAAGGACGAAGCAATGCTTTAATTTGTTTGGCTGAATAAACTTTTGTTGAGTAAAATGCATTCAACAAAGGAGCTTCATCTGCCTAGCACCAGGGGAAAGATCATGTAATAAATCTTCCTGTGTCAATGCTCCTAAAATGAAATTACATTTGGCCATAACCTTCAATAGAAACCCAACTTCTTTTTGCCCATATAGTTATCTCACCTGATATTGTCTTCGAGTAATGTTGTTAGTGTAAATAAACAATGATGCGTGATTAGTTCATAACCCATTCTGAAGTGCTGGAAATTTCAGCATTCTTTTGCTTACATCAGTTCATCCAGAGTATTGCTGCTTTGCCTACCAAGAAATTTCAAGCTGATCTATGGTTTTCAGTACATCTGTAATCATTCTCACAGTGGGAAGCTGAGTGGGCACAGGTTCCAGATGAAAGTGAGATCAGTTTAACCATTTCAGACACTTATTTTTAAACTGGATCCTGTTCAATTAGTAATAATGGAGTGGAAGGTTAATTGAAGAGGAGAGGGGAAACTTTGACTTCCAGCCAGCTCTAACTAGATAGTAAGAGATGCAGTGAGATTCTCTGCACAAAACAATTTAACCTAATAAAAAAATCACACCATAACATCTAACATCTAATCCTTCCCTGGGTCATCAGCACTATAACAATTGGGAAACAAAAAGATTTTCCCGTGTGATACATGTACGGGTAATAACAGCACAGGTCACAGCGACATAAAAGCACAGGAATCTTCCAAAGAGGGACATAAATAGCAATAAAAACCTATTGAAATCTGTAACCCTACTCTTACCTAAGAGTAGAATCCAAATCTAATCATAAAGTTTTGGTTTAAAAACCTATGTGAAAAACTTATGCTTAAACTGTTTTTTTTTATTTTTGATACTATGGTAAATGCACATAATCTCTGGTAGATTTATTTGCTGTATTTGTCTCTACTATGGAATGTCTCCATCTCCATTGGCCCTCATGACCATTTTTACTTCGACACAAAGGAATGTCAAATCCAACATTTTCAAATTGTTGTAAGAATAAGGGAAATCTGCTCTCACCTTCCTACATGCTGTATCCCTGTAACAGGAAGTAAAGGCAAATTTTCCTGACATAAAACAGCAAAAAAAGTAGGAAGTAAAAAAAAAATCCCATACACTAGCAAAAAAGCATACAACTATTTTAGGGAGGTTTTATCTAAGAATCCATCTGATGTTTTGTTTATAACACAAGGAATATGTTGAAGTAGGTTTTTCCTACCATGACAGTTTTAGAAAAAAAATCATGTTTTAATTCAAGCGGTAGCAAAAAAAAAAAATCAAAAAAAAAATAAATTAACGTGGGCTCATTACGGACCTCAAAGAAACAATAAATTACAATGACTCCTGCAGAAAAAAATGTTCAGAATTTTACATATCCAGATGCTTGTCCGGTTCCGGTACTTTGTAAATGTTACCACTGCATCTGTGTTTAAAATTATGGGAAATAAACTAATAATGTTTTCTCTTCACAAAATTAATATAAAAGGTAAATCAAAATCTAACATGGAACCAGAAATAAAACAGCTGAGGTTGTAAATCTGGTTATGTACAGTATTGTATCACACAGATTTGTGCTGTGTAACACAAGATATGTTAACTACATACTATTATTGTATTAATAAGGCTGTTTTAAATACTTTTTTTTAAAATACTTTTTAAGTACAAGAAGCTCAAAAAAGGATCCAAACAAGCCTGACTATTTATGAGAAGATCGAATAACTGGACTGAAGCTGCCCAGTTAAGTAAAAAGTAAAATTGGCTGTTCACATAGCAGAATTTTTTATCCTCTTGCAAGGGATATGTCACTTAGTTTAGTAAATGAGATGAAGCGCATCCAGTCTTTGTAAATATTTTAGCTGTGACCACTGTTGTAGCAGTGAAAGGCAGCAGAGAACAAGTCTGTCCTATTGAATCTCTGCCTCATTCCCCACATTTCCACATTAAATACTGGGCCCAGTTCTTTTGATGAGGCTTCACATTATCAATTACTTATGGAGCATGTAAATATTAATTTTATCTTAACATTAACATGATAAACAAGCTAGAAGATGTCCTTAAAACACTTTCAAACTCTTCTCACAAATGGGTGGAGATTTTCCTTCTGTGGTACTTTTGTAGTACTTCCATAAACAGGAAATGACTGCCTCTTCCAACACCTCTGGTCTTTCACAGTTCAATCATATCTAAAACATATGTTAGAGCAAACTACAGATAACTACAGAAAACCTATATATTAATAATAATAATCATATATAATATATTTGTTTTTATTCTCCTGTATAGTAATGGATGTGTAAAGAAACTTCACCTTCATTATTATCCAGACTCCTCTTGCATCTAATAAATACACTGTTTGAATTTGAACTAAAAATGTTCCATTTCTTTATTCGCCTTGGTATTAAAAATTCCAATGCATTATTGGTAAGGTATCACAACCACTTGGAAAAATAGGAAGTGGTGGTGACAATTATTAATGCAAATTGTTATGTTAGTCATAACATAACACATGACATAGTCAGTAAAAAAGTAAAGTAAAAATCAAAGAATATAACAGCTCTTTTTGACAGTTTCTATAAAAAGCTATTGAGGATAGTCAATCTACCTAGGGCAACTTAGGTCAGTTTGGGAAGGACTGAATTGGGCTTAGTTGTTGATACTTCCACTAGGGTTGCAAAACTTTCTCAAACATAGGAAGTGTTGATCTAGATTATTTTTTAATTCACATATATTTGGAAAACTCGTAGAGAGTCATTTAGATGGGTATGTAAGATTTATGCCATTTCCTAGCTTTGGTTCATTTAGAAGCTGTCATAGGAAATAAGAAGAGTTTACAATTTGCAGGGGACATTCTCCTAGGGAAGATGTTCAGTAAGGCCCCAGTAATTTCCACATTTGAAAAATGATGATGTTTGAACACTTGACATCTGATGAGTAAGCAATGCCAAGATGAATGAACCTCATGAATAAATGTATGCATTCATCCTGGCTCTGGCAATCAAGATGGCTGAAGTTTCCAGAGGAACCAGGTGAAGATTTCAGCGTTATCAAGGGAGCTTATGAACATTGCATTGCTGTAGGTTTAGTGTTTTTAATTTACTTTGATTCATAACATCAAAATGGGATATCTAACTTGCAAAAACTTTTTTCAATCCAAATGCCACTGTACATACATGATGTTAGTGAGGGAAGTCAAACCATGGTTCACATCAAATCTCTGAGTCATTTTCTCCTGTTCATGGGCTTAGTCACAGAGGTGAATGACAGACAGGTACAACTGGTGTTAAAATATTGTCATATTGTTATGAACAGGATCGATTTGTTAAAAAATTGTGTCTATTCAAAAATCTTCAAGGAAGCTGCAATTTCGTATACACATATACAGATGTGAATGTGTGTGTATGTCTCAAATGTGTTACACGTGTTATGTGACATGCTACAATGTGGATATAACACAATATCTACAAATCTTTATGTAGTGGATAAAAACAATATGTTGATGCAACATACGAACAAAGTTGCTCCAGCCTTCCGGAGCGGTCCTGAACTCTAAAGATAGTATCAACTCTGTGACATATGATGGATAAACAATGAATATAACACCATATATAGTCATACTTTTTGTTATTTATTGGTCGAAGTATGATTCACTTATAGAACTGCCAAGAATTAAATGGGAAACAGCCCTGTATAAAGCTAAATTATTGTCCACCAGCCAAATCATACAAAAAGTTATAAGTTCTCCCCTTTTTGCATAAGAAATTCCCACAACACTGATAATTTATTATTAATGTATTTATTACATGCCTGATCGTAATAAACATAACTACAGGTAGTCCCAGAGTTAAGGAAATCTGACATATGGACGACTCCTAGCTAGGAACGGGGCTTCCCTGCTGCTTGTGTGCAGGACCGAGGCTTGATGGGGGGAGGGGTGGTTTGCATGCCTTGCAGCAGAAATCTTTTGCTAAACACAGCTGAGGTTGTGGGTGATCTTAAGAGCTGATATGTAACATCTTGTAACTCTTTAATGACCAAGACAAACTCTGCAACTGTTTCTTTTTTGCATATCAAAGCAAGCTTGCTCCAGAAGATAATGAATGTCTAGGCTCCATAATGTTTTTTTTGTTTTTGTCAGTAACTGACACCTCACTGCCTAATAATGTGTTGACACACATATCTGTCCTATTTGCATATAATAAAATAATGTAACCTGTTCCAACTTACATTCAAATTCAACTTAAGAACAAACCTACAGTCACTATCTCGTATTTATGTAACCCGGGGAATGCCTGTATATGAATATAATATTTATAATATTTACTGGTGAGTCTGATAATGAAAGTTTTAATAAACCTTATATCACCAAAAGAGTTTTTATCTTACAATTATTAGAAACTTTTATATGAATGGTAACCATTTAGTCTGACCTCTAGATACAGAAATATACTTGTCATAGCAAAGACACATCCACTAAATATTTAAATGTTGTTAGATACATGAGCAGTCTACGTGTTGTTATTTCCACATGTTTAATGGTTTATTCATTGTCACAGTGCCATGCATGGTCACAGTGAAACTTTTTCTTTCTTAAAAGGTAAATATAGTACCAGGTTTAATCATATTCAGAAAATCAAAAAGAGATATTTTACAAATTTTATATAAAAATCCAGATTTTTAAAAGATTTTGATCATAGTAGTACATTTTGTGAGAATGAAAGCACCCAGTTGAACCTTTTCTCTAGTATGTTTGTTAACAAACAGAAACATCAGAATGGCACATGGCACCATTCAGTGGCTTTATATAAGTGCCCAGGTGTGGATGATGCCCTCTTTAGGAGTGAAGTACATGGGATTTTTATAATACAAAAATTATATTTTAAAAGATTTAAATTTTGAGTGGGCTGTGTTTTATGATTTCTTCATCTAGTTGTTAGAATTAATTGTTACCATTTAATATACATGTGGGTTTGTAATATATTTAGGATAAATAAACCATAAGTGAGATATGGTCAAATGAAGTATTTCTCATTGGATTCATGAGAAACTGACATTTATTATAAACATTAAAAAAAAGTATTTATTATGGTGGTTTCATTATATACAATAACCCCAAAAATTCCACCTGGATATTGACAGTGTGGGATTTTTGGGGTTATTGGGGAAAGTTATTGGGTAACTGATGGAAATGCATTCAATTCTTTTATAAGATTTGGCTGGTGGATGCCACAGATACCCACAGAACCAGGAGATCTCTGCTTTTTTCTGTGCACCCACATTGCACTCCCGAGCAGCTAGCAGTGGCTGGTCCCCCAAGGAATCCTATTAACTGGTCACTTCCTGCTCTGACTCATGTGAATCCCTGAGACCTGCCCCCTTAGCCCAAAAGACCAGGGTGTTCCACAGGCATGCTCCATCTGCTGGCAAAAATGTGAATACCACATGAGATGCCTCTGCTCCAGCACTCCCTCTGGTAGTGGGTTACCTGCTGGTCACATTCCTATAAAAAGTGACTGGCAACAGGATGTTGCCTGAACCAAGTGTTCCCCTAGGCTCTGCTACCAGGTTTCTGAATGCATTTTCTGATCCTGTTCCTGACTCTTTGGCATATTGACCTCGTCTCTGTCTGACTACTCCTGATTGCTGCCTGCCCTTATCTTTGGCTCGCCTGCCTACACTTCTGCCTTCTGCTCTTGTACTTTGCTTTTGGTCCTACCAGTCAGAAGTTACAAGCCCCTGCATGCACGGTGGCCACAACCTTGGCATTGCCAACTAAAGTCCATCACCCCTTGCTGGTGCACTGGTGAAGCCGGAACCTGGTGTCTTAGACTTTGCGCCCAGTGACATGAAGGGTTTACCATCCTGCTCTGAGACAGTGGATAGTTAGGTTATATATGAAGCTGTTGCCCTTTATACCTCAGAAGTTTTATCACTGATTGGGTAAAACTTGTCAGCGTGAGTGAGATGGATGAGGGTTTGGGTGTACCCTTGGGTCTGCAATGTTGACTAGACTAAATATAAATGATTACCCTTGAGGGGACCACACAAACTGCTTGGATTTAAAATAATTGTGCTGTACATTTGGCAACCACTTTTCTTTAATATACAATTTTCAAACATTCTCTGATATTGTATCCTTTATAAGGTCAACATATTCATGTTTCAGGAAAACCCAAATCAGGACATCTCTGATTTACCTTCCCGTAGATTAGATGTTATATGAAATGGTTTTTACACTTTTAAAGCCTTCTAAAGTGTCCCTGACTACTACAGTTTGACAAAAGGTAGGTAGGTACATGAATCTAAAATTCTCTTGGTATTGTTAGAATTTTACTATAGCTAACTACCCAAAGTGATCCTAGTCATTTTCTTTCTCTAAAATGAAGATTCTCTCCCCCAACCCCGCTCCAAAAAAATTAGGTTGACTTTGCAACATTTCTTGTATACTGATTTTAGGCCAAGGTTTAAACCCTGGCCAGAAAAATAAAATAGGTTTCCATTGGGTACTCTGTTTTTTGCAAGAAACCAAAGTATTAGTTTAATCAGCTTCCCCTAAAAGTTGACCTAGTAGATCCTAACGTAATCTGGCTTTTGTTGTTAGGGATATATGACAATGTTAAGGATTTTAAACTGTGAGTTCCTTTGAGAAAAATTAGTGACACAAATATGGTCTCTGTAAAGCTGTATGTATATGTTGCCCCTATATAAATACATGATAAATAATTTACCTTAATAACTATAGAAGGTTTATTTAACTGTTTTCATATCTGTGTTTCATATCTGCTAGATTTTTATGGGGGCTGTATTCCTTCAAGTACATACTCCATCGATTTGATTCTACTGTCTATTTTATCCAAAAGGTTAATTAAAATTGCTTTTGTTTATCTTTCTTTTGGTCCTTCAAAGTGTATACAGCATGCACAGTTTTTTTCTGCTTTAACAGATAAAAGGTTTCCTTCTGTGTCAGCTATGGAGAAGTTCTGTATCAAACGTCACGCCTTAGCATTATCACACAGAGCACCAAAATCCAAAACTTTGCATTTTTTGTACATAATTAAGTACTACTGCTACTCTGAGTTTAGACCAAATTTGTCTGCTTCAAGGAAGCCCACCCAGATTGATCTGAATCTTTAGCTCTCGAAAATAAAACCAAAAAGCTGGAAGATTGCACCCAAGTAGCCTATAACATATCTAAAGTATCACTTAATGTCGGTTTAGTTGACTTAAATTGCAAAGTTTTGTTACGCTGGTACCTGGTACCAGGTACCAACCAGAATTGCTAAGTGTTTCCCGGGGTCTTACGATCTCTGTCTCAGGAGTTGTGGGAGTGCTGAAGACTTGGAGCTCATTTGGTGGGCCTGTATGGTTCCGCAGGAATATTGAATAAAAGTTTTTGATCTTATATCACAAGTGATACAAACTCCCTTATCTTCTAATTTGGAGAGTGCTCCTTTGAGCAAGATTGACATACCCTTACCGAAATACACAAAGAAATTCTATAACTATGGGTTGCTGGTGACCAGGATTGCACTGGCAAAGAAATTCCCCTCCCATCCTACTAGTTCTAGTAAAAGCCAAAAAAATTGGGTAATGGTAAATGACAAGCTTATGTGCACTCTCAAAGATACACAGCATGTCTTTGAACTTACCTGGGACCCAAGGATCAACTACTGCTCTACAACTTCGATCCATTCCTGATGTAGTCCCCCCCCCCAACCTCTCCATTTTCCCCCTACCTTTCTTAAACGTTCTTTGATAAATGGGTAATGGGACGACATGAGGTTCTTCTCACATATATGCAGATTAGCATTACAATGTTACTGGTACTGCTGGGGCTCCCAATGTGCTGAATCGATCACAGACTCACCAACCAACCCACAGAACGTTGCCTTTAGTATCAGCTCCTTTGCGAAAGGAATTAAAATAATCATTTTCCACACCCCCCTGCTGACACCACACATTTTCTGAAAATGGCCACTAACTGAAAATGTGTTGAGTTCAAGCCATCTTCATGTACGAACAAAGGACCATCCTGTGCAGGTCGAAATTCAAGGAACCGGTTGAAGTCTCACGCACTTGGCACACCCTAGACTCCGGAACTGAAAATAATTCTAGACTCCTTGCAGCACACCCACCATGCTACGGTATGTCAAGGTCCCCCACTGACCCCTGGCCTAAACCTTGTCAATAGCTCCCTCAAATCATCAAGCAGCTCCCCCAGAAAGCTTCCCTGCCCCTCTTGCCCCATTTCATGCCTATCCTCCCCAAGCTCCTCCCTGCCCACCTCACACACACCCTGTAGCCTCTTAACCTTACCCCCCACCCAGAATCATCCCCCTCAATGCACCAAGCTGCAGATGCTGCCCCCCCTAGCTGTTGCCAAATCTCTTTCTTCAGCTGTCTATCATGCAGACAGCTCACCCTCAGAGGACACTTCCTCCAATCTCTTTAGCTGCACTCCTTAGCCTTCTGCCCATCTCTGAGCTGGCTGTGGGCTTCTATGATGTCATTAGCGGGTGCCAAATGCGGCCTAACATGGACCAGGGCCACCCCAATGCCAGGCCTCCGCTGCATGCTCTCCAAGCCAGAGGCCCCATTGCACTCCACAGGCACCACCACGTTCCTCACTGCATCCCGACGACCGTAAGTGGAAGAGCGACTCCCGGCCACACCTGGAAACAGGTCAATGTCTGCAGCTTGCTCTCCCCAACGTTGGGCTTCCCCGGGGCAGGTACCTGCCGCTGGCTCTCAGTTGCATGAAAGGGGTTAACTAAAAAGGTAATTAATTATGTTTAATTAAGCCCTTTAGGTCAAATTACAGAAGATTTATGTAAAAAAATAATGTTAAAGCATTTTAAAATGCTATTGCTGGCCACCAATTGTTTTACTGTTAATTGCAAAGCCCCTGAAGATAGTATTATTTCCAAAATTGTAGGAGAGGGAGAGGTGGGACCTATGGGAGCATGTCTCAAGTGAAAGAGAATTAGGAGAGGGGACAAAACATGTCTACCGGTATAAATAATATAAGAATTATTAAGTTAACTTACATTAGAATGTCCGTTATTAGCATCCCAAAGCTTTCAGATACAATAAGTTTTTCTCTTTGTATTTTACTACAGTAGGCTGGGGAGACAGTAGTGGTATAAAAGAACGTGATGTATATAATTGATAACATATAATACACGGCTGTAGAATGTGTTAAACTTGTGGTGCCCAACCTTTTTTCTTCCAGGGGCCGATGTTGACATTGAGATAAAACTGGCGGGTCACAACGCAAATAAACATTAAAGATGTATATTTAAAACTAGAATAGTTTTAATTTAAAATAAAAAATACATTGAAATGTTTCTAGTTACCGTAACACACATTCACCAAATAAAAGTAATGACAAATAAAGAATCTCTGCAATGGATATTTCTTGGATCATCCTCAGGGCCCTACAGCTCCCTGTTCCTGAGAAATTCAGGTTCACAGAAGGTAAGTGGCCAGCTATGTGTGAAAGGGTAGCACGTTATGATAGGTATATTTTATCTTTGATGTGATGGTGCTGCAGCAATAAAAGTTTAAGGGGAGTTAGTCACAAGAGTCCCCCATTTATCATACATTTTAATAAACCCAGAGCTCCCCTTTCAGGAGAAATTGGGATTCAAAGAACATAAGCAGACAAGTCCACATTCATCCCCTGTAGTACCCAGAGATCGTAGTAGTCCTCAGTTTCAAAATGTGACGTCACGTGGAAAACTGAACTGCAGTCCTCTGCAGTTCCACTACAATGTCCAGGAATTACAGGTGATGAATGGACCTGCACCTGCACCTGTAGTGCTCTGTATTCTTAGATAGTGAAACTCTATCTAAGAATATATAGAACAGCGCTGCAACAGCAATCGCTGTTGCAGTGCTGTTTTTTTACTATGTATTCTTAGATAGCGTTTCTTTATCTAAGAATACAGGGCACTACAGGTGATGAATGGGGACAAGTCCCCATTCATCACCTGTAGTGCCTGGACATTGTAGTGGAACTGCAGAGGTCATCTGCAGTTCAGTTTTGCCACTGTGACGTCATGTGGGAAACTGAACTGCAGTCCTCTCCAGTACCACTACAATGTCCAGGATGAATTTTAGAGAAACATCTCTAATTGCGACATAGTGTCAAAATATCATTTTGTTCTTGCCTTGCTGAATATATTTTTTTTTTATTGTGGATAAAGAATCAAAACAAAGCTCATTTCACTGGAATAACATGAACTTTTATTTTTAGTAAAAAAAATCATTAAAAGACATAAACATAAGCAGTAAAACATTAACAATACCAAAAAAAAAAAAATCTTGCTGACTTGTTGCACTAACAAAATTTTATTGAGGGTTTGCATATTACTTTTCAGTAAACCTTTCTAAAGGTCACCCTGAAGTTATGAAGATGTCTAATAATGCATTATTATTATTATTATAAAACATTTGCAAGTCTTGCTGTGGGAAATTCATTACAAAAGATGAAGAAATTTACACCATTAATTTAGAAGACCTAAATGAAGATATGTTGATAGAGCACTGGATCAGGCTTTTGGTGGATATTAAGACCTGTTGTTTTCTTAGTTGAAGCTGCTCAATACCTGATGGATTTGAAGACCAAAATGACTATAGTAATGTTGGTAAAAGATGTATGACTGTCGGTCCTGTTCCATTTATAATTAACATATCAGGAAAAAGATTAGTCAACTTTTTACTGATACCCCTCATCTTCATTCAATTAAAAGGGGGATTAATTTTTTTTTCTCTTTTTAATTTGTGAAAGCCAAGTGATGATAAGGCTGGGAAGAGTTGCTTTGGATATAAGGTACCTTTACCACTGGGCAAAGTAAGACAGGGAGTGTTTTAGAAGGTGTCACTTTTCTCTAAATTTTGTCTGGGAAATAATTGTGTATTGTGGAACAAATAGCCATAATTCATATGCCACAATAAACATTTCCAACACTAAGGTACAAATATCCCACACTAACAGAACTTAAATGATATACCTTAAATCACAATAATAAGTTTAACTGATGCTTGCATGGGTTTAAGAAACCCTATAATATTTTAAAACCTAATTCTATAAAAAAAAGTTTTATTGCATTTAAATTTCATTTAAATATTTTACCCTGTAATTTTGTGGACATTTAAATAATATAAATTATCTATTTTCTATTTATATATTATATATAAAAACATCACAACATATATAACTGCCATACTGGCATGATTCGCAAAAGGAGTTCCCTAGCTTAGAAAAGCTCTGTTCTTTTACGTTATCCATATATCTATCACTACTGTTTTATCAGGGTTTTACTAACCCTGATCAATTTATAAAGTGGTAAGCCATACAATAGGCTTTTTATAGATTGCCATAGCCCACAATGTAAAATTGTGGTTTTGTTTCAAACACCCCAATCACCACTGTTGCTGTGATTACTATTTTTATGCAGGGCTGCAATTGAAATGAATGGGATACATATGCCAATCTGTTTCTCCACACTAGCAATCTGTGGCTCCTTAGTGTTCAAAGTAAACACAGGTTCACTAGGCAGGTAAAAATGTTATCATGTGATAGGTCACCCCCACTGTTTTAAATTTTACATTTTAAATTTTATAGTTTAAAAAGAAATATAATTAAATATTTTTTTGCAGAACTCAAAATGTGAAAAAAGAATCAAAACGTTTCAAGAACAGATTCTAGATTTTAATAGGATGCAGCCCATCTTTCTTCTACACCCTAGTGAAACAATACTTTTGTATTTTTACATTCACCTTCTTCCTGTCTAAGTGAGTACTATCTCTCTATTTTACTGATTATGTTGGTCTTAATGCACCCAGGCATTGTTCTAATGCCCTTTCTTGTGACACACACATATATATATAAAGCAATATATGGTTAAATATCATGATTAAACAGTAGCTGCACCACATAAAAACAAAAACATCAAAATTCCAAAAAAATAGTTGTTATAACATTTATTTTCTTAATGTTATTGCACCTTCACCAATATAACCCTTGCAATAAAATGTATTTTTTTCACTACGATATTTCCCCTTTACCAGTTTATTTTTGCAATAAACAGAAAGCTCTATGGCTGGCTTAAGTAAAGATTCGGCAGGAGAACTGATGTTAAAACTTTGTGCATTAGTAGAAACTGTAGGTAGGTGTAATAGTCTGAAGTTTGAATTCTCAGCATGAAGTCAAACAAGTCAGATAATAATTACATGCAAAGATAAATAATTAATTTATTGAGCCTCCTTTATTCCTCATTCAGAGGCTGAGGCAAGTCCTTGACCAGGCTGTAGGGCTTACAGTAGCACGTTTGTCATACTAAAAACCCCCCATGTGATGTAGATATCCCATCCTTGCTAGATAACCTGGATACCCTATCCAACCTTTTTGGTTTACTGAGCAACCCTTAGAACAGTCTGTAAATATTCAATGATTCTGCCATTAAAACCAGTAGATATGCAGTTTGATTAAGTGATGAAGCTTCTACAACTACACTCAAATCCCACAGTCTTGGTACTCATGCTGAAGAGTTAGGGTTGACCTTCCCAGACTTTTATTACACCAGTGACTCCTGCCCCTTCAGCATCGACTAGTAGCATGTATGAGAAATACAGCTTCCCAAATGCATTTACCTCTGAAAATAAAGGTGCCTTACAAAGGCTTCAGACTTTAACTACACTATAGCCGGCAGAAGGCTCAAAGACTTGGAAGGGTTGTTTGAATCAATTTGAAGACTTCCAGGATTCAGTGGCAGACAAAACAGTTCAGCTGTAGATTTAAATGCATGCCTGCAAATTTAAATTTAGCTTCCAAAAAAGTTCATGAACTTTTCTCAGTTACATTTTTCCCTAGTTTAATAAGCATATCTGTAGTTCTGACAGGCAGACCTATGGTTTTAAAATCCAAACAAAAACAGTTTATTTTATGACAGCTGGTTGGAATCCAAAATAAATTTAAATTAGGAAAATGAATAAGGAACTCTGACAAATAGCAAGAGAAAAAAAGATTAAATACCAACAACAAAATTTGCTTCAATATTCACTGTAGTCAATTAATTTACTGAACAGTACATTTTTCAGCCAATTAAAGTCTGATGGCAAGCATTATTCCACCCACTCCCTTTTAGCCTAACTTGTCCAGGACCACCCCTAACTTGTGAATGGACAGTAACATTTCTCTGCCACTCTGTTTTCTCCATCTCTTAGAATGCTTCTGATTGGTTCATAAACAACCAGTTTCCTGTGCTTTTTTTTCTATCATACTTCAGTCTTGCAATAGACAGAATTGTAGAGCCCATGTCAAGTTTAGGTATTTACACTAATTGCATATATAACATATATTTAACTATATATTAATGATTACAAAGCCTAAAGTTATTTTAAAATAACCTCTTGTTGTTGCAGTTGATTTTACCAGGATTCAGCTAAACACTTTTAAAGACAGAACTGGAAGGATAGTCCCGAGACTGAGCAGAGGCCAGCCTTCAATTCCTCAGCACAGGTTTCATTCAAAATGTAGCGCAATTGTTAGGAAAACAATGAAGTGAGCAGAACAAGCAGTTTATAGCTGATTAGTTTATATGTAGCAAATGAATCTTGAAATATGGTAAATCTTGTACAGTCTTGTCAGTAAAAAATTAGTCTCTAAGTTTAAGTATTTTCCAGTATGTGGATTTGAAATTAGTTGATATTGAACTCAGAGCAACATTTATTTCCAGCATCATTTTATCTCCTTTTTTTAGTGCATAATTTGCTTTCAACACCATGTATGAACCTTGTTTGCGTGGGCTTATATATGCACCTGTGACAACTTTATTCCCACTGGGCCATGTCTCCAGCTCCATTTCAGTACCATTTTCATTTAGTATATATATCTGAATGTCTATTAGATAAACTCCATCAGCATTTATAGTTACTGTGGATGCATTAAATTTTTCCAGCTGTCCGTGGCAGTTTGTCATGTTCCATTCCCAACTTCCTGGTAAAGAATTGTCTGTTAAACAAAAAAAATATATATATATTTAGAAAAATAAATCAACATTTAGATCTTTGATTACATTTTAGATCTTTTAGAACTTTTAGTATCTTTGCTAAATAGCACAGAGGTAGTATAAAGACATATTTGACCTCTGTTATCTCAATAAAGAAATTAAAGTATATCTAAACCAAAAAATGAAAACAATGTTTTGAAGCTTACGAGTTCCTTAGTTTTCTTTTTTTCAAGCCTAGCACTCACTTGGCTTTGAAAATGTCAAAAGTTGTGCCAAGGTTCTAATATCCTTTTACATGCAGTATAAATTGTGTGAAAAATCACATTGGGGTAATATATATATGAAGGTATTGGAAAGGGATTTCATGCAAAAAGAATTTACCTTTACTGAAAGGTAATAAAAATAGTAAAATGTAGATGATCTAAAAGGCTAAAACCACACATTTTTTGAATTAATAGAAACAAATTCCAGTAGTTTAAGCCCTTAAGTGCCATCACTGTTAAGCTGCATTTGGGAGCATTACTGTAAGGAACTTACCCGCCCTGCGAGCCCGCGGTGTCCCTGGGGTTCCCAGCCACAGAGGGGGACGCCACAGTAGCAGGCAGCATGGCCGAGGCTGCTGCCCTGCTCGCAGCTTGTCTGTCTCTACAGGCGGAGGGATCCGCCCTGGCCAAAGTACTGTTCAGCCAGGCAGCAGCCCTTGCATCCCTTTGGATGTGGTTTGGATGTGGTGTGCAAGTGCAAAGTAGTGCACGTCCTAGGGGTACTGTGGGAAGAGGTGCGCGTGTCACCATGCGTCCCTCTTGTACCCCCCGAGGGCGTGGCACTCGGCTGCCTCACCCTAGGGCGGGACAGAGTTAGTTTGAATTCCCTGCGGCCAATCAGCTGCAGGGGATTTACTCAGTCTCCTATCAGACAGTGCCAGGTGGCGCAAGGTGATTGGTCATCCTGGCCATTTAAGGAGAGCCTGTCCATTACACCATTGCCCGTTATAGCCTCTGTTACCACAGTGTGCTTGGGTGTGTCTTTGTGTATGTTAAACTTTATCTGCTTGTCATCTCCTCAGTGACCTGGTCTGAAACTAACTCTGATTGAACTCTGCCAGCCCTGACCTCGGATTGTTATTGACCATTCTGCCTGCTGCCAGCCCTGACCTCGGATTGTTACTGACCTGCATTTGCCTTATCCTTCTGTACCTTGCTTGATTGAAATTAACCCTTGCTGTGCTGTGCTGTTTTGAATAAACCTGTTTCAAGGTTATCTGGAGTTGGTTGTGGTTTGTGTGCCCAGGCGCATTACAATTACCCAGTGCATTCTCAACACAAGGTCAAGGCAAATAGCTTTATGTTCTATGGCTCTGCTGGTAATAAAAAGAAAATAAGGAGTCATAAAAACACACTGCCGCTCATGTTATAATTGCTTGGCAGCACACAATAACTCGTGGTTTAGAAAACCAAGTGCTAGCTGATGAGTATTATGAACACACTGAGACTTATGACTTGAGCACTATGACATGATACTTCACTCCAGTTTTGGTTTATTATGCTTTAGCTATTGGCCACCCTATCTAAATACAAAAGATTTTAAAAAATCTTGGTATACATACACATTAATATAAACATAAAACTTTAAAATTTTGTTAGCTCACCCTCTAGATTTACCCTTACGGCTTAGACCAAGAAAGGCATAAGTAGGCTAAATTACTTGGTATAAAAGATATGCTGCTTAAATAATATTCCTAGTAACTTTTTATTGTACACTCGCTGCAGCCCATGCCAAAAAGTGAAAAGATAGTATCTGGATGGCACTAAGTGTTAGGTTGGGGTAATGGGAAGGACCTGTAAAGCACATCGTTTTATCTTTTTGGTATGAAAAACTTGCAAAGAGCAATTTGTGCACCAGTTTTTCAGTATTGAAATATTTGTTATCCTATATATTTACCACTAGAGTAAACTATGACCTTTTGTAGAGTTTATAATATATACAGGTATTTTCCTTGATACCCAGTGAGTGTTGCAATGATGGTAAAGTTATCTGAATGGTAAATACTTTGGATAAAAGAGCAGAAGATCTGGGGATGAATATAAGAGCCTAGCTACTAATTTGACTTTAGGCTTTTTTTTAGCTAGCACAATTCATTTTAAATTACAACTCCAGGGCCTTTAATTTCTTGTCTTCCCCTTTCCCAGCTCCTCTATATAGAAGAATATTTTTAAACCTACCTTACTTAGCCTCTTCACATCCCTGAGTTGTCTTGACCTCCTCTTTGATCCAGCACCAAAGTTGGAGCTCTTCTTTAAAGCTCATTTTAGAGGTATCAATAAGGGTAATTCTAAATGAGCTGTAAACGTTTTAAAAGCCTCATCTAAAAGCAATTTTAATGCTTATAATTTTTCATATCTATTTTCTCAGTGCCATCCTATCTTTAATATTTTAACAAAATGGAAGGATCATATTATTTTTGTATGTACTAAAATAATTTTAGTGTTATTTTTTTCACCAAATTGGTACAGTAGAGGGTCTAGATGTATTAAGGTACAGCCCATTCAACAAATGTCAATGGGCTACTTTGTGTTGTGTGCTGCCGACGATGTTGCATGTGCAATTTTTGGTTCTTTGCAATGCATTGGACAGGATATTAAAATGAATGACCTACCCAAATGCAATTTTGCACTAAACCTATCAAGTCACTGACAGAAAAACATGAAGCCAGGGACATGTCAGAACTATCCTTGCCACACACCTGACAATTCACAGTGACATTTTAAAGGGGTGCTGCAGTGACCAAAAGGATGACATTATCAAAATTCCAGATCCTAATTGTCACCACTGGCACACCTTCCTTATATTTAAGGTAGTTCATTTATTGAGAAATGGTATAGATACCCAGAGGGCCAACAAATGTTGGTTGGACAGGGTACCTTTTAGGTGACAGTGGTACATTAGGAAACTTTGCTAGTGAAGGTTAGTTTATCAGTAAAGTGTCTGAACACTTGGTATGCACTTTTATTGGGCCAATGACTCACCAATGAGCAAAGAAAGATAAGCTGGAAATCCCACACACTGCGCTTTCAAATAAAAGATCTGACTGGGGTCAAGGACAGCAATAAAAATCAAAATAAAAACCTAATCTACTTTAATTGAGTAAAGTTCTTTAATTTCCTGTAATTAGCACATTTTGGAAATGTCTTGGCTGACAAGGATTACACTGGGGAACACATTGTTTGTTGAGTTAGATCTTACATTTGTTTTTTACTAATTTTTGGGTGGCGAATCAAGAAATGACCCCAGTTTTTGCTATCATATCTAGTTTTTACGATACAGGGTACCCTCTATTTTTTGTCAAAAAACATACAAATTTTACATACAATGAAAAAATAACGAAATATTACCTTGAATGTACTGTTTATTTACATTTCTTTTGTTCATACAAAGTATTTATTGTTACTCTTTGACATTGTTTTTACAGTAAAACATTTGAAAATTAATCGGGTAAGCGGTTATGGTAAAAATTTACGCTTATAGCTTTTCCTGGAGTGTTCAGTGTTAGGTCAATCCCGCTGGATGCTCCAACAATAGTCAGCCATCATATGTACATTCCATCTACTCTGATACTGTCCTTCTATGACCTTCAAATCTTGGTGGAATCGTTCACCTTGCTCATCACTGACTGCACCAAGGTTTTCCGGGAAATTAGAAAGCTGGCTATGCAGAAAATGCACCTTGATCCTCATATTGCAAGAGTTTCTGGACAATTTCTGTGTAAATATTTGCTCGTGTATTTCCAAGAAAGTCCTTGACAATGGCTTTGAATGATAAACATTCTTTTCTCCTTCTGACATTGTTCTGATGAAATGTTCATCTTTGATGAGCTGCCGAATCTGTGGACCATCAAACACACTGGCCTTTATTTTTTTAAATGACAGGCTAGGAAATGCAAAAATGAAGTACTTGAAACAGTCTCCTTCAGTTGGCAAAGATTTAACGAACTGCTTCTTCAGACCCAGTTTCATGTGCAGAGGCGGGAATATAATATTCTTTCTAAGTGGCTCATGTACAATGTTTGGATCACCTGGTTTTAGAGCAGATCTTGGAGACCAATTCCTTTCCACCCAATGCCTCTCACGAGCTCTGCTGTCCCACATGCACAGATAACAGGGATACTTGGTTTATCCATGTTGCTGACCAAGAAGAAAGCATACCATTTTAAGGTCAACACCCTTTGTGATGACCCATTGTGTTGGTGATATTGCAACAACTCAATGGCTCTCTTTATGTCTGCATATTCTTCATAAAAAGAAACTGAATGGCCAAATGGAACTGACCGAAATATATTGCCATTGTGAAGGAGGACACACTTTAACCCACCTGGCGTTCTAATTAATTCTAATCCGTTTTTTATGCTAAAAGGGTCACATTGTTTTGCATGGAAATTTGTTGTTTAATATTGTGGGCCTGTAATTCTTAGGAATAACTCCCGGGTATGATAGGTATATTTATTTATTAAATTATAATCATAAACTATAATATAATAAATAGTTATAAATAATAATTATAAAAAATAATGAAATATTATAACAACTATCAATGTAATTAAACAATTTTATCAAAAGCACTGAAATTTGTCCAAACAAGGGTGCAATATTATTAATGAATAATAATTAAAATGAAATGTAGATTTTGAAAAAAAAAAATTAAATGTCTAGTAGACATCCGGGGTATGGAAAATTTTGAAGAATGGTACTGCACTCAACGTCACAACGTCAGTCCAACGTCACAATCAGGACAGTAGAACCTGGTTTCCTTGCGGATCTTCTATCTGCTGTCATCACTCTTTGAGAAACAAACCATGCACATCCTTGTACGTGCTGCCTTTTTCTGGGTTGGTGGGATGTACTCTGTGAAGTGACCACCAGTCAGGCATTCCGGGTTGAAAACGGCAACAGCACGACATCCAGGTCTATTCAGGGCCATTGATGGTGTTTGGTGGTTCTTGAAAATGCATTCGGAAACTTTCCAAAAAAGTCAGGATGACTCACAGGCCTGTCACTCTTTTTTCTTGTACAGAATGTAGGCATTCTACAAGCATTGATATCTGAAGATTTTTTTTGTAATATTTATTTGTTGTTTCCTCATGGCTGGGTGGAATGGTATTGCTTGTTCAGCTCTGTCGACACCTCCCATGGTGTTATTGTGATCAATCACCACCTGTGGCTTCATCATTTCTTTCTCACCTTTTGTGCGTACCATAACAGTGGAGGTATCATGGACAGTACTCATCAGGCACACATCTTTTTTGTCAGGGCCATCATTTTGCGTTTCAGCCTGGCAACAATTTTTCCTGTCCTCAGCTTCCCTTTTGCAAACAGTGATGGCAGGTTGCACTGGTTAGCCCCAAACAGTTCCAAACGCATCTGTTTTGTGTTGCAGAAGAAACTCACAAAGTTCAGGAGATGTGTAAAAAGTTGTAGGTTTTGCCGCAATAGCCCTGATTTAGCAATGGCTCAATGAGTAAAGTACAGAAGATGTTGACAATCCATAGTTGTTGTATTTTGGGTTGAATTATGCCTTTTTTCAAGTGTAAAGGATGAAATTCTATATGTAACCAGTTGAGGATTCGCACAGCATGTAGGTTTTCACTCCAAATCGGGCTCCTTTGACGCATTGTATTGCACACAGCTGAGCCTCCCCTTGTGGGCCATTAGACTTTCATCCAGACTGATGTTTCTTTCTGGCACATAGGTCTGTTGGAAATTTTTTAGAATAATCTGAGAAACATCCCAAATGTTTTTGAGTTTTGGTGCAGAATGGGGTCTCATCAAACTCTTCATTGTTGGTAAAGTGTACACTGGCAGATTGACTGTGCCAAAGAATTTACTGGCAAGTATTTTATTGGTTGACCAATACAGGGGTTGCCCACCACTCCCTGAAGTATCACTAAGCCCAAAAATAGCCAAATGTAATTTTCGGTCACAGGTTCCCACTTTCTGCCTCAGAACAGCCAGTTGTTCTGCAGCATACCTGTTTTTCTCAGCAATTATTTTTTCAATAACCTCATCGATCAGAAACAATTACAGGTATGCCAGGAGGTCGTTGGCCTGGGCCGCATAAAGGGCAATAGAGCACGAAGTGCGCACAGTACTGACCTCAGGTTCAGTTCACTTTCGCTGTTTGATGACAAATATCCTGGTGAATCACTATCGCTCAATTCCACAAGTTACTCCAAATCGCTGTCGCTGCTTTCAAGTTCTTTAAAAACAGCTGTCGAGATGCCTTTTGGATGCCATGGATGTGGTCAAGTCTCCAGTAAGCCGTCAGGAACGTTCAAGGTCAAAGACAAAGTGTTCAAATGATGAAATCAGTAAATGATGAAATGGTTCAGGAAAAGTTCAACAAAGGTCAGATCAAATTCAGGGCTAATAGTGGACAAAATGTAAATCAGGGCACTGATGTTATATGCATTAAAAGATGTACTTTTACTTTTAATATTTTTTGTATTTCACTGTATTCAGACTTTTAAAAGCGGATTACAATGTATTCTCCACTTTACAATGTCAAGCTCCACTTTGAGCTATCGATGAATAGTCGTCATTCAGTTGAGTTATAGATTGGAATTCCCAATTCCTCCATTGAACCAGGTATGTTATGGCAATACACAATGTCACTGTCAGTTCTAAAGTACTGCAGAAATGTAATTTCTCTGGTTCCAAAGTACGATAGCTTAGTTCCTTTTTCAAGTAAGTTTTTCTGACGCAGTCTTGATGCTAGGAGTTCTGAAACCTTCTTCGAAAGTCCCAAATCACGTGCCAAATCACTCAACTCATGCTGATCAAATCCCTTACGAACACAGTCCTCTTCAGTTTCAAACTCTTTATCATTGTTGTCACCTAGTTCATCACCATAATACCAAATGGCATCTTATCTTGTCTTCCCTTTGTCCACATTCTTAAAGCCTTGACACACTGTTTGCACACCTTATGAGGGGTCCAAGACTTATCTTGATCACCAAGTTTAACTTAGAAAAATGACAAATAGGCTTGCTCTACAAATGTGCTGATGTTTGCCCTTTGACTGGGAATGGTGAAACTGCCACATATATAACAAAATTAATCAGGGTGCTTCAGGCACTTACGACGAGTAACAACAGAGCCAGACATGATCTGAAGGAAAGGAAATATGTGTGTAAGTAGAAATATAAGTTTTGCTTGTTCACTACGTAGAGCAGCACACAACCTCTGACCACACTGTCTTGCGTGTAAATAATTAGCCTATACAAATCCACGCTACAGTAATCGCATTAATATAAGCAGTAGAGAAAAAACCTGACATGATAGAAATCAGCAAATCTAATAGTGAAAGACCATTTATATGTTTATAATCCTGCAAAATGCATCACACATATTACTATAACTATACCATTGACGACTTTATTACCTAAAAGGGGTGGTATATGCCTTATATCTTAAATACAAAAAATGTTGTTTACATGATCTAGGTGATACTACTTTTCAAAATGTATCATCTTCAGTGTATTTGATATATGCTTCATTGGATCTTATGTGATTGTAACCAAATTTGTTTATGTTTATATGATGTTTTAAGACTTTTTTTTAGAAATAATAAAGTATTTTTGCCATCCAACTCTTATTTATGTCTGTCATAGTAAAACTCTGTATGTTGCAATGATGAGATTCCCAGTGACCTGGAAACTACCACTGCTGAGGAATAGGATCACAAGTGTGACATAGATCTTGGAAAGTCAAGACTTGTCATTTACATACATGTTCCGGGTCAGTGCATTAGAAAAAGTGAATCCATGAGTTACCTATGCTAGAAAGCATGCCTAATTGAATTTCAAATCTAGGCATTTTGCAGCTCTGTAAACATTAATTTATTAGGAAAAGTATAATTTATTCAAAAGAAAGCATATTCTAATATAAGATCTAGTATAAGACCAAAATATATTGTCACTAAGTCTTTGTGCTTTTCTTTGTGCAGCTCAGGTAGATTATGGGTGGGGGGGGGGGGGGGGGGGTGCCTTGGGTGCTGTACATATCTTCTTTAAACATTATTATGGAGAATTGGGATTGGTTCCTAAGCAGATAGTATATGCATGAAAATCAGACTGACATGTGAAAATGAGGCTTCATGATTAAAAGATCTGAAAGCTAATGTAAAAGAGCATTCCAGGACAGTAGGACTGTGGAGAAATAGACTGGGAAATGAGATGGACTCTATCTGACTTGCTGCAGCTTCTAATGAGATAAGCTCACAGTGTGCAGTGAAACCAGTGTAAGCCATTTCTATATGGAAGAGGAGCCAGTGCAACTGTTCAAGACTAAAGGTAAGATCTGAGATCAGCTTTACCCTTTTGGACTGGCATGAAAGCCAATGTAGGTAGCCTTTTTCGAAGGACATGTCAACACTGACAGTCTCCATGTTCTCTCACAACAGATTTTTTTGTAGTTAAAACAGGGACAGAGATAACACTGATAATTGATGAAATTTACATTTACGACAGATGACAGAGAAGCCATGCAATCTCTGGTAGACACTCACCAAATGCTGCTTGTGCATCACATAAACTGTTACCCTGTAATGACAGGAAATATTTATAATTATTACCACTGAATTTGCCAAACTCAACAAAAATGTGTACATAAATATAATATAAAGTAAAAACTGTACATTTTATACTGCCTAGATAATTGTATATTCCCTCATTTCATATCATGTCTATGGAATTACACACTATACCTTTGGAAGTAATTGTATTTTTATTTCTTATTTTATAATATATTTATTTATCTTCCTTGATACATTGGCTTTCACTTTGCACTTATAGCCAAAGCATATATATTTCTTGTTACATCATTGTCCTAAGTATTGAACCTCCTATATTTGTATATATACTTATGCTGTGATATGTGAGGTGATTAATAATAATTGTTGATCCTTCCTATATCATGGTATTCATATAAATGCATTTGTACATATTTACATTACTTGGTTCATTATCATATGATATACTAATTGTACCCTTTACTAACATGTAGTATTGCTATGGTGTGTGTTACTCTTGAGGAAGCCTAATGGCAAAACACATCTGGTCTAAGACCTATGTTGCATACCATATCTGTGGATCTTAGTTCTAAATACCTTTTACCCACCATGATCTAATCCTAGCAGATCTCTATTTAACAAACAGTCCCTACCAATCCCATGAAGCTATGGGATTTGGGATGCAAAATGTATTTGTTGTAACCCATCTATGGCGATAGTCACTTGGAATATATTTATTAGCTCGTCCCTAAAACTCCGCTGAAGTAATGTGGAGTTCAGACAAAACCTATATGTAACATTTTCTTAGTGTTTATGTGTGTCCTCCCAGTTTCACAATACAGTTACTTTGCCATATAAATTGAACATATAAATATATAAATTCACCTGATTCATCAAATTGGGAGATTGATGAAGTGCTGTTATGGTGCATCCTGTGCAATATTATTGAGAGGACACTTTAGAATGGTTGAAAGAGATACTGTCACCTTCACCTTGTAGGTGAAAGCTATGTATGGTCACTTTACCAGTGCTTTCTTTCACACCTGCTAGCACTGAAATACCTGATGTCACCGATCAGGTGGAACATTGAAGTCACTGTTCCCCAGTCATGTGACAGCGTTTAGGCATAGATATTGGCTATTAGACCTGAGCAAAATCACACACACTGGCACAAGCTCCTCCATACCGAGAAATGCAATTTTGTTGCCAGCTGCAGTGAAGAAGGCACTACAAGTGATCACTGGTAAGGTGAATATCAAAGGGTGGGGTGGAAGAGATCTCTACAGGGACACCATCACTTTGTTCAACATGGACAAAGTGACACAGTCTCTTCAAAGAAGTCTTGGCTGCAAAGATCTCTAGATCTGAGAGAGGTAACTGAATACATCATCAAAACATTGGAAATGTTGTGGATTGAGTTTACACAAGTGCACACATTTATACCCCTTTCTGTTCTAGAGATCTTTAGGACCTGGAGTTCCTCTTTAATTGCTTTTGCAAAACCAGAAAGAATATCCATTTGGTGAGGTATGACCACTTTACCAGCTTTCAAGCCAGATGCTTGGCATTGCACTTGGCGGGCATGGGACAATCTTTTAAAATGTTGTACCTTTAATACATTTTAAAGTTCAAATAAAACAAAGCTATATTTTATTGAGGGGAGAGGAAATTCCCTTCAAGTTAGCTAAATTGTAACTATTGTAAATATTGCAGATCCTGCTGTTGTACTGTAGATATAGAGGAAGGATGTTCCTTTTGTAGTCATTTGATCATCACTAGACAATTCATCATCCTGGCAGCGCATTCAATATGTGATGTGCATGGTGTTAACTTCCAGTATATAATCTGAATTTATTAGCTTCAAGCAGGTTTTTCAACTGAATGTAGCATATTACAAGGCATGTCAGCACTGATTAATGTTTTTCTAAACCTTTGTGTAGGGTTTACGTATTTTAGTTCCAACTTTAAACTCTATAAAAAGCAGTTTGTATTGTTACTTTACATGTGCAACAGGTGACTCCAATATTGATGGTAATACTACGTAAAGAAATGGAGTAATGGAAGCTTAGAAGGCATAAAACATGGAAACAAGATATGACACAGGTGTTTTAGCCTACAGCAAATAAATAAATCAGATTGTAGCAGTCATTTTCTATTGCGGACAGGAAACAGAAAGCAATTCCTGGACTATAATTATGTAACATGTTTGACATGTGGATGCAACTTTTTGGATTAGTGTTACTAACAAAGATACATTGCCTGGCTACGCCCCCCCCCTTCCCCTAAACCAGGGGTCTGCAACCTGCGGCTCCGGAGCCGCATGCGGCTCTTCAGCCTCCTTGCTGTGGCTCCCTTCGGCTGCCGTAAAACTTTTAAAAGTTTATAAACTGTGTTATGTTTTGCGGCTCCAGCCTATTTTTCTTTAGTGGAAGAGGAGGCAAAATGGCTCTTTTGATAGTAAAGGATGCTGACCCCTGCCCTAAACCAGTGGGGGAGTGTTATATTCTTTTTTTGCTGCAGTTGGTCAGGTATAGGTTCAGCTATGTTATGGCCAGGTTTTCCATCAATAGATCGCACAAGCATATCCAAAGATGACAATGCGATGACTCATCAGGCTCAAATTATGAAAGAGTGGTTCAGGGAGCATAGGAAATCATTTTCACACAAGAAATGGTCACCACAGTGTCCAGACCTTAACCCCACTGAGAATCTTTGGGATCTACTGGAGAGAACTTTACGCAGAGGTCCGACTCTTCCATCATAATACAAGATCATGGAAAACAAAATACATGTAACTATGTATGAAAATAAATATTATGAAATTGCATAGGCCCATCAAAACTATACCGCAGTGAATGCCTGCCGTATTTAAATCTAAAAGCAGTCCGCATTTAAATTGGAGTGTGTGACTTTTTTGGCTGGGCAGTATATATTAGTTCATTTAGTGCCTTTTTAAATAACTGTTCTAGTATTGATCTTTAAACAGCAATAACTATTAACTGCAGAAACTATATGAAATTTGACCACAGAACTCAAGAAGACAAAAGCTCAATGCCAGCCACACCTTTCTTTTTTAATTTTGTACAAGCTAGAAAAGTTAGAACATCACAGAAGTTCCCATTCTATTCAAACCTACAAGTTTGGATCCTATTGTGTGTTACTTCCCCCACCTTCTGGATCAGCGGTCGCCAGAAAATTTTGGTGCTCCGCGGCTCTGGCCGGTGCACCCCTGAGCGGGGTCAGGAGAAGGGACCATGTCCCCCATACAGTTCCCAGGCTCAGGGAAGTGGGTGGGCTGTGTCCCTGAACACAACCAGCCAACTCTACCTTCAGATCTGCGGTGGGAGAGTGAGAGGGGTTATAACATCATGAAGTCACTCTGGGGGAGGTTCCTCTCTGGGGGAGTGACACCCTTCTCCCCACGCATGCGTGGTCAGGAGCCAGTGGTTTTAGTGGTCTGTGGGACCAAAAAGGTTGCCGACCCTTGTTCTAGATTTTAAGCTCTCCGGGGCAGGGTCCTCCCCTCCTGTGTCACTGTCTGTATTAGTCTGTCATTTGCAACCCCTATTTAATGTACAGCGCTGTGTAATATGTTGGCGCTATATAAATCCTGTTTATCATTATTAATAATAAAAATAACAATAATAATAGAGTGGGGTGTTACCAGTACCTTTAGGAACTATTGTAACATGGGCTTAGGTGACACAAAAGCTGTGTACTGCATTATGAAAAATACAGTGTCGTACATTGCGTGGTATGTGTTGGTACATTGCATTAGGATACACTTTTTGTTTGTATTGGCTGCCCAATGCAACACATCGCACAAAAGTGCATACCGGTAGCACATACTAAATTTTTTAAAGCATGGTGCACAACTACTCACAGCTGTAGTTGGATTTTCAGTGAGTTCAGTGCCAAGAAAAATGCATGTCTAAATAATATGTCCTGGGTCTTTTAAGGAATGTGGGTTTTGGCAAGATTTTTTAGTTGGTTTTTTTCAAAAAGAGCTAATGGATCAGAAATGTTAAAATAATTGGGCCCAGAGCAATATTTTTATTTGAAGCCCTGTAATGATACATCATTTCTCATTTTCATTTTACAGTTTTGAATAAGTAAAAAAAATATTGAAAATATGTTACAGATAAAAATGTATATTTGTTTTAAGGGAATATTTACATCACAAGCACCGTGTTTAATGTATTTAGGCGCAACAATGTATTGTTTTAATTTTTCAATGTTATGAAAAAAAGCTTCCAACTTGGGTATTTCTGCTAGTACCTGTAGTTATGCTCCTGTGCTGTGTAAAAATGTAGCATGCACTATTTTCACTTACGGTGCTTCATGTGGTATCTATCCGCAGAAATCTCTTCAACTATCTTTGAGAACACGTAGTGCCTTTTCTGGCTTTTACTACTATTTTTAACTCTTAACAATCAGTTCTTCCCAATAATCCCTATACCAGGCAGATAGCATTCTAGTTGGCTACTAAACACAGAAAACAGAAAAGCAGCACTTGTTCCCATAAATAAAATTTCTGGTGGAATGATTGTTTTCTGCGCATGTAAAGAAGAGTATTACCCATTAATGTTCAGTAAATATAAGGTTGATTAAGAGTTTCCTCCTTTTTTAATTATTTCAGTGGATCGAATGGTTTTATTTATTCTGTTCTAATTAATTTATTAGGAATATCCCCTAAGAGTGATAAGCTGCCTGGTTACAAGCAGGTTCTAATTGTCAAGGGTCAAATCTCTGTGACTTTTTTTTTACAGCTGGATTGTATATAAAAGATCTACTTTTTGATCTGAAAATCCAGGCCCCCAAACTCACATTGAAAACTTAGCTGAGAAACAGTTACAAAGTATCTACTTGTCATAGCCAATGATTCCTTCTGTGTGCAATTATAAATGTTTAGATTATGTCAAGGGTTCTGTAGCTCATTAGTCTAATGTTCAAGCTCAAATCCTAAACCTATAATATGGCTAATAAATGACAGGGTTTGGGTAGTCAATGAACCATTGGGCAATGGAATGAACTTAATCCTAAAAAAGTGCTAGTTTTGGACTAGATGATATAAAGCATGTCCCCCAGGAGGAGCCACACTAATAAAAAGTATCCTTACACATATGTGTATATTACATAATGATTTATGTATATACAACTCATATACTGTATATAATATACTGTAGACAAAGTACAAATGAAGTTCAAAGGGTTTTGTAATCGCATTCCCTGGGTAAAGGTGGAGGACTTCTGACCTCTGATCCCTCTACTCTGAACCTTCTACTCTGGCTCATCTGGAACAAACTTCTTTCGCTGGGCCAACAGCCACTGCTTCCTTTGATTCCCAGCTCTGTCTTTGTGTCAGGGCAAAGGGCAAAGGGCAAATGTGTCAGGGCAAAGATAAAGCCAGGGCTTGTGGTCAATAAAAGAAATTTAGCTGCCAACATTGCTAGTATCAACATTCCCTCCTCCTTTGTACCATGATGGCCATTCAAGTGTTAGTGGAAGGAGAGGCATCAGGGACACAGATCAGTATAAGTCCCATAAAAAGAGCAATAAATGTCAGCTTCCACCCCCCCTAAACCTGTTGGGACTGCAGGGGACACAGGCTTGTCAGTTATGCCCCCATTTCCAAAAAGTATGTCTAGCTAAACAGCAAATTCAAATCCACACGTTTTCTGTTTTTCTTCTAATATTACATTATCAACTAGTAAAGCTGTCATCTTGAATTCTCCTCTGCTGGGATTAAAACCTTCTGAAAATGTATCCTAAAATGTCACATTGTCCTTTCTTACCAATCTAGTATATTCAAGTCATGCCTTTCCAAGGTAGAACTGTAGAAACAATGCAATACTTTGTCTATTCAACATTCTACAATTAACTGCCTTAACAACTTGCCATTTTCGCCTTTCTGATCACAACCTTATCACCTTCAACCTATCGAACTCTTGCCCCCCTTTGCCACATCCCACACCTGGTCAATGGCAGAGAGATATCCGTAACCTTGACCACAACCTATTCTCAAACTGCCTTACATTCCTAACCCCCACCCTTTCTAAAATCACATCTCCGGATAAAGCTGCCATTCGGTTCAATCACATTCTTTCTCTGGCTCTGGATAAAGTTGCCCCTGACACCTTCCGCTACCCCCGTCCTGCTAACCCCCGTCACTGTCACAACAATCACACCAAACAGCTACAAAAGACTGTTCCTGCAGCTGAGTGCAAGTGGAGAAAATCTGGCCTCAGCGCTGACTTTATGGACTACAAAGCTAAACTACGAAACTTTAACACTGAACTCACTGTCACCAAACAAAATTATTTCTCTGTTGCTGTCAATTCCGCTCAAGCTTCCAACCCATGCAACCTCTTCTCAACAATTGACTCCCTCATAAACCCTACACCTGCTCCCCCCACAACAACAACTTCAGACAGTTGTTAATGTTATGTCATCAAGCAAAATGTGAACCATTCCAGTAGGGCATATTAGATCATTTAGAAGCCTGCACACATGTAACCAGTTTATTCTGCTAATTAACTATTTACCGAAACTGGTATTTTTATGCATGTTTAACTTTAACATTTTAATGGAAACCTCTGTTCACTGACTTCCTTCTAATAAAGCTAGTTTACTGATTTCCCAAAAACAATACTATTTACATCAGAATGAGCATGCAGCAAATAATTGAGTGAAATCTGAATTCTTAACCTGTATTCCTCCAGGACATTGACTGTGACATTTGAGGGCTTTTGGATAAACATGATAGCCAGTTCTATAGCATATTTAGAGGGAATAGTCAACAATGGTGGCCTAAACGCCAAATTATAGAAATAATACAACTTAGACACACACTAGCTTTACAATAAACCAACCCAACAAAATTATTTATATCTGTAAAACATTTCTACTCACCTGATGATAATGATGTGAAAAATAGCAGAAAGAAATCATTGCAGATGTAAGTAATAAGGACAATGCAGACCATATGAACCAGGGACGTAAATTAGTCTTGCTGGAGTATTTTTGTCGACTGGCAATATCGCTATTCATTATTTCCATTTCTGTGCATCTATTAGAAGTCATTGGTTAAGTGAGGATAAAAGTTTAGAATTACAGAGTGGTGTTGGTTCAAAAGTGAGCGTGTAGCTGATTTGCATTGCCAATTTATACTCCTAAAACAGGGGGGGTGGAGTCACAAGCGGGAATCCCTTTCTGTTCCTGTTTTATCATAGTAATATTTCTGAAGATAAGAGTATTGTAGTTCTCTGCGAAACTCAGCAAGAATGTCTGGCAAACCGCCAGATTCAAGATGACGAAATGCTCAAAGTGTTGCACAATCCTAACTTGCAATTGTTTACAGAAGAAACAAGCAATACATTTCCAACAAGGAAACTTATATTCTTTTTTACTTTCTAAGCTTCTAATTTCCAGGCAAATATAAAAAAACACTTTTTAGTTCTGCTTTGCATTATTAATGATTACATTACCACTATTACATATTTTTTTCCAGAAAACTAGCAATTATTATTAGGGATAATGCTAAGTGTGGGACAGCAATATGAGCTAATCTGGTTCTTCTGCATACACATGTTCTAAATGGTAACATGCAACCAAAAGGAGAGAACAGATTGTGCCAGGACGATAATGTATTTGTGTAATTAAACCCCCCCCCCCCTCCCAAACCCAAACCATTGTGCATGCTTTTTTATTACCTATTATCACATTTGCTTTCTAGAGATCTAACAGTGATGTTCTGGGTGAGAGGAAACACCAATACAGTGCTGCAGAGGTGTCCACATTAGCCAGTCTCTTGTGAACTTTCGGTACAATGGTTATAGATACACATGTGAATAAGTACACATTTCACTGTGCCTCTACTGCTTACTCAGATTATGGTAAAACTTTGGTATGCACGATCTGAGAATAGGTTTTCTGTTTTTTAAATTAAAGCAGTTGAAATAGGCAATGTGTTGCAATCCACTGATCCATTGAGCTATACCATTAAATCACCATTATACCATTGAATCACCAGTAATAAATGATTAATGATTATATAGAGTGTTTAATATATGACACATTTGGAGCATTGTCCAGTATTGCGTTAATTTTAGTATTTTAGTTATATGATTGGACTACTAAAACCTAACTATGTTGTGGGAATAATTATGTATAGGGAATATCTAATTGATAATTGTGCTTTACCTTTAGCCAAAAATAATGTACATTCTTGGCTTGAAAAATAGCAGTGCACTTCTCAATATGTAGGTGTCACAAGCACTATTATTTTTGCAGTGTGACATTTGAGTGACTGCTGCTACTAAACATCAGTCTCAGATTTGCAGTTTAATTTAGGAATGTCACTACTTTGCTTCTAATTAAGCTGGAAACTCAGAAATGAGAGCAGCTGCTAGAAGACAAAGCTAGTCTTTTTCTGCACATCTTCCAGTGTTCTGACTCTGGTGTATTGCTATAGGGAAGCTGTACCGTTTTTTTTTTTTTTCATTATTGTAGCATTGTTTGACGTTCACCCCAGTTTAGTGGGGTTAACCATTTGTGTGTCTTTTCTGTGCTTTTGGAGTGCGGGCTTTTGGTATAGAAAATTACATCTCGCATTTGTAAGGTCAAAAAGTTAAATAGATGGCATTTGAATAGGTCAGTCCCCATTCAATCCTTTGAACTTTAGGAGTAGGGGCAGGACTATGGTTACAAAAATGATTTTTATGTTGATTTTTTGTTGAAATAATTTAAATAGAATGTTCCTAAAGAAGTAATTTTAGAAACACAACAAACCAACTCTATTTTTTTATCATGAACTTGAAAATGTGAACCAGATGCTGTTTTTTTTTTTTAGCTTACTTGATCACTGAAGATCATTGAACACTCCTATAAAAGTCATATCAGAGCATGTGTACAACAAATGCTGTACACACAGTGCTGTTCTGTGGAGAATGGAGGGGGAGGACAAGCAAGCATTCTCCTCTGTGTTTCCCTCCATAGGAGTACACAGATGTAATTTCTGATCAGTGGTTCAATAATCCTCTGAGGTGGACACCACCCCTACCTAGGATAAGTAGTATCTGACTTTTCATTCCCTATTCTCTCTCCTTCGTCATTGATATTCATTACATTGTTAATTGAGTTATGTATTAAAGAGACACTGTGACCAACTTAGAAATTTGCAGGTAAAATCAAGTATTTTAAAATCCTATTTGCAGTGTTTTACCTTTATAATAGTTATGATATATGTGATGAATGGCCCCTCTCAGTCCACACCCTGCGACTTTCCAGCACCCTCAGCAACAATCCACGCACCAGCAGGCTGAGAAGGGCTGTCACAGGGCAAGGTCAACCACTCTGTTAGCCCTTGACAAACACACAACCACAGATAGACCACATGCTTAGACAGAAGCATGCACCGTTACCCTTGAAAACCGTATTTATGATTCTGCTTCTTTTATACTATCTGTGTCACCCGTTGCCACTCCAGACAGGGATGTCTCAAAAATCACAATGTTTATAGTAGCGTTTTTGGGTTAGCAAGTTACACTATTTCTACTTAGAGCATTCAGAGATTCAGCCTAAAATTTTTACCGAGTTTAATCAGTAAAAACATATCAAAACACAGTGCATAAACAAATACTAAAATATAAAAGCTAATCCAGGAACAATAACAGAACTATAGCAGAACTATAGCAACAGCATAAAATAAAAAGAAAAACTGTTAAATAATACTTAGGTAGAGTTGGTTTTCTTGGTCCAGGTTGCTGTGTAAAGTAAAGTTATTAGCCTGAGTCATTGAGCTCCCTGCAGTGCTCGATGTGTCAGTGCCATTGTCCTTAGCAACAAGATAGTATCAGTGACCGCTGCTTCTGCTAGACTAACATGGCCTTTTTTTTGCCAACCACAGAAGTGGGACTAAAAAGACCATTCAATGACAGCAGGGTGGGGGCTGTCTGAGGGCCTGTGTCCACATAGTTTATGATGCTCTTTGGACACTTCCAAAATACCATTGTTCTAGCTATTATTAATAATTTCATAAGTAATGGTTTTATGAAATGCCAACCCCCAGATTGTTAATTAACACAATACATGCAGTGCAGTAGAAGTACAGTAATTCTTTAGTATTCTTGGCTACAAGTTGTTGAGCAATTCATGGAATTGAATTAATGTGGAAACAGCAGTGAAAATAGGTTACTACTGTTAGCCTAAGCTGCAATTTTTATTTTACAACACTTCAAAGATGTTTAAACAAAATACATTAAAAACCCCACAGTTGGGGTGATTCTTTGGTAATTGCAAAGGCAACATTGCAAGGCCAGCACAACACAAATGCCTAAAATAAATGATTGAAAATACAGTTTCGGCGTAACAAAATGTAGAAGGTTTATATCAGCTTGTCATTTTCGTACGAAAAGAAAAGCAGGAAATGTATGTGTAAATGTGTAAAAAAAACAAATTCTATTTTCACACTGTTTTTATATAAATAAATATGATAGGTCATAGGTAGGAACTGGCTTAGTTTGTCCAAACTTCTGGCGTAGTTTGTATGCATTCAAAATGATTCTCTATCCACATGTGTAAATGTCAGGAGCAGTACACTATACCACAGAACAACAATTAGCGGGATCAAAAGTAGTATGCAGTTTTGGTAAATTGGTTTATTGCACAAAGATTCACCAAAATCAGATGTCTTATTTGTCTTGGGCTCTAATATTACAGCTAATTTTGATTGCTTAATGTCTTAGATTAAGTTGTCAGGGTCATGATTGATCAAACAAATAGGAGGTGATGTAAGTAAACTGAATGCACATAAGTTTATATTCTGGTGATGGCAGAGGAAGCAAATCATTATTCAAAACTAAATCATTGTACAGATTTCTGGTCTTAGGGACTTTCCATTCCTTCACATTGCAAGTTATTGCATGCATAACACATATTTAAAGTTCAACAGGACTTTTAGTTGAAATACAGGTAAATACATAACAGATGCATTAAAACAAAACAAGTAAAAAGTTTTTAGTTTTTCTGTAGAAAACAGCTATATTCTGGCAAGAAAGCTTTTGCTTTGCCAGCATGCTGCAGGGATAACATTTTCTTTCTATATGGAAGCCGCAGTCTATCTGCAAAGGAAGAACACCTTTGTCAGTTTCTGAGCTATAAACAGATTTAGATACAATATGTAGGCTGCTAATTTACTAGGTAATTTGAAAATTACATTGAAGCTTGGCCCTCCCCAGACTGTAATGTGATGACCTGTTGCACAGTCAGTCACAGATAAGTTCCCCCATCTACTAAATAGTTTGAGAGGCAGCTTCAATTAAAGAGAGTCATGAAAACGTGAAACTATTGCTATTCTGTTTTACTAGAAAGCCCAGATAGCTTTGTGAACACACTCTCAATTAGTACATGCTTTTAGATTAATAAAAGTTTAATAATTCAAAACGCAGTTTTGAAATTAAAATGACTAAAAACTATAATAGTTTTCATTTTAATATTACTGTTTGAGAATGCATTCATTGCTTTTCTCAAAGCCATAAACAAGTTCCTCCAGTTTATTTTTAAACTGTAATGCACAGTTCAGTTTTCGTTCATGATTTAAACACTGCCTATTTTCTTTGGCATTTTTTTACTGGTATGTGAATGAGAGACAGTAAAACTGAAACAGGTTAAGGGTATTCCTCACGGTGTACTGTTTCCAGTTTTGGAAAGTTTTTAATGGTTAAGATACTCAGCCTTTACTTAGTGGGGAAATCCCAATGGTATTGTATGTAACTGAAACTCCAGCATATGGAATATTTTTTAAGCGATTAAATTTATTTTAGGATTTATTTTGTTTGGATTTGAATAATAATTTTTACTGAGCAAAGAAGACTGTAATCTTAAAAAAAGCGTAATTTTCTGAGAAAATGTAAACAGGCAGTACAAAGTGCAGTGACTTTGTAAATTTACTAGGAAACATCAACCAATAGCATTTGTTATAAATTCCTATGGGTTACTGTAATTTTACAGAACATTGGAAATACAGGTAGTCCCTGGGTTAAGGACATTCAACATACGGACACCTTCTTGATATAAATGGGGCTTCCGTGCTCGTGTGCAAGATGGAGGCTGAAGGTGGTTTGAATGACTTGTAAAGAAATCTTTTGGTAAACATAGCTGAGGTTGTGGCTGACTTTAGCAGGTGAGCCCTTTCTGCAGCCTCTTGTATCACTTTAATGACCAATACAAACTGTGCAGTTGTTTCTTTTTGAATATCAAAGTGAAGCTTTCTCCAAAAGGTAAAGAATGTTTAGGCTCCATAAAGACTTTTTTTTTGCTTTGTCTGTGACTCAATCACAGTGAGGATTTTATATAGTAACCGACACCACGCTGCCTAAAAATATGTTGAGACAAACATCTGTCCTAATTGCATTTATTAAAATAATGTACCTGTTCTGACTTACATACAAATTCAACTTAAGAACAAACCTACAGTTCCTATCTAATATGTAACCCAGGGACTACCTGTACCCTGTAATGTACTTTACGCCATTATTCTTTTTTATTTTTTAAACATTCACATATGTTTTTTTTTCACAATGCATCCTAAAGAGGAGCTCAGAACACCATGTGAACTACCATTGTAAACAGCCAAAAGGGACCGGGGATGTGACCTTAGATCAGGGGCGGGTTGTAGAATTGCACAAGTTGTACTATGTAGCATGTATGGGTTTATTCCCAATGTTTGTTAAAGCAGAATGTCAAGTAAATGACTAAGGGGAAGGTGAACTGGAAAATTACACTGGGGTAGCACTGAATGGGATCTGCCAATCTCAAATTCACATTGGATATGAGTATTGCTTAGGCTGTACTATGTTGCAAGAAGAATTTATTTGATTTGAATGTGACATGCAATTATCATGCATTTGTTACAATAATAACATTTATAATATGTATTATTATTATACATTATAATTATACATTATTATTATTAATTAGTAATATATATTTTCACATCAATTCCTAAAGATAAATTGTGCCTGGAGTTCTGTTTGGAATTGTAACAGACAAATGACTCTGTGGCGTTGCTAGACTCTGGCATCTAGCACGCAGATTTTCTCTCCGAAGCTGCAGATCTCAGGCCTGCAACTGCTACCAACCACAAAAGTTTTCCTTTTGATAAAATACTCACATTAATAGGCAATGTGTATATTCAGCTTCTGGCTGTAAAGTTAAGCTGATGTTGCAAAAAATAGTTTGTTGAGGAGGGGTAGTAGTTATGGGCTATCAGGTTATTACCAACATTTTTCCATTGACCATCAGAACAATGGAACCCTTTTACTAGTGACCACCAATGTAGAGTGGTCCTGCTCCCAGTGGGCAGCCACCATTCTAAGAATGTCTTTCTCTACCTACTACCAGTGTATGTTATCAACCACCTATGTGACAGATGTCTACAGTTTTTGCTGTCTACGTTTCTTTGCTGGCAATATTTTTTTAATATTATTGTTCAAATAATTTCATTATCATATTTGATTATCATTTTAATAGTTCCCCTTGTCATCAATAATATAATTATTCATTAATAATATTTGTTTATTTTCCAATAAATTTCGTATACTGTGAGAGCTGTGCACTTGATAATTGGCGACTAGGTGGCAGAACAAGTCATGGTTTTAATGGGAACTGAAAGGAGAAGTGTAGAGAGATTTGACCATCTGTCAGCAAATTTCAGACAAATTGACAGGGGAATCAATTATAAATAGAGCCCTTAGTATGTCGTTAATTATTATTTAGTTAATTTATTCTTATGCCACAACTGGATGTTCATGATATTTTACAGTGGTTTCCTAGGACCCAAAAGTTATTTTAAGGGTTGCTTCTTGTTAAAAAGGATGAGAAAAGATCTTCTAAGGCAGGGGTCCCCAACCCCCACTAATGGCCATCTGACAGGTGGGCTGCGGCTCTTGCAGGTGGGGAAAGGACTCTGACCAAAACCCCCGTATAGATTGTAGGCACTGGGCGGTGGGTGGCGTGTCTCTGGACAAAACCCGCTCACTCTTCCATCGCAGGCTCAGACATGCTATGGAGAGTGGGTGGGTTCTAGCATCAGGACATCAGACCCGGCTCCCTGCGCATGTGTGCGGACCACTGTTCTAGGGGATCAAATATGGGTAAATCTATTCAATTATATCAAGGGGAAAAAATCATTGAAGTTTATAGGGGAAAATCCCAATAGTCAGGTATTACCATTTGTAGGGCTAATAGGCAATCCATTTGCATTGCTGATATAACTTTATTTTCAGATGTGTAATGAAACCTATATGCAAGTTTAAACCAGTAAATTTTTTAAATACTGTTAACACAATGCATTTGTAACATTTTATGAGGTTATTGTAAACCTCAGTAAAATAAACAATAAGTAAAGTATAATACATTTAGTCAAGCTCAGTGACAAATATAGGGGATGCCATTGCTAAAATCAATTAAAATATGAATAAATGTAAAAATTATTTACCTCTGCATCCACAAGGACTGGTTTTGTTTTCTATAATAAATGTGTTTTAACATATCCGACATAACACAACAGCAATTTTCAAACAATATGATTTGTTTTGATTACAGTTGCAAAGACTAGCATACCAAAATTTAACTCTCCCTAGTCAACCAATTATTCTTATTCTTCCTTTTAGAGGACATTGATTATTTATTAAAGGTTGACACTCTTTAGTAAGTATTTAATTATTAACTTATTTTAGACCTGTATCATAGAAGTTTCAGAAAGAAGCTCTTGTATCGGCAATCAGTTTTATCTAGTTTCTTCTCTGGGCTGTATATGAGGTATATATTTATTTTTATAACCCTAATAATTTCTGGCAAATCATTTTGTAATGAAGAAATATGACCCTGTGATCACTGCTCCAGTTCCACCTCTGTCCTTGATCATTAAAGTAAAACTATGGTGAAAAGACAAAAAAGAAAAATAGAGTAATCACACAACATGGATCTGGGTAGTTTCTCCATAACAGCAAAAGGATGATTAAAGTAAAGCCTTATGGAAATATAGTTTTCTCAATACCTGATACTGAAACTATTGCTGGGCAGTATGATTTACATGCAATTGTGAAAAAATATAATATAGAAATATGAGAAAAATAAAAGAACTCATATATACTGTTATTACAGATTCTAAGACTGTATTAATCTAAAAATACTAGGGTAAATATTTATTCTTTTGTACGCAAGGAAATGATTAACAGGAGCAGTGAGAAAAAAACTGTGGCAAATTTACTACAATGTTACAGATTACATCCTCCCTCAGCTAGTCTAAAGTCACATTGCCAAAGAAGGAAGTCTGACCCTGACCACTTTATAAAGCCCAATTAAACACAGAATATAGTCAATTCTAATCTCAATCAGATTATGATGTAAATTAAGACAATGGGCTTGATTTAGGAAAGCTCTAAAACTGGAAAAGATAGACTGTCATATGAGGACCTGGGTGATCCAGCAAACCTGGAATGGATTTCTTAAAAAAATACTTTGTTATCATTTGGCAAATGTTTACAATCCCTGATCATATCAATTCCAGGTTTCTTGGATCACCCAGCTTCATCCATGATAATATTCTATATGATAATGATATGATAATGATATGATAATCTTCTCCAGTCATGGAAAGCTTTAAAAAATCAGGCCCAGTATAAAGAAGCAAAATGGTGAACAGAATATCTGTTGCACAGATCAAATTTTAACATTGCATTCACCACATTTCCTCTGAAGTCTCTCTGAAGTCAGCCAGTAGGAAGGTACCTAATGGGTGACAACATACGGTACCACCTGAGGTTAGAAGACCAATAGATGCCATCCTGCCTGATGAGAGAAGAAACCATACGTCCATATTAGGGGACAGGACCTATACATCTGTTTGCTGAGAACTCTGGCAAACCCTGAAATGGACCTCAATTGAAGGTAAGGAGTTTCTCAATTGGATGGCGGTTGTTAGGGGCGGTACCACCCATAACAGCCTCCGGCAACTGAAAAAGCTACATGCTGTAAACTTAGTGACCAGCATGGGTCAGAATGTGGGCAGTGTTGTCACTGGCTGGGGGTGGTTATTAGGAGCAGCTTGCAGCTTTGTGACTTGGTCAGAAAAAAACCTGTTAGGTCCGATATTTTACTACATGGGTATTCATCTTAAGATAAAACTCTGTTTACTTCCATGTGCTGATTTGACACCTATGCTCTAGAGCTTAGCCTAATTAGCGATGTTACAGTCTATGCCAAGGATTTCAATTGGCAAACTATTTTTTAACACTGGCTTGATAAGTTTTTGGGATCAGTACAAACTGAATTGTAAATGCAGTCGACCTGCTTCAATTTGATTTTGGAAATGCTTGGAAATTAAAACACTCTGACCTGGTGATGCAAAAAAATGTGCAAAATGCAAATATTATGCATTTCTGTGGGTTAATGCATAACTCCAGCAAAAAATAACAAAATAAAAATGAATAGATCAATTAAACATTAAACAAATTTAATCTGCATTGCAGTGCTCTCAATTTGACTGCCAGCAGCATTCAACCCCATCCTTCCTGGGACTGGACAAAAAAATATTGTAAAGCTACTACCTACACACGTCAGATGATTCTTGTCCGGTAATCTCCTCAGGGCTAATATTATACAAGAATCTGGCGTATGTACAGCGCTTGTCGTCCGTCGTTTATGGGTCCGTCCTGCAGGTACATGTTCTTTAAGTACCACCCCCGCAGTGAAGGTAACTGAACGGCTTTCAAGATGCCTGCCGTAGGGAACAATGTGGGATCCCTTCTTCTCACTGAACCTGACCTGGTGGGCTTAGACTCTCTCAGCACATGAACTGATTGTCTCCTTCTTTTGACACCTTTGACACCCATGACCTGCTGTACAGGGACTGAAAGAGAATGATACTCTGTGAAAATTATACTTTACTTTGCTTACATTTGCAAAAAAAATACTTTATTTATGAGGTAATGATAAAGAAATACATCATTTTTTTTTACTTGTCTACATTCTAGCCTTAACCTCCATAGCGGTAATCTCGAGTGTGGCTCCGGGTGAATTTTCCATACCCAAAATGGTAACCCCGAGCCACATTTATGGTGGAATTGCCAGGGAGTTTAAAAACTTACCTGGTAAGTGGTGCCCGCGGTGTCCTCCAGGGATGCCCGGCATCTTCTTCCACTGGCGATGCCGGCTGGCCATCTGTGTAAATCTGGTGTGGTAATGGGCATCTGCTCTGGAGCGTGTGCCTAGAGGGTGGTACCAGGCGGGAAATTTCATGGGATGAAATTGGATGTGGAATTTAATATTGGTTGATTTGTAAAATGACCACTAATAAAAAAACATTCACATTAGAACTCACTGTTTTAAATAGTAATAAACCATAAAAAATAACCAATTGTTGGACAGAAAAGGCCAAGCTTACAACTCAGCAGCTTCATTGTCCAGGGATTCTTCCCGCCTATGGGTAAATCTGCCGAACGATAACTGTTTAGCCAATCACCGATAAAACATGACTGACAGAAGGGGGGGGAGAGGTAAGAAAAAAGGGGGGAGAAGAAAATAATGGACGGTTGCTGCCTTTCCATAAAGGGGCTCAAATTATAAATTTTATGCCCCTTTTCATTATTGTTCATTTAACAAGTGGTAGGAGGTGGTAGCGTTGCCACATGTTATTTTGGGTTCTGCATGCAGTGTCCAGGGTGGTTTCCCCTACCGTCTTCTCTATAGACTTGAATTGGTGCTGCTTGCAATGCTTAGGAAAACTTGTGCAAGTGGCTTTTACCAGGCAGTTTCAGCTCATAAATAATGTGGTATAAGAAAACTTTCTGCTAGGCTTTCTCAGCCACTTGATTACTCAGGCGGTGTTTGCAAACACTTGAAATGGCCTAGCAGTAACATTGTGTTTACATTTCACCTGGAGGTCATAAAAGCTGCAGTAAAATAAACCTAGTCTTACTATTCATTTAATATTGAAAATTTCTTTGTCACCACAGTGCATAGGCAAAAAACATACAAGTGTGTTTAATGGGTGCATAATATCCTCAGTAACCTAATTCACACATTTCTCTGTGTGGCATTCAGTGAATAGGAAAGATTAACTTTATCTTTCCAGTGAGCCTGATGATACTCAAAGACTGTAAAAACAATGACATACATATTAATTATTGACATAGTGCTCTGCTGCTCTGCACTCTCTCAGGGTTTAGTCAAAAATGTCAGTGCATGTTTGTAGATGTAGGTGGTGGAGGAAAGGCACACAGAAAGCCAAGTATCACTAGACTGAAAGTTTTAAAGAAACTGAAGGAAAATACAAAGAAGTAGTGAGTTTCAGACAAAAAACTAAAATAAAACAAATAATTCAGCTAGTGATGAACTAAATTAGCTTCATATTTATAACAATATGGCAAGGTAGAGCATGAAAAGAAATTCAGCCTTTCTTGTACAGAGTTCAAAGCATCATTAAAAAGGGGTTGTCACACTAAACCTTCACATGTTGATTTAATCTGTTTTTGTAACAACTAATTTCATGTATTTACACTGTCTTCTACAATATGTATATCTTATCATACCATTTGCAAGAATTTTAAAGCTATATACTATACAACACAAATGACCATCATCGAAGAACTCCTCTGATAAGTTCAGTAGGAAAGAGTTGGTATGTCTAGGCCAGTGGTTGCCAACCTTTTCAGGCCCACAGACCACTAAATTTAGCGGATCTGGACCACGCATGGGCAGGGAGCCTGGGTGTAAGTCAAAGGGGAAGAAACTTCTCCCAGAGTGACCTCATGATGCCAGAACCTGCCCACTCCAGAGACACAACCCATCCACTTCCTGGAGCCTGCAATCTGGGGACGTGGTCCGCGGCCCTATCCAGTGCATTCCCTTCTCTTGACACCACTCGAGGGTACACTGACCAGAGCCACAGATCACCAAAATTTTCTTGCGAACCACTGGTTGAAGACCACTGGTCTAGGCATTTAGAAGAAAGGTTTGTTTGCAAGCAAATCTCCTGACAAAAGTCAACACAAAACATGTTTGAAATTTTATAACACGTTCTATACCAGCCAGACATCTATAAAATGTATATATACTGTAACATGCAAGCAAACATATACGTATATGAATAATACATAATATATATACATAATATTTATATATATACACAATATTTGTCTATAACCGAAAATCTTACATATCAAGAACTCGGGATAAATAAAAAATATTTAATAGAACTGGAGAAGTCCACCAATCACATCAATGAAAAACACAGGAGTGCCCGCTGACTCAGAACTATGATGCTGAGAATGGGCAAAAACTCAGAGCTTTATTTGCTAAGGGAAGTCACTGCTGGAAACACAAGATTGATATGGGACATCTGAAATGAGCAGTTGAGCAAACAACAGAATGAAAGTGGAAGAATGACCTTGCTTTTTCAGAGGGAATTGTCCGAAATGGCCAATCAAAAACATTTTGATTGCAGTTTTTTTTTCACTCACCTGTCTCCATTCCATTGCTGGCACCCCAATCTTTTTCCTTCTTCTTTTCTGGGATGCTGATCATTGGTCATCTTGACTGGCCTGGCTGGGATGACATAAAAACTGTAAAGGTGCATGGGAGTTTATTTCAAATTCCCAGTGTCAGTAGATGCAATATTCCCTTTCCCCAGATGACAAGGACCACAATATTCATTTTCAGAATAGCTGTTGTGCTTTCATGACTGCAACAATAACCCCTAGCAATGATGTCATTGACCACAATAAAAAATCCAAGCATAGGTATCAGTGATTGCAATGAACCTCCCCTTCCTCGGCATACAAAAATGCAAATACATTTAAATAGCAAATGCAACATTTGAAAAGAATGCCCGTAAACGTTTTTCCTTAGTCACCAGCAAGGACACTGGACAGAAAGGGGCTGGGTGGCAGCTGATAAAACTCAGCCATTAAATTTACACAAATTACACACACCATATAAACACCACTACTTATCCACCATTCTATATCTCCCTTCCTAGTGTGTGCTGCCTCAATCACGTTTTTGATTGTAAGCTCTTCTGGGCAGGGTCCTCTCCTCATCCTGTGTGTCTGTATCTGTCATTTGCAACCCCTATTTAATGTACAGCGCTGTGTAATATGTTGGTGCTATATTAATACTGTTTAATAATAATCATATGTACTGTAGAAGAAGTCTGTAAATAAAGGAGGCACTGATTTTAATAATCTCAACTTAGATTTGTAACAAGTTACTAAATAAAAAAATGTTCATTCATTTTGTGAAAGGCTTTCAAAAATGTAATTGCATGCTTTATACCCAACCTCATTTTCTTATATCAAATCCAATAAACTGTATAGGAAAAACACTGAGGTTGATTTAAGTAGATACTGTTTTTGTAGCAAAATAAATGCTGACTTTTCAAAATGTTTGTTTAGTTCACCTGGTGTTTAAAAAGGTGAAACTTTGGGTACATTTAAAATACTTTCTTAAACGTTTAAAGTAAATGAAGGAATATGATTTCCACTTGCAAAAAATTTGACGATTGATATTTGGACAGCATCACATCATTCAAAGTAACATGCATATTTGTACATTTAGGCATAGTCTTTTTACTTAGTTATGGTTGTCACTCTAAATGTGATGTCATTCCAGACAAGCACTGCGATCATAATTTTCATGAGTCCCTTATATCAATCATATTATAAAGCTTCGGTGAAAAGATATTCCTTTAAAGGTAATAAAGCAATAAAAAAGAAGTATCCTCTGTAGGGGGAAATCCTAATTTTAGGTATTGCACTCTAAAGATGTTATCGGCTGATTGTGCTGCACCCAGACTGCTACTATTACATGATTACATAAACTTAATATCCTGTGTTTGTGCAGCTGTCTGATAGGAAGAAATCCAGTTTTAGCAATAGAGCCCATAAACATAGGAAGTTATATAATATATCCACTAAAACCTTATAAATACTGCCGCCTACTCAAACGTTCTATAAATGTGGGCTATTTACTTACATTTTAATTAGAATGATACTTCCTAATCTAAGATATCTGCAGAAAGCTGAATATACCTTTTAACTGGTTAACATTTAGGGCTCATTCACACTTAAGAATTCTGTTGCAGTTCAAAAGCACATGTTATGGCATGGAATGATGTGCATTGCGCTAAGGTAGCCTATTCATTATGAATTGGCTAGTCCAGTCTTTCAGAACATTTTTAACATAGGAGGATCCTTTTTTCAGGGAAACCCCCGATGATAAAAACTATATTCACAGCTCTGAGTACATTAGCCTTGTGGTCAGTGGAAAAAATGCCTTTTACATTGCTGGCCAGTGGGAACTGGAGGGAGTTCACACCTATTTTGAAAAAGGGTTAAAAAATAGAAAAAAAAATATTTTTACTTTGCATAAAAGGGTTGTCTAAGCAAATATTCTGGTGATAGGTCCGCTTTAAGGTAAGGTTTAGTAACCTGGAGCATTAGCAATGCAAGTGATTCTGATTTCTGAAAATAAACCTGGAAAAGCAGCAAAAGAGTGAGAAGTATAGGAGGAAATCAGGTGATAAAACATGCCATTTGTACTACCAAGTGAACAAAACCTAAAGGCATGGACAAATGATGTGTGCACCGGACAACCACCTTGACGAAGGCTTACTGTGTATGTCTACTGCCTCAACCAAAGCCAGGCTGAAGAACTAAATAAAACAAAGTTCAGTAGACAAACAGGGTTTGTTGCTTGCTGGTTGCAGTTGTTCCCTAAGAAGTCCTACCTAGAACAAGAGGACTTATACAGGCTGGATGTTTGAATCGCATGTTGTCTTTCATTATGGCTGCAAAAAACACATTATTACTGTTTAGGAGAATAGACTTGGTACCTGTACTTAGTCAGATTACCACACTTTGTACAGTATTTTATTAGATTGTTCTTTTTTATATAACATACCTTTTTTAGAAAAGAAGGGGAGATCACACTGACAAAAAGAGAAAAGTATTCTGAAAGAGTAAAACAAGTGCCATTCTGATAATATCCTCTGGTAATCTGATCATGGAAGTGAGATAGAAACCCACATATACATGACCTATACCAGATTCTAACCATACCTGGGCTAGCCATGACAAGGGAAATATAGCCCCATGCAAAAAGAGGAGTGGAGAGCACTTTAAATCAAGCTGAATTGGGACTCTGCGGGATCTAAGCACCCTAAGAATATCCCATTAAGCGTTGCGCAGAGGTCATCTAACTAACTTAGAACCCAAAGATGATGCAAATGGCTGAATGAATAAGCGCAGAGCAGACACAAACCAATCCAAGTGAGCTAAAGGAGAACCCCAAAGACCCCAACACAGAAGCAGTTGAAAGCTCATGCATCATGCAAGGCCATAAAGTGCAGAAATATCCAGAGAATTCCACATGATTTATCACATTTAAATAACAGTTACATCAAGGTGGGCCATAAAGAACACAGATATCCTGTGACAGTGTTATCACCTTTCAGGGACATGGAGAAAGAGCTCAGTATAAAAGCCCAGTGAGCTTGCTCCTAAATGTAGAGATTGGTAATTCCATATGCTTAACCAATGAGTAGCTTCCAACCTTGTGATTAGGACCTTCAGTTCAGATTTAGTAGGCAATACCTGTATCAAGACCCTCAGATCAAAGTCCATAGAGATGACAATATGTTGAACGGGAGAATAGAAGAAGGATTAAGAGTACCATTTAAATTCAAAGGAAGGTCAGACTAATGAATCTGGAATCAGCTGGACTACCACATGGCCTAAAAGAAAGTCAGGGGGCATTTTGGGTTCTTCCAGATCTATGGCGCAATTGTCCTATGGAGATAGAGATTTATCTTTGGGGCAGGGGTATCAGCACCATATTGTCACAGGCTTTGTCAAGTATTGTTGGCATACAAGGGAAAATATTTTAGAAGATATCATGCACAGTGCTCACAGCTCGAGTTACACCTTCCATCACCTATCTAGACATGTGTACAAGGTAGGTGTTCAGGTGATTAGTAAATTAATTCCAAGAGGAAGTGAAGGGAGCTCTTCGAGAATGCACGCTTAATATGCCATGTTCAGGAAACACCCCCTTACCTGTAATGTGTTAAGTTGGGGACAAGATCTCTTTCAGTTTATTTATTAGGCACCCATGCATTCATCCTATGATAATGTGTCTAAAACACATGTAAAGTACACTATATGAATATTGAGGTATGGATGTAGCCTGCAAGATACTATTTACCTATATATGTCACATTACTACTGTATCAATACATTCTCTGTAAAGTCTTTAGATTAGGAATTGCTGTATGCGTTTAACTTTTATTCAGTACCTCCTGCAGATCAAAGTTTATTAATACACAATACTGTATTCAAAATAACACCTATGAATAAATCTTTCATGTTTCAACACTCCTACTACACCCCCAGGTTTAAGTCATGGTTATAAGCAATACAACTATGCACAATTGTTTTGTTACAGGAAATGTTATTTTACAACAGTTTACAAGTTACACTGGTAAGGATAAAACACTATTTAATTTTGTAGCCTGGCTTAGTAACTAGTTGATTTAACTTTTTAAGATTTTGAATAAAAAAATAATTTTAATTTGAAGTTGGTTACATTTTGAAAGTTCTATGATTATCTTTCAAGAGTCATAGAATAGGAGGTATAATTAAAGTGGAATTGAATTCAAATTGTGGTGTGTGGGCTCTAGTCGCAAACATATTTGCACTGGATTAGCAGCCCTTGACAGCTTCCTGAGTTTTGGTTGGCCCAGGATGACAAAACTCAAACTAAACTAAATATATCTTGTGAACTATATGCCCCATTTGTTCTGATTTATCAACTTTATATGTGAAAAATCATGTCAACAATTATCATGAGGCATATTTTTTATGTGACTGTAAAAAAAATTATTTGATGCAAATACATTTGAAATAAATTGTACAAATATTCATTCAGAGCCATCAGATGAAATAGCCTAAGCTGCCACCATCTAAGGTAGAGTACCTAATAGGGCACATTCCGGATGTGTGCTAGAGCATGCATGTTGCCAGTGACACAAAATATTTTTACAGAAACAAAAAATTTGACTAATCTACAAACATTCAAATTTTCTGACTTACTTAAGACATATATGATTGATTGCCTTTCAGTATGAAGACCTCTCAGCCAATATCCCCTGAAGAAGCTGACAAATCACTAGTGAAACACATTGGGAATTTATTTGAAATTTATAATCTGACGAAGGTCATTCTGCACATCTTTTCATTTGTTGTGTCCTTACTGTAAGAACCGTTTTATTGGTTATTAATAAAGATGCAACTGTTTTATTATGAAAAATGTTTTCATTGTACTGTTGCTGAGTAATAGCCTACTTTGATACCTTACTGCAGCACAGGAGGATTGATTCCTTTTGTTTTAATATTTCCTTGGCATACTTTAGGCCCTATAATACCAATTGCTCACCATTTAAATGTCACATTTTACGTCAGTGTTGTTATGACCATGTCCAACCTTTTATGACCGCAGTGTATCCATATTCTGATGGCTATTTCCAGCAAGAGACTGCACCATATCACAAAGCTCAGATCCTTTCAAACTGGTTTCTTGAGCATGACAATGAGTTCACTGTACTCCAAAGACCTCCACGGTCATCAGGTCTTAATAAAATAGAGCACCTTGGGGATGTGGTGGAATGGGAGATCTGCATCTCGGATATACATTCAACAAATCTGCAACCATAGGTTGATGCTACCATGTCAATATGGACCAAAATCCCTGAGGAATATTTCTAGCACCTTGTTGAATCTTTGTTGAAAAATGATGTCAGTCCTTAAGGCAAAAGGGAGAATAACCTGGTACTTACTTACACTGGTATGTACCCAGTAAAGTGGCTGGTTAGTCAGTACTTTGTGTGTGCACCTTATCACCTAAATAATATCAGATATTGACAATAATGCCCGACTCACATGCATATCAATGTGTGGTATGCCATGTTAAGGTTCATTTTGGTGAGAAAGCTCATTTATTTTGAATGACTTGTTAACAAAACGTAATACGAGTTTTAACTTTCCTGCACTTTTTGTTTTTTTAAACAGAGCGCCACAATGCACAAATGGTTCACCAGCTGTTTGTTAGAACTGCCAATATATTTGCTTATCTTCCAATATTTGCGCATACCTATGAACCAAAAAAATGTAGAGGATCTTCCATTGATCAGCACTATCAAAAAAAAGTTTCAGTGGGAAGGTAATAAAATTTAAATGTCACGGTCATTGCAATAATCTGTATTTATTACAGCTCTTTATCAATATTACAGAAAATGAGAGATACCCAAATATATACTGTATATATATATATAGTAGTATGTTATCTTTCTTAGTATCACTAAAGTCTTTCCTTCATTTAAATGTTTCAGTGCAGTAGATAATATTTACTTTACTTTACTAAATTGTTTGTCTTTATGTCATATACTCTGCCACTGAACATGTGTTTCTGTGTGTGTTTACAGACACCATATGGTTTGCAAAGACAAAGTGATATTGTTAATTACTCTACATTCATCTGACATTGAGATAGTTTATTGCTAGTAGTAATTTGCAAAACACATTTGGCTAAGCCTGACATGAATGTCAGTCTCACCTAAAACAATTTTTTTCTACATCTCTACATAATCTAATTACTTGCATGTATTACCTTTTTCAGTTTAAAAAAATCATTCAAAATACATTGGTGCCCATATAATATGCAAATTCATGATGCTGATCATAAATCTAGCCTGAGCCTGGGAACTGTACGGGGGTCCTTCTCCTGACCCCTCTAGGGGGTGCACCGACCAGAGCAACGGACCACCAAAATTTTCTCGGACCACCGGTTGGCGTTAAAAAAAACCAGAAGATCTCAACAGAATGTAACATTTTGGCAAGAGAATTTATTAATGAAAGGAAAAGTATAATAACACATCAAATACTGTATATTCTGTAATTACATTAATGGCAGAATAACGGGATATACAGTGTTTGAAGTGTTAAATCTACTCATCTGCTCATTCCCAGTAACCAGTTTTTACATATTTTTAGTAATTTGACCCTCACAATCTTAATGTTTGTTTTTTTTTACTAAAAAAAATATTACATTAATTCGGAATTTCTTATATTTGAAATTTACTCAGTTTTGAACCTCATAAACAGTTTGATAATTAGAACAGTATGTTTATATTGTGTTTCTTTGTATGTTTCTTTGTTTAAAAAGTGTTAAACAATGAAACACATAAATGAAATGTACAGAAAATCAGATTATCATTTGGATCCTGTATTTTCTTCCAATCGAACTGAATAAAATATAAATAAATAAATATATATATATATATATATATATACACTGGAAACATAAAATCAGTTTCCCACCACTTAATTTTTAAAAGCTGTCCAGGTGTTAGAAGATTTTTTGGCTTTCAACTCACAAATCATTCTAGCTGTCTTCACTTGAATAAAGCTTTCCCTACACTTCTGGTTCATTACAAACCATTTTCCCAGTTTGCATCTTAAAATACACACATAATCCAACAATCAATAATTATGAGCAAATGTATGTTTAAGTACTATTGCTGTAATTTAATATCGCATTTTTAGTCCTTTTGTCCCTGTTCTATTTTCATGTGATTACTCTTGCAAGGACAGAACATCTTTCAGGTGGTCATGCACCATTATCATATTTGAATGTTAGATCCACTTTATAATATATAGTCTGGTTGCATCATAAGCATAAAAACGTTCTTTAATTGAGTGTTAAACCACAGACAACCAGATTACCAGCATTTTTCAAAAGATAATAGTGATGTTATGTTTGAGCTATATTTCTTTCCTTTCATGACTTCTTTGAAGGTTGGTCAAATTTCTTTTAGGATTTCTGCCAATCTGATTTGGTTTACATGTTAAAAGTCATGGGTTTTGGGTTGCTTGTTCTTTTTATACTTGCAAAAAATTGAGTAATATAAAAATATGTTTTCAATCCCTTCTGTTTTTAATCATTTTCATTTGTATTTCATATTTGTTAAAAACACTTCCTCTTATTCTGTTTGTTGGAAAGAAGTTCTCATCATTGGGAAAATGAATGTCGTAAAATGTTGCTCTAGACTTTTAGGTATGTGTTTATTTTTGGCCTAAATTAAATCTTTTTTTAATATAGAGTGTTTTTTGCTCCCTGGGAACTTCTGACAAGTCTTACATCCTTAAATTCAGCTCTACCTCTGATTTACTAAAGTTCTCCAACAGTGTAGAATGTAGACAACCATGGCAATGCTTAGGCACTTAAGCAAGCCTTATATTATTTTTTTTTTAAAATGTCTGCTATTAGGTGGCAATTTTTTGCAGTCCTGGACTGGGTAAAAGGGAGATACCAGTCAAAGTTACTGAAAGTTCATTGCTATACCTTTTGTACAATAACAGTTGTGTGCAAAAACCTAGTTGTGTGCAAAAACCTGTGCACACTAGAATGGTTGCCAAATTTATTTCTAAATTTTCATGAACAAGAAGCCAAGATTTTCTGAACATCTACATTTTATTTATACGGATAAAGGTAAAAAGTCAGCAGTGTGCTCTGCGGGGCAATTGTGGGTGTAGGTAAATTACTGGTACAGTCACACTGTATTGTTATATATTGTTACCTTCAGTGTGTTTAGTGACTAAATATTTATTAGTGGTAAATAGTGACGAAAGTTATGGTCAGATCAAAAAACCATCGTGTGTCTGTGGGTAACATATTCTCCAGTGATCAGGGCCAGATTTCTCAAAAGGCCAACCTTGGCCAAGGCTTAGGTTGCCCTGGCAATGAAGGGTGGCATTTCTCGGGAAGAATCCTTTGCAGAGTTAAGGTAGTTCAAAGGTTAGCTGTTACCTATAACTGAGATGACACATTGTATGGTATGTGTAATTTCTGCTTTTTGGTTCAGAAATGTTGAGCAGGTAGAAATGTCAGACAGTGTCTGTTGGAAGTGACCAAAATTGATATGAATATGACTTGTATGAATGATTCTGCCTCCTTGAAAACAAGCTGTAAACCTCATTATCTGTGGAGACAGATGCAGTCCCAAAAACAACCATCAAGGGATTGCTGAACAGAGACAAAGATTAATCTTCCATGAGTGGATGCCTGAGGATCATTACCACATTGGCCAGTTTGACCACCTGGTGATGGTTTCTGCCCGAACCAGTTTACTATTGCTTCAGTCTTCCTGGAGGGGGCAGGGGCCAGTGGCAGCAATCTCCAGCTTGGATCAAGGACAATCTTTGTGACTTCTTGATCAAGACATCACTAAGAATGGATCAACAATGTGATTTGCCCTGCCCTGACTTGCAGATGGGAGTGGTTCAAGGAGGGAAAACCTTGGTGTGTATGGTTGTGTGAATGAGAATCACCATATGCTAGGGATAGAGCTAGACCCCTTTCTGCCTCCTTCCTATATACCCTTTACCTAATTCCCTTCATCTTGTACATTATATGTATATAATATCTTAAGCTGTAAAGAAACCTTACCCGTTTAAAAGATCTATTGGTCCTTCTTTGAAAATAAGGCACCCCAAAAAGAGCACATTCTACAGTGTCCCTGTTATAATCTGTGGAATTCGTGTATTGTCAGTTGACAATGTAATCACAAAGTCCTATTTACCAAACAGGCTACAGACACACTCCCACTTCATCATCAAACTTCTTGCAGAACACTGATGGTTGGCTGCCCTTACTAACCAACTTTCAGCCAAAGCTTTAGCTCATGTCAGTGGTGAAAGATCTCTGGTGACACATATTAGTACCTGGAAGCTGGTAAATCTCTGTAACCTTTTATTGCCAGTCTGGGGATGATGAAACTGGGGCAAAGTCTTTCAGCACTTCTTTCAGCATGTTCTTTCTGTAGAGGAAAAAAACATGTTCTTTAATAAAACACTTTCACTACGGCTAGACAAAAAGTTACGGAATTAAAATGCTAAGCTCCAACAATGCAAATGAATTAAATCAAGAAATTTCCTTTATGGGCATAACATGGAAATGGGAAAGCAAAATGTTTATTTGCTTGAGTCTGAAGACTTTTCCCGACTATTAACCCTGTCCTAACAAAAAAAACTACCAGTGAAAAATAACTGCCAGAGATACCAGTGGGTGTGTACAATGACCTAATCGTCAGGATAGTTTCACTTTCACTTTCACTTTGTGTATGCACTTTTGCGTATGTCATCCACTGCAGCCTTACATCTCTCCTTGTAAAAACCCCCAAATTTCCTGAACAGTATGTCCTACTGACCTGAAATTTTTGGGGTACATAGGGGGATCCTCATAGCTAGCAGTACCCTAAATTTCATGTCCATAAATGACAAAATATGGGGTCATAATTATAAAAGTAGTGAAAATTGAACATCAGGGTTGCTGTATAAAACGTTAGTGTGTCGAGAAGCCCAAAATTAAACAAACAAATTAGGGACGCTCGGGGCCACTTACATAGCAATGAGGTGCGGCCCCCAAATTTATACAGACCTTTCACAAAACTAGAAAATGCTACACATTGCTGGAGGCTTCCAGCACCTGAACCCCAATTTTCCAAGAACGGTGTGGTGTAGGTGAACAAATTCATAGATGCAATTTGGGAATACTTGTGGCTAACACCCCCTAAAATTTCATCAATCGGCCATTGCCAGAAAAGGTGAAACTTCACCCATTAAAAAAAACTACCCTGTTACACATTGCTGTAGGCTTCCATCACCTGAAGCCCAATTTCCCAGGAACGGTCTGGTGCAGGTGAACAAATTCATAGGTGCAAGTGGGGGATACTTGTGGCTTACACCTCCTAAAATTTAATCAATAGGCCTTTGCCAGAACAGGTGGAAATCCGCCCATAAAAAAAACTACCCTGTTACACATTGCTCGAGGCTTCCAGCACCTGAACCCCAATTTCCCTGGAACGGTGCGGTGCAGGTGAACAAATTCATAGGTGCAAGTGTGGGACACCTATGGCTAACACCCCCTAAAATTTCATCAATAGGCCATCGCCAGAACAGGTGGAACTCTGCCCATTAAAAAAACTACCCTGTTACACATTGCTGGAGGCTTTCAGCACCTCAACCCCAATTTTACATGAACGGTGCTGTGCAGGTGAACAAATTCATAGGTGCAAGTGGGGGATACTTGTGGCTAACACCCCCCAAAATTTCATCGATAGGCCATAGCCAAAACAGGTGGAACTCTGCCCATAAAAAACCACCCTGTTACACATTGCTCAAGGCTTCCAGGACCTGAACCCCAATTTCCCTGGAACAGTGTGGTGCAGGTAAACAAATTCATAGGTGCAAGTGGGGGACACCTGTGGCTAAAACCCCTCAAAATTTAATCAATAGGCCATGGCCAGAAAAGATGGAACTCCACCCATTACTAAAAACTACCCTGTTACACATTGCTGTAGGCTTCCATCACCTGAAGGCCACTTCCCAGGAACGGTGTGGTGCAGGTGAACATATTCATAGGTGCAAGTGGGGGATACTTGTGGCTAACACCTCCAAAAATTTAATCAATAGGCCATCGCCAGAACAGGTGGAAATCCGCCCATAAAAAAAACTACCATGTTACACGTTGCTGGAGGCTTCCAGCACCTGAACCACAATTTTCCTGGAACAGTGTGGTGCAGGTAAACAAAACTAGAGGTGCAAGTGGGGGAAACATGTGGCTAACACCCCTCAAAATGTCATCAATAGTCCATTGCCAGAACAGGTGGAATTCCACCCATAAAATAAACTACCCTGTTACACATTGCTGGAGGCTTCCAGCACCTGAACCACAATTTCCCTGTAACAATGTGGTGCAGGTAAACAAAACTAGAGGTGCAGGTGGGGGAAACCTATGGCTAACACCCCTCAAAATGTCACCAATAGTCCATTGCCAGAACAGGTGGAACTCCACCCATAAAAAAAACTACCCTGTTACACATTGCTGGAGGCTTCCAGCACCTGAACCCCAATTTTCCAGGAACGGTGTGGTACAGGTGAACAAATTCATAGGTGCAAGTGGGGGATACTTGTGGCTAACACCTCCTAAAATTTAATTAATAGGCCATCGCTAGAAAAGGTGGAACTCCACCCATTAAAAAAAGCTACTATGTTACACATTGCTGGAGGCTTTCAGCACCTGAACCCCAATTTTCCATGAACGGTGCAGGTGAACAAATTCATATGTGCAAGTGGGATATACTTGTGGCTAACACCCCCCAAAATTTCATCAATAGGCCATCGTCAAAACAGGTGGAACTCCACCCATAAAAACAACTACCCCGTTACACATTGCTGGAGACTTCCAGCACCTGAACCACAATTTGCCAGGAATGGTGGGGTGCAGGTGAACAAAACTAGAGGTGCAAGTGGGGGACACCTGTGGCTAACACCCCCCAAAATTTCATCAATAGGCCATTGCCAGAACAGGTGGAACTCCACCCATAAAAAACTACCATGTTACACATTGTTGCAGGCTTCCTGCACCTGAACCCCTATTTTTACAGGAACGATGCGGTGCAGGTGAACAAAATTAGAGGTGAAAGTGGGGGAAACCTGTGGCTAACACCCCCGTTAATTTCATCAATAGGCCAATGCCAGAACAGGTGGAACTCTGCCCATAAAAAAACTACCCTGTTACACATTGCTTCAGGCTTCCAGCACCTGTGGAAGAAAACACCACCAAGACAGCCCTGGACAGTAAAAGAAAAAATGTATTACATGCCATCAAAGTTATGCAGCAGCTAACTAATATTCCTATAACTATAAATCTAAATTTAAATTATTCCAATCCTTTCTAATTTTATGTGTTCTGTTTGGACAGTTGCATGTTTTTTCCCCATAAATATGAGTTTTTTTCTGTTGCATTGTTATCAGAAATTTTGTTTATCAGAAATGTCTTTTGAGTTTAATTTATGGTCAGACTGGAACTTACTCAGGAAATATGTACCACAGACAGTCTCCAGTCCCTCAAAGTATATGAAGTTTATCTAGAGCCCAAACCAAAAATACCAAAACTATTGGGATTGTAAACTTTAAGGTTTGTTTTCAGTTTAAGCTCAGATAGCAAAGTTTAAATGGTTAGTGTTATTCTTAACACACTGAATGTTTTACCATCACCAGGCTATGAGGTTTAAACTGTACTGTGGATGATAAATTGCCAAACTTTGTGCTCTGAAAAAATGAGTTCATTAAAATCATATAGCTCTTCTTGTAAATACATAGCTCTTCTTGTAAAGTATATGATTGGTAAAAAATTTAGTGTATATATAATACATTTATTTATTTATTTATTTTGTGCCTCTTTTTTTTATTAAGGCATTTAAAAAAAAAAATCCTTTAACAAACACCAATGCAAATATCTTGCAAGTTGTCTTTCTAAGGCCGCTATCCGGGGCAGAAAACAAATCAACAACTTTATTTGAAATTTACAAAGTTACAATTTAGCTAGCAGATAGAAAAAGGGAGTCTCCTACAATGGTTATTCAGTATCTGCTTGTATTTGCTGGAGGTTGTATTTTGGTAAAAAAAAAAGGTTTGTTTATAATCAATATACTAGACATCAGAGAAAAATGCTTGAAGATCAAGAAGATAGGTATTTGATTGTTTTGAAGCACCCCATTTCTAAATGTTTGCCTTTCTCCTTTAGGTCTTGAGCCAAAAGATGGTTAGGCTTGTTTTGATTAATGAGACTTACTGGTTATTGATTTTGAGACTATTGCCTCGTATTTCCTGAAATTTCCTGTTTAAATGATTCATTTTATAAGGAGTTAGCCTCGGTTTCATATGGATCATTTGACTATGCCTTATTACTCCTTAGAAAATGTGGTTGTGATGCTGTTAGGAGATGCATATCTTGCCAGAGATCAGGTGCTGTGCGCCATTGCAGTATAAAACACCATTTATTTTGTCCAGTGGTGTCAATTGCAGCAGCAAGGAGAAAATAAAAAGAAATATCTGCAGCCTCAGCTTTCCTTTAGTCGTGTAGCCTGAGATGCATTTTTTGGGCATCCCTTGTGCACACGCTGAGGCTGTGCACAGCTGAAGGGGATTTTCCTGTGCTGTCATTGGCTGCTAGGGCTTTAAAGCCTTTATGCTATCTCTGACCCTGTGAATATATGCAGCCTGATGAAATCTGTGGATTTCACACTCCTCAATATACACATAAAATTTCATTATTCGCAGATGATATTTTTCTATATATAACATCACCTCATGTGACTTTATCATCTCCGGTAAAGTTACTAACAGAGTTTGAACAGCTGTCGGGGCTTAAGGTAAACCCATCAAAATCTTTAGGATTGAACATTTCCCCTACAACCATCAGATATAGCTACAATTCAAACCAATTATGCTTATACCTAGATTAGGAACTTCCATATTTAGGGGTGTGGATTGTTGCTGACAACTATATACCTATATACCTTTAGTACGTTCATTGTTAGTACTCTTGAGATCTTGGGATGAACCATATATCTCATGGTTTGGTTGTATCAATGCTGTTAAGATGACTTTCCTGCCCAAAATCCTATATTTTATGTCAGTACTTCCTATACCTTTCCCCTTTGAAATTTGTCAGACTCTTAAAAAAAAATGGTGTTGCGCTATATATGGAAAGCTGGCCTCCCTCGCATTGCCAAACATATACTTTTTTGCGCTAAGTTAAATGGAGGTCTTGGAGAACCTCACCTGTACTCTTACTAAAAAGCCTCCCAAATAGCGCCTCTTATTTCTATCCACCACAGAAATTGCCCACTATGGGCGACAACTGAATCCTCCTTTATCCCCACTAAGTCGCTCTCTACTCTTTTTATGGAGTCCCCGATCTGCTAGACCCAGATCCCTTAGCCCATTTTTACAGCACATGTTGCAAATTTGGGATGCCACTAAAAACAAAGCCAAAATAATTAGTGATCACCGCCCCCTAATGAAGATATTTGGCAATATACCTTTTCCACCAGGAATTAATGATAGTCCTAGATTTTTATGGTGGAATCAGCATGATCTGAATACAGTTGATTCTATGGTATCTAGCTCAGGAGTGCGCACTTTCACTTACTTAAAAGACAAATACGATATCCCCAATCTGGAGCTTTTTTGATAATTGCAAATACAGCATTTTGTCAATAGTTTGCTTGGTAACTTGCAATTTCCATTAGGAATTACAGAGTTTGAACGTACATGCTGGGATAAACGGTCACAGTAGGGGTTATCTCCTTTTTATATACATCTATTGTTCAAACATGGTTCAACAAACCGTTATCTTACCTGTCAACATGGGAAAAGGAACTTTTCCATTACATTTTCAGAAGAGGATACTTCTGGTTATGGCTAGCCATACCTAAATCTTCTCGAAAGGTACTCGCATTGAAAAATTCTTATAAGGTTCTCATGAGATGGTACCTAACCCCGGCAAGGGTAGCCCATGCCTTACCTAACAGATATCCAAATTGTTTTAGGGGATGTAATGAAAAAGGTACTGTGGGTCATATTTGGTGGCTTTGCCCCAAGGTTTCAAGACTATGAATAAGATTGTACCACATGATTTGTACTGTTCTAGGGATTAACTTAATCAAAGACCCGTGACAAGCCTTATTCCATGTTCCTTTGCCGGATGTTGAAAGGACAGCTTCTTCTTCTTCTTATCTCTCACATTTTTATAACTACCAAGCAGACTTTTGCCCATGCCTGGAAAACCCCTACTTTGAATTTTATGAAATTAAAAATCGAATGCAGGGGACAATGGTTAATGAAAAGATCATGGCCATTATTAATGATACTCATGATAAATTTTTGGATATCTGGCAGCCCTGGCTGGACTATTGCTTACCGTCTCCAAGGATGCTTTCCCTTCTTCATATTTGATGTGTTTCTGTATAAGTTTTATATTAGGATGTACATACCCCTTCCCTTCTTCCTTTTCTTGTCACCTTTTTCTTCACTTTTCCTTTTTTTCCCTTGTTTCTTTTTTTGGAAAAATTAGAAGCTGAGAGAATGATATTTTGGGTGGATATTTCTCTAACCATAAGTATTTCATTTGAGTTTTATTATTTTTATTTGACATTTTGTTTCATGGAGCAATTGTACAAATGTATTATGATGACCTTTGTATACTAATATGTAAACTTTGAACAGCTTGGGGGCCTGTAAACCAAGGTATCTGAAATTTGATTTGGCCCATTGGAAGGGGAAGTGGGAGCTCCAGGCTAGTTTGGTTTTAGGGAACAGGTAGAAAGTAACTCACTTGTCGAAGTTAACAGAGTATCCCAAAATGGAAACAAAACGACATAGAAGATCCATGATGACAGGTAGGGAGGATAGGGGGTTGGAAACGAAAAGAAGAAAGTCATCAGCGAAGGCTCGTATGTTGTGAATAAAAATAAAGTAATGCAAAGTCTCAGCATATAAATGCACACTGGATGTTAAGCCTTAATCCCTAAGCACCAGATTCACCACATACATGATAGCAAGATGGAGAGGTAAGATCATAACCTTGAATCATATCCCCAACTAGAAAACCTTACAATTATAAAAATACCTTTTAATGATATTGCTTGTTATTTCTAGACAGGAATAGATGCACTGTGTGGGATAGGATTGGGAATGTGCAACAAATTACTATTAAAATAATTTCTGTGTTCTATCCTCCAGTCAGCAAGCTCAATTACTTTCAAAACACTGTGCAATGCAGTCCACCGCGATTGACTTACAGTGTTGCCATTTCATTCCACACTTTAAATGCTCATGACTAGAGAAATACTAAAGATAGATAAAGTTTTTATGTAACTAAGTTAATACATACCTGGACAAAATGTGCCCTTTATATTAGTCTTAACATTTACCTTAGGAAATATAAGTAGACAAAGAAATACACATCATAATCTTTTTTTTTTTTTGAACAACAGTTTACAGGCACTGCATGTATTTGTTTAAGCAGAAGAAAACATTTTAGAGGAAATAAGCATAGTTTACAAAATGGGCATGATTTTTTAAAGCTCTCCAACACTGGAGAGGATACACTTTCATCAGTGAAGCTGGGTGATCCAGCAAACCTGGAATGGATTTCTTCAAAGTCATTTAATATTTGCAAGCAAATGTTTTGAATCCTGGACCAGATTCATTTCAGGTTTGTTGGATCACCCAGCTTCACTGATGAAAGTGTATACTCTACAGTCTTGGAGAGCTTTAATAAATTTGGCCTAATGTGTCATTAAGATCTGCACACAACTATGAAAAAGGGTAGTGGAAAATTGGCTAATCGTGAAAAAGCTATTGAAAGTAGTGAATTTGTATAAACTTTGATAACCTAAAAAAAAAATCAATTTTTTTTTATAGAAGCCGGTAAATATGATAAATTCTGATTCATTTTTTAAGGTATCAAAAGCTAAATGGTGTCTGCATTATGCAACAAACCTAGATGCACATCACATAGCCATGACAACAGGAGACAGTAATAATAAACATGATACATGGCATTATGCAACAATTAAATTGTGTTCTTGTAACTGTTTGGTCATTTGCCTATTTTTGTTATTTTTCCCATGAATGTGAATTGTTTTCCATTGCATGGTTTATCAGAATTTGTTTTTCTTTAATATGGGGCATTTATGTTTTAGAGATTCTCTATCCAAGAACACATACGGAACAGCAGTTCATCTGCAGTCATATTAATGATAAGTACAGCCCAGTGACCTTGGGAACTGAACTCAGATGAACTCTTAATGGAGAAACTACATTGAGAGTTCATCTGCAGTTCCACTGCAATCCCGGGGCACTAGAGGTTAATATCCCTCTATTGCCCGGGGATCGCAATCCTGTTTGCGATCACCAGGCACTAGAGGTTAATTAGTCTCTAGTGCCCGGGGATCACAGTGGATTCTCAGAGCTGCATCTTTGCATCACTGGGAATCCTCCAGTTTGCGATCCCCGGGCACTAGAGGTTATTTAACCTTTAGTACCCAGGGATCACAGTGGAACTGCAGATGAACTCTCAATGGAGAAACTGCAGTAACAACTGATTGAAAGCGCTTGCGTGCTTCCTATCAGCTGTGACCGCAAGTTCTCATGCTCCCTGGGCTGTACTTATCAATGATAAGTACAGCCCACTGACCGTGGGAACTGAGCTCAGATGAACTCGCAATGGAGAAACTGACAGTTCAACTGGAGTTCGCCTTTTTTTTTTTTAAAAACATATTTTTAAACACCAATTAGCAAAGTCGAATTCCGTTTTTTTTTGAGTCGGGTCTGCCCGAATTTGAACTGCCATTTTAGGGTTGAATATAGGGACCGCCCGAATTCGAACACCAACACTAGTGCCTATGTCTAAGCCTAAAATGTCCAGTTGCACTTAAACTGATCATGAGAAGGGTCTGAGTATTACATTAAAAATTAAAGGGAAGATAGGACATACTGGTCTAGTTTTGAACAAGGCTGGCAAAGCATCATTTAGTTTAACTTGCGTGGGGAGAATAGAATAGATCTCTAACATCATTTTCTCCTCCAGGCAAACATGCCGCATCCTAAAATAGGTTTTTTAATGAACGTTAGTCCCCAGATCTCCAGTAATAAATGCTTGGGTCAGTGGAGAGTATAGGACTCCAGTGTACGCAAAGGTAACTCATCTAAGGCTCAGAGCTTGCCCTGTTTAGGTTAGCATTATTGCAGCATAGTTTGTTCCAAGTTAATGGACTCTCTATGAAGTTTAGATTTTCTTGAGGGGGTGTCAGATGACCTGCATTAACAAGATATTTCATTATTAGAATATATTATTGTTTCAGAATTTGGTAGACAAAGTTTAAGGTTGTATAAAGACGTACAGGGTGATTGTAGCCATATTATGCACAAAAAAAGAATAAAGACGTACTAGAGTAAAGTACTGTCCTTTTTATTTGCACTATTAGCTGGTGGGTCTACCCACTTCTTTTTGGTGTCCAGGCAGTACAGACATACAAAGGTTTATTATAATGTAAAATTTTGTAAAAGACGATTTGGACCCAGGAATAGGAGAACAATTAAAAGATTCACAAAGGTGAGAATGATCTGTCTGAAGTTGTTTGTTTGTTTTGAATATTTGAAAAAACTGAGGTTCAAATTAGCCCATTATCTCAAAGTTTTTAAGCACTGAGGAATTTTTTTTGTTTATATTCTGCTCTTAAACCTTTGGGAAGGATCTTGCGCCACACCAATATGTGTGTTTACAGTTAGACAGAAGCGACTTGGCAAAGAGATTTATATTGCACCCTGAGGGTGGTAAGATTTGCCAGGGCCTTAAAAACAAGGTGTTCTTTATGCATCACTTTCAATTTCTGTATTCCTTCTCATTTACGTATTGAAATAGAGGTTTGCAATTTTTTTTGTTTGGGCTTTTTTTTTTTTTAAAGTCAAGTTTTTGGTATTATTTCTGTAACATAATTTTTGTGTGCCTTTCACATTATAATTGGGTTGGAGTCAGGGATGGTATTGTGAACAAAAAAAGTCCCTGAGCTAATGCCAAATCTACTGCAGGACTATTGTCCTCCTAATAGGGGCACTTTAAGACACTAAATGGAAGCACATGTAGAGAAAAAAGTAAGCTCCATGGCAATAAAGATAGGGGCATGAGGAGATACAGGCATCCTGGACATGAGGAAGACCATGATGTTTGACCAAAACAGATCTATTTGCCTAAATGATTGGTATTAGTTAGAGAAGAATGTGAGGCCACTGGTCCCCGGATACAGCAACCTCCATATGCCCACAAGTTGGAAATGATAAAGGCATTTTTAGATGTCTCTTTTATTATGTTCCTGCATCTAGCAAACCTACTAGGCACTTGTTTCATCCTGTGTTCTACACTCTGTCAGTTCTATAAGGGCTCCTGGGCCAGAAGAGTAAAAACACAAAACAACAACATACTTAGACTCTACTCATCCCCGCCAAAATTAAAAAAATCTTGGGTAAAAACATTTATAAATAGAAGCCTTTGCGTTCTGAGCATTTTTCCACAGAATATTTACACCAAAAATCAGTGCAATGCAATATTTTTGTGCCATAAGACATGTTGAGTTAGCCAGTAATTCATTACACAGCAGACTGTGTAAGGAAGTTTGTTTTATTGAAAAAGAGATATAGCCTGTCCCTTCTGCAGTTTTATGATGTTTAGGTTTAGTTTCACTTTAAGCACGCCAAATTAAAAAAAGACTATCAACATAAAACATCAAAAGCTAATATTTCTGCAAATAAATAAAAAGAGGAACTTATATTCTATTTTTAATTTTTTAGGTTTATTTCATGGGATATGCAAACAGAAAAGCCTAATAAAAGAACAATCTTTTGTAATTACATCAGGAAAACAAAACTATGTTTTGTTTAACAAAATGGCAATGGTAACAGGATACATATTTTTCATATTGCTGATGACAAATGGATCTCTTGTTGCTGTTAAAATCTCTATTTCCTTTACCCAATGTATGATATAATGTGGAAATAAAGTCTTATTTTTGCTTCTTATGTTTTTGCATTAACTTCTAAGATTTAAAAAAATAAATGTCCATTTCTTATTTTGTCACCTTTAAGGAATGTGATGCATGTCAAATATCTTGTGATTGCCCCCTTCACCCTGTGCACTGTGATGTCCAAAAGAAAAGTGACACAATTTGTTTTAGACTACTACTGACAGAAAAATATACAGGAGTCAAACAAAAAAAATGCTATGTTACAACTTTAGGATGGAACCCCAACAGCTGGGATATCTCCAATGTTGCTTTATTCAAACAATGATCAGGTTCACATAAAACACAGCGTAATCACATAAATTCTATTAAAACATTAAATAATGCACTTACATCAGTCAAATTGTGTTTGTTCTTCTATCTAATTCATTTTTTAGAGCCTTCCAATACTGGCTGGATGTCAGCCTTAGACGCAATGGCCAACCTTAGACGCCAGATCTATAACAAGAACGCACCATCACTAGCAAAATTACAAATGCATTGTTTATCAGTTAAGTGCTGGAACCAGACCACAGGTAAAAGCTAATTTTCACATGCAGTAACTCAAACAACTCAAGATTCAATACTTAAGGTTTTCCAGACAATAGAAGGTTAAATAAAAAAGAAATAAGCAGATAAATATTGCTATATTAATAGTTTTATTTTATGTAGCCATATGAGGGTTTCTGAATGCATAAAAATGTAGAGATGATCAATTTTCCCCAAAATATGTTGTAAAACAAAACCCCTTGAAAAAACAATTAAGATGTTTGAAATACAGAAATGTGGAGATGAAAAATCATGTATATGCAGTGCTCTGTTGTTTAAATATATCAAATGTACTAATTCAATTAGCACCACATACATAAACATTAAGATTGGCTAGAGCTTATACGTATTAAACTAAAATACTGATGTTATCACACATGCAGTGTAGAGGTTGGGATAGTGTGTATACTAAAAAGAAGATAATACACTTATCTAGAGGAACTCTAAATGTGGTATTCACAGCCTATATACTGTATGTACAATACCCTCAGTATTTTAGTCTAGCAAGGTATCAGGATTACAGTAAAGAAATTATTGAAAATTTTTCTAAAAGGTTCGAATTGTACAAATTATCCCTAAAGAGGAAGAGAGAGAATCAGTTCACTTAGTGCAGGAAATCCTGTCTCTCCCAGTTGTCAAGAGGAGGTACCCACCCTCTGCTCAGCCATTCCCTGAGATTACCATCCTATCAGAAGGATTCCAGTTGTACCGTTTTGGCTAGGTAAGTAATGTTAAAATCAAGTTCAATAGCAGTTTTGCATGCAACTGGGAGAGCTAGGAGTCCTGCTCCAACTATCTTAGAGGAGAACGTTCTGGTCATAGCCTGAGGTGAGGACCTTGGGTGAAAAAACTTATGAAACTTATGTAATCTCATCCTTGATTTTAACCAGGAACAAGTATGACCCCTGACTTTACTTGCTGCATACTTGTTCTGGAAAAATGATATGGGAAGCCAAAGACAGCCATAAAATTAGCACTTTAAAGAAAAAAGTCAGCTAGAAAAAATGTACTATTCTGCTGTAACAGAAGTTACAGGAGTTGGGAGTTTTTCTACATGATCAGGTCTGATCTTTTCTCTACCAACATTCTTCCACATCTAAGTACATTCTCGTGGTAGATACATTTATAATGGGGATGTTCCGTACTGCTATTCACCCCAGGTATCTCCCTACAGGCCTCTATTATACCCTTACCCACCCTGGCAACTAGTAGTGTTGCTGCACAAAGTTTTACACTGCTTGGTCCAATTTATAGTCCCAACATAAAATAAATATTTCATGGTAATATCTTTAAGACAAAAAAATCAGGACATCCAACTGCCTGTCAAGATTGCAGATTGAAATAATGGTGAATTTCATTGCAGACTGGATTTGTACAAAGCTTTGACTTAATTTAAATACAATATTTGTAACCCAAAAGTTAAATTTTCCTTCAAAATACCTGGCAGGACCAATGTTTACTGTGCTGGATGTATATACAGCTCCACAATTGGTACCCAAAAAAGCCAGCAGCACAAGTAGCTAGATATAAAGTATTATAAACTTGCACATATGGTAATAAATATGTTTTAGATTATTTAAACTTGCTGTGTAATGCAGCAAGGCCCAACATACAACTGTGCTGTACAACTCTGGAATGTCTGACTCTTGTTCAGATGAATGGTAAATTCAGGCATTAAAACCGCTTGTAAAAAACAGATAACATTGGACCGAATTAGTCCATTCATTGTACAGGCAGTAAGAAACGTAAGCGTTACCTATCACTAATGCACATGGTCCATGTAGCTTCTATGAGCAGATTCCCGCCTCTTCCACCTTTATTAACTTCAATGGAAATTGATTTCAAATGCAAATGTTGTGATTGGCCTCCCTGAACAATGCTCCAATCAATGGTGCTTCAAAGAAAAATAGAGAACTGTTGCTTTGAGTTATGTGAAGAAGTCAAGTCAGAAAATTTTTGGAACCAGACCATTGTGTTATGTGTCAACATAGTAGCCTGGTTTGCAGTGTGTTTCAGTATTAAATATTCAAAAAATAAATAAAAATAAACTCCAAAAGCATATTGATTATGGTATATCATCCCCCCTAAATAGGGAATATCCCTTTCAGTGCCCTCCCTGCTACTTAGGCTGGTGGCTCTTAAAGCTACAGGAACTTTATAGACACAGCAGTGGCAGTCTGGACAGGTATAGTCCTACAATCCTTCCGGGAGTGTCCACTATCTAGTGTTTTCTATACCTGCTCTTATCCAGTTGAAAGATACAGACACTGCACCAGAAGGATCCCAATCTACAGAATGGTGAGTGCCTTAAGTTGTCAGTACTTTGACTGATGTAGTTTAAAGAAACCATTCTCTCCCCCAGCCCATTATGGCTCTGAGGATTCATCTGTGAGATAGTTTTATCCTTGCCCCTTTGCAGATTATAGAAGCAATCATAGGTGGGGGCTTAGAGAACCAAGTCCGCCTCATATAAGAAGGGGTTGTGAACCTAGAAGTCCTAGTAAAGTTACAAGAACAGGTTTTGGAGGAGGAAAATAAATAAAATGGATGGAGCTGGGGGAGGGGGGTGGAGGAAGACGATGATAATGTCTGGCAATATGGTCAGAACCATTGCTTACCCCAATCAATGTACCCTATGATGGCTCATCTTCCACATAGGATTACTTTCTTAGGTAAGAATGCAAAGTCTGCCACAGTAAGGAAGAACTTGATAGCTCCTGGATTTTTACCCTTTGCTGCAAGATACACTCATTCCTGCCTTACCTATTCATGCCATAACCCCGACCATGTAGTCAAAAATATAGTAGAGCGCCTTAAATATTATACAAGTCTTCCACGCACCATATTATCCTTAAAGTAGTAGAAAGGTGGGGAGACTCAATTTTAATACTAAGAATTGTCTGGTTAAAATTGCTGCTGAAGTTCAGAAACCTTGGTTGGAATGCCTGTATAATGTACTGAATTCAATATGAACAACATCTAACGAGAATTATAGGCTCTTACCTTGTGAAGTATTATTTGGGATGGCCCCAGGGACAGGACTGTACTTTCCCCAATTATTTTAAACACTTTATTCAAAAAAGACAGGTTATGTGACCCTTTTGCAAAAATGCCTAAACAAGGTGCATAAATATGTGTTTGATTTCATTACAGATCCAAAAGCAAGTTCATACCATGGGATTGTGTGTTGATAAAAAGACACACCAGATGAACCTTGGAACCCAGGTTGGATGGTCCGTACCAAGTTCAACATCGACATCTGTTAAATTCAGCAGCAGACACACCTGGATACATGTATCTCACTGCAAGAAAGTGATTATGGAGGATAAAGCATGAAACGTGTATATATGTATATGTGTTTGCTAGTTGTGTAGGGCTGGTATGAGATGGGTCCAGAGTACAGAATATGTGCCTTGAACCCACATACAGTAGGGAATGACACTCTCCTGTTTACACAGACTCTACCTGAAGACAAAGCAGAATGTCCTGTACATGTTACCATTTGTTTCATAACAGTAAGGATACAGACATAGATAATCAATGAAACAACTGCTATAGGTAATAAGTAGGGATGAGCAAGAAGGCCTCTGACAGTCTCGCAAAAATTTCTTCGAACTTCCGGTGGGTACGAAAAATTTTGGCGAATCGATTTCAGGAATTACATTAAAGTCAATGGGCCGAGTTTAAACATTAATAGCAAAGCCCCTATACATGTTAGAACCACCAAATTTGCTAGGTAAGTGTAAGAGAACAGTGGCAACAAGGAAAAAAAAAGTTAAAAAAGACCTTGTGGTTTTCCAGAAAATGGCAGGCAAAGTGACAGCAGGCAAATAGGATTTTTGTGTGATGGACGGTGTCCAGAATGCAGCCCAAACATTAGAACATTGAGAAAGGGTGAACTCAACCCACTAGCAACAGTCTCTGCCGTCAAGACAGCAGGAAAATGCATTGCTTTTAATGTACGCATCCCTATTGAATTTACATTGTTGCATAATTTTATTTATGCTATATAAATCCTGTTTATTTATAATAATAATTGCTAGCTGGCATCATGACGTGGATGACATGTGTTAGGAATGCTTCCCATAAAGTTTTGGACAATTAGTGTGGTGACATTAGGCAAAAGGATAAAGAACCAGAGACGGAGCATGTGTCAGCAAGAGCAGTAGCAATGTGTGGCCTCTGGTCAGCTATCACCAGGGAGACCAATATGCTAAGAGTCATGGAGAGCTGGGTATAGTGCATCGTCATTGCCGCCCAGAAGTGTACAAATTAAGTGAATGGAGTACTGACAGGCAGCAGCAACAGCAGGAGGAGGAAGCAGCAGGCCCTGAGACGTCAATGGAGTACTGACATGAGGCAGCAGCAACAGCAGGAGGAGGAGGCGGTGGACCCTGAGACGCAGCGTGGATGGCATTGGTAACTGGCATCTATAGCTGGGTGTAGTGCATCGTCAATCCAAACCCAAAGTGTGTAATGCAAATATTGGAAATTTGTGATTAAAAGTAGAAGGGCTAGACCAAAATGTTTTGTGCGCCAGCACTGTAGCTGTGGTCTGTGGTGCCAGAAGTGTTAGGAAGGTAGACGATATTGCTAGTTTGCATCATGAAGTAGATGACATGAATTCCAACCCTCAATCTTTCAATACGTAGCTGAAAAATTAGGCAAAGGCAATGGTACCTATAAGTGTGCCAGTAGTGGGGGTTTTCATCTGCAGTTTGTTGGCCTCCCGGGAGCAGCAGAAATGTAAAGTAAATTGCTAGCTGGCACAATGTCAGGCATGACACTGGCGAAGAATGCCACCGCTGGACGTTGCGATAACTAGCTGAAAAATTCAACTGAGTCAGGCTCAGCTGACAGGGTGTTTGGTAATAGGCAGCCACAGACTCAGCACAGGAGCAGTGTGGGTTCACAGAGGCATCTTGGTTAGCCTAGGGAGTCATTGTGTCAGTCAATCAGTGACATCTGCAGTGGGGATATGATAGTTGTTAGTAACCCACCTTTCATTCATTTTTAAAAAGGTGAGGTAATTGACATTTTCTGGCGACAGTGGTGATCTGTTCTCCGTTACCACTCCGCCAGTGCCACTGAAGTTTCTTTCGGACAGAACACTGGATGCCGGGCACGAAAGAAGGTTGAGGACATACTATGCCAACTTCGGGCAGATTTCAAGCCTGTTAACGTCAACGTAGTCGTGCACCATGCACTTCATTCGTTCTCAATGGTTATGCTTCTGCACTTCACTTGTTTGAGGTGGCCGCCTCAGGTTTCGCGAGGCATCCAGAAAATCCCCCCCTGCCTTGGCCTACACTTTTGGATGTGTGCGGCCTGCTGCCATTACTGCTGATGCTGCTGCTGCTGCCGCTACAGAAGGTTACGGTGGAGGCGGTGTACGCCTGAGCTCCCTGTGTGGAATGTGGTGCGCGGAACTCCTCACACAGCCAGTCGCATAGTATTCTGTTCAGGCAGGTCCTCCCCCATTTCTTCCCCTCCACTCCCATCTCCACTTTCTATCAGGCCACACAGGGTATTATCAAACAGAAAGATGAAGGGAATGACATCTTTCCAGTCTGACTGCTCCCGACTCACAATGTTTGTGGCCTGCTCAAAGGGGGCCAGTACCTTGCACAGCGTCTCAATCTGCAGCCACTGGTCACTGGTAAAATAGCTCAGTTGAGTGGCTGTACCAAGGGCCCCGCTGCCTCCATGCACCACACTGACCAAGTAATGGTGGATGACTAAATTTTGCTCACACAGACGCTGGAGCATGTGCAGGCTGGAGTTCCATCCAATCACAAATCAGTTTATGCGGTGGAAGCCTCTGTTGGCGCTGGATCTTGCTAAGCGCCGCGGGAGCAGTAGGGGATCGGCGTACATGGCTGAAGATGGAGCGAGCCTGTCTCTTTAAGTCCTGCAGTCCTGGGTACGTGTGGATGAACTTCTGCACCACCAGGTTCAGTACGTGCGCAAACCAGGGCACATGTGTTATGTGGCCCATGCGCTGTGCGGCCACAAGGTTGGCCCGCTGTTGCACACTACGTTGCCTGTTGTGAGCCAGAAGAGCGTTAGCCAAACCTCAACCTCTCCGTGCAAAGCGGACAAGAGTTATCTGGCGGTGTGACTTTTCTTCCCCAAGGACACCAGTTTTAGCACTGCTTGGCAATGCGTGTGCTTGAGGGAGCCGTAGTGGTGTGCCCGCTTAACCACAGTGTCTTCCGCTGCTGGCCTTTCAGGAGGAGTGTCGAAAAGAGAGGGTTTGCCCATAGAAGGAATGAAGGAGGAGGAGGGAGAGGACTGGGGTGGCCAATGCTTTCCCACCACACCCCTCTGCGGGATACCAGGTGCTGCAATGCCTCTTGCAGACTACTCCCCACTAAGCAATGCAAGGCCACCCAGTGAGCGTTAAAGGACAGGTAGCTTCCCACTCCGTGCCTGGTTGTCCAGCTGCCCATGGTGATGTAGATTTGACTAGAATGCCAATGCCCGGGAGAGGTTACCCATTACATATGCATGTAAACTGGGAACAGCTGTGCGGGAGAATCCCTGCTTGGTATATTCCACCGAAGCTTGGCACAGGTCATCGGCTCAGAGAAGGGAGCAGAGTCCACAATGCTGTATGGCAGGACTGCTAGGCCAATAGTTTGGCTAGACGTGAATTGAGTTCGATGACTCTTTTGTTGCTTGGGCCCATAGCCTGATGCCTTGCGCAGAACTCCGGTAAAGTGGGCTGAAGGGACTGGGAGCTAGGGGAGTTGAAGGGGAGCTGAAAGAAAGGGGAGTACCCATCTTTTAGCGACAAACGTCGTCTGACGCCACAAAACCTAGAGCCAGAAGCTGATAAATCCTCGCAGCTTGAAGTCTGGCTGTCACCAACCTCCTGAGTAGCAATGACAGTTGAAGGTGTAGAAGGAGTCAATGGAGGTGGGAGAAGAAAAGATGACGTGGTTACACCTCCTTCAAGAGAACGCGAGTACTGCTCCCACTTGGGTTTGTGGTTCTTGCGCATGTGGGTAAGCAGGGATGTTGTACCCAAATGTGATCCGGCCTGTCCTGTGAATCTGCCTGTGGCACAAGATGCAGATTACTACGCACCCATCATTGTCTTTCAGCGTGAAAAAGGACCACACTGGAGAGGTGCGTGCAACCACTCTGCCGCTCTTTTTCTTTGCCTGCCTCTGCGTCTGCTCCATCTCCCCCACGGTCACATCGTCTCTGACTGTTCTCTGCTTGTACCCACTCATCTGTGTGTTCTTTGGGACTCACATTGGGCAGATTTGCAGCCCCTTCCATCCCCAGTCTGTTGCTGCTGCCTTTCCTCTACATCTGTTTTGCACCGGTGGTTTCCAGGTGAAATTATGGTCATCATCATCCTCATTTTAATCTAAGCCAACCCCTGCAAATGCAGCCACCGATGCAGAACCCTCGCCCAGCAAGTGCTGACCACACTCTTCAAGGGTCTCAAAGTCTGCCTCCTGCTCTGAAATTCGCCTACCAGCGTACTGGTGACCGCACACATCTCAGACCTGTTTGACAACTTGTGCTGCTGCCTCCAACGGTTTGCTGCTGCTGCTGTCCTACAGTGCAGTGGCGGACTGCCAAGATGTATGCCCCCTGCCAGATGCGGCAGGTTGCCCAACGCCACG
>NC_092865.1:31694198-31860627 GCF_032062135.1 Pyxicephalus adspersus | reverse complement strand
TGTGGGTGCAGGGTAACAGACCTGAAACTGACAGGTGGTGGGAAAATATTCCCTATGAGATACCCTGTGGAGGACACACATGGTGGGATGGAGGAATTAATTGGGAGACAAATGTAAGTATGTATAACGTGACAGTGAAAAGGTATAAGAATAAGTAGAATGTATACTGTAAGTATATGGCATGGCTGGAAGAGAAGGCTTCACTAGTGACTCCACAAGCTGAAGTATGTTCCCACAAAGTTTGTTTCAATAGAATTAATCATGATGGTAAGGGAAAATCCAATGGGGGCAAATACAGTTTGTTAAATGAAAATTGGTAGAGAGCCCTTAAATGAGGTACTGCAGTCTTAATAGACAAGTAGTGGCAGTGTGGGACAAGGATAAAGATGATTGGGACGTGTTATGGTTATCTTGGTTAAATCCTGCTAACTGGAGTATTCTGGGCTTAGCTCAAACCAACCGTTGCTATTTTATTTTTTGTCACCCTCTGTTATGTCATATGTAAACTCCTTTTCTGGGGCATAAAAAATGTACATCACAGAAAAGGACAACTATGTACTGTACTTAAGAACAAGGTATCCAATGGTTTTGCCCTGGGCGGGATATCTACAACAGGTGCAATGCCTAAAGTAGGTGTTTGTTCGGTCAGTAGAATGAAAACACTGCAATTATTATTATTATTATTATTATTATTAATAATAATAATAATAATAATAATAATAATAAACAGGATTTATATAGCGCCAACATATTACGGAGCACTGTGAATTAAATATCTCTACAGACAGTTATTGTTTGTTTATCACTCTTCATATGCAGCAGTTTAGGGTAACATTCACCCTTTTACTACTTGAGGTGAATGTTTCAATTAAGAGCCGTGGACCAGCAAGATTTTCGACCACTGCTTTAAAGCATGACCTCCAGGTGCACTTTCACACAGTATACCATTGTACTTGGAAAAATATAAATATGTGATTAGCCAAAAAAAATAAATCCCAGATCATTATATGGGAAAATAATTATGTGTTGACGGTTTAACAGTAAAAGCTTCCCCTCTGGCAGCTGTCAACGAGAAATAAATTAGTACATGTAACTTTTATAAAAACAACAATTACACAGACACATTCACTGCAGAAATATACCTGAGGCGAAGGAATTGCTGCTATACACATGCTTTACCTATTTGCTCTGGGTAGAAAACAGAGAACAGAAGCACAAAATTAAAACATGATTACGCTGTATAGATTTTCCCACAAGAATTAAAACATGTGCTTGTAATGTTATAAAATGTATTAGATAATTTAGCCCCTGGGATGAATAAGCCTGGGATACGCCACCCATAAAGCATCAGTGTGGGATAAACTCTGCACAGTCAAAAATAAAAAAAGTGCTTGGTTTTATTTTATTTATTATTTATATTTATTTTTATTTATTTATTTATTTTTCTGGTTTTCTGATAATGACAACAGTTGACTATACCCATACCTCCCCACATTCTAAAGTGTCAAAAAGAGACAAAAGGCAGAGGCAGCAGTGCTCTTTGTGTGCCGTGGCAAATTATAGACATGGACCAACAGGCAGAGTAAAGCATATTTAATTTAAAAAAACAAACAAAAAATGATATTTTTAAAGGGTAGGCTCTTTATATGTTAGTCAGAACAGATGCAGAATTCTGATGTGAATTGCTGCAAACTTTTATAATGTGGAAGACTGTAAAAAAAAAAAAAAAATAAGCAAATGTTTCTGTAAAATATGTCACTTTAATAGGCTGCAGCAATTCATCTGCTAAATACATCATCCTTTATGATGGATAAATAAAGTACCTTCATTTCAAAATTGGCATGAATTATGTTTTGTTTTTTAAAAAAAAATGATAAACTTTTTCTACACCTCTTGTAATCAATAGAACACCTCCAAGCACATTGTTAGGGGTTCACTGTAGACCCATACAGCATACATGACATAAGTCACATACTTAACCCATGCAGTCACGCTTCACCACTTGCTCCATGGCGGACGTCCATGATGACGGCAATCCTCGCCTTTCATTGGATGATGTAACCCTTCACAGGAGTTATTATTCCTGGTGGCCGGCTCTGTATGTGGCGACAACGCACACAAAGCTGAGTGCTAAACTAAACGGAGCATGCACCGTGTATTATAAGCCACCAGGAGCCAGGGACTTAGTTATTACATGTCTCTTTTGTCAAATAATACTACCTACTGGTGTTTGTTATTTCACTTTAGGTCCATTTTAAGCAGAAACACAGGGGTCATTCAGGAAACTACAATTACAATTGCCTACAATTGTGATTATTGACACCTTATAGTGGCAGCTGACAGAAATACACCACCCTGCTATTGGTAGGTTGATGTCCTCTGTAGATAAATGCTTTCATGGGTATATGCAAGCATTTTTAGCCAAATATACAAACTGTTTGTTGAGGGAAGCCTTTATAAGTATATATATCACAAATGTGCCACTATATATATAAGTATATATATCACAAATGTGCCAAATGATCTGTGGTGTAAACTGTCCTATTGTAATGAATAGGAACTTCAAACATGGGTGTTTTAATGCTGGGTAAAATCTGTGTAGACTTGTAGCCATAACATTCATTCCATCAGTTTTTTAAAAAAATTATGAGATTTTAGATGGTTAAATGTGCATGGCTCCTAGGCTATGTCAGTGCAGCAATTAAACTCTCATGTTTAAAATTCCCAATAATTTCAGTGAGTCCGCACATAAAGGTTCTTATGGGCAGCCCGTTTTTAAGTGTTAAAAAAATTCTACTTGGTGGATTTGAAATGTTTTAACCACTTTTAAATGATTATAACAACCTAAAACTGACTGTGTTTATATTGAAATTAAATGGAAGCATTTATAAATGCTTCAATTAACCCATGATCTTCATATTGGGCAATTAAACTGTGCTACACTCACCTGTTCCCATTCTGTCATAGGGTTACACTATCTTCTTTCTTCTCTTCCTGTATGTGCTCTTCGGCCACCTAGATTAGCCAGCTAGGATGACACCTGCGCATGACCTCATTTAGTCCTAGCAATGGCAGGGAAGCCAGAATTGCCAGGTGGCCACCATTGAACAGCGCATGTGCAGCTCAGCAATTTTTCCAAGGAACGTTAAGGCAGATAAGAATGCTTTTTTGCAGAAGGGACAGTGCCTATCTCTTTCTGCAATAAAATTCTGCCTGATGCCTTTAGCAGGCCCATTTTATCCATATGATACTTTCTAGTGGTGGCCAATAGCAGTTTGGCTTAAGCAAATATATAAACACCATGCTGTACAAGTAAAGTACAAAACGTGTAATAATTAGCTAAAAGGCAGTTTTACTTTAAACATTCTGTTGCCAGCAATAAGTATTAAAAGGATGCCACAGGCCTTAAACCCGGAAGTAAGATGGGGTAAGCTAAGTGTGATTAAATATTTTTCCTATTAACTATATTTTCTAAACCCAGAACAGGTGATTTGGAAAATGGACTCACAGATTGCTTCTGCTGTATTGTTTCTTTAACCTATACTGCTCTGAAAATCCCTTGCTTTTAAATGTTTGTTTGAGTGTTTTATATAGTTATACAGATGTGGATTTTGGATGAGTGGTATACTTTCCCATTTTTGGCTTCCCTTCCGCCTAGACAAATGGAAAGAGTACTGCGAAAAGAGCCACGTGTGGTTCAGCAATCAATGGTTGCATGATTAGGTGAAACTGTTCCAGGGTCCCTTGCGCTGGAAAAAACGGAAGGTTGAGTTTTTCATTACACCCCAGAACCTGTTCAAGGGTTCAGCTAGACAGACTTGGTTTATTAGGAGCTAACACTGCCAGCAGGTAGTGCTTTATTACCATGGAGTTCCAGGAAAGAGGAAAGCTTTCCAAATGAATGGGTGCCCAGTTGTGAAAAACAGCTACCAAAGTTTAGTTTATTAAAAAGACTTATTTTTGGCCTGTATTATGTGTTACAGTGATCTCATCACCCCACAAGTATCACCCAAAAATTATATAATATTTTTGTTGTTATTGATATATCTGTAGAAAAAGGTGCATTGTAGCAAAGCAGCTCCACAGGAGCAAAACCAGACACTATTGCATTAAAACTGACACTTTAAATTAGCTACCAATTCTTGTTATTGTAAATCATTTTGAACATTTTAGCTAACTAGCTTCATTTATATAGTTTAATTTCTCACCTTTATTTTGGTAACTGAAAATAAAAACAACATAGCCAATATGACAAATTTGTAAGTGTATGACCTTGATTTAGGTATTATTCTTTATAAACAACTTATACATCAAGACATCATTTGTGTGTCATTGTCTTATGTGAACTTTTTTTAATAATAGAAATGTACCTAATATTATGTGCTAAACTTTGGCATAATCATTAGAGATAGAAAGAAGAGTTATATACAATTTAAAGCAAACCTCGAGCCATAAAACAACTAACCTACTAAAAAAAATTTGAAAAGAAAAGCAGTGTTTGCTTCAATATTTCAACCCATAACTACCCACTGCAATACTTATTTTGCTGAACTAGATAACCTTCTTGTAATTGATAGACTGCATAACTCCTTGTACTCCCTCTAAACCCATGATGTCATAGATCTGCACCATACCAGTGACAAAATAATGAATATAAATCAGCAAAATGACAAGCTTATGTGCATATCAATCTGCATTCTCTTCTTTCTCACTGCAGAATAAAACAGATGGTTTTACTAAATTTCCATCAAAAATAGCAAAATGTTTTTGGGGCCATTATGAGCCCTTTTAATAAGGCAGTAATAGGATATCACTGGTGGTCAATAACACCTGGGGCTACCAACCCGATAATGGGTTTACTGTAATAGTTCTGATATAATAATCAAAGATGGAAAGATGAAAAATGGAGGCTCAACTGATATTTAAGTTTTTAGCCTGCTGATGAACACTGCCATCTTCTGGCTGCAGTGGTAATCTTCTGCGCCGTCTATTTAATAACATAACTGTAAAATACAGTTGCACCATTAAATATAATTTTCAAAACCTTGAAAAAAAAGTTGATTTACATTTATCAGCCTTTAATAAAAACAGAGCAATGTTTGTTTATTTAGTTAGCACAGTGTACCAAAAAAAAGGAGCATACTTTAAAATGTTTGCTCAAGCGTTCACTGAATGCAAATTTGCACCTTAGGTTGTGATAGGATTTACTCCCTAATATTGGTTAGGATTACCATATAAAAACAATAATAACAATAATATAAAATCAAAAATTCCCTGGTTGAATCCTGTTGAATTATGGGTCTAATGCCCATCGATTCTGCATTACAGTAATGTTTTCCCCCCTCCTGTGGTTAAACTTGAAAACAAATGTTAAAAATGAATCCTGGCAGAACAGTGCTGGGAGCTTTCCATGGTGCTGAACCTGTGTTTTCTAAAACAGGTTCAGCAATTCCATGTATGTTTTTTTCATTTTGAAAAGTTTTAATAATTCACAAAAAGTGCACTTTGAAATAGACTTTCTTTTTTACTTTTTTTCCTAATTTTAAATCTCATAAACATAGTTTTAGCCCCACATTGTCACAATATTTACTGGGAGAGAGGGGACAGGGTGTCATAATACCTTTCAGTTCCCACAGCACTCTCTGCTAAGCCATCCTGCGGCATCCCGCGCCTGTGTGCCCTGTCAAGCTGCCAATCGCAGCACTCGCTCTTAGCTCCAGCAGTAATGGTGACTGGTGCTGTGACTTTGCACCAGCTACCTTGATACCCTCCATTTTTTTTTATTGCGATTTCTGTCCTAAACTCTCTGATCATGTTTGCTTGCATTGACCTGTGCCTGAATCCTGACTACGATTGTCTGCTGTCTGACCTGACCCATGCTTGGCCCTGGACTGCATTTGCCTGCTGTCTGTCGCCATACCAAGGCCACTACAGCTTTTCTCCTCAAGTAGGGTGACCCTGAGGGTCCCAACCTGGTGTCATTAAGCAGCAAAGGGGTGGTGGTCTCTAGGCTATTGGCCCATCACTCCTTGCAGGGTGTCCTGGTGAAGACCTGTTGTCACTTAGACTCCGAGCCTCGGGTGATCCCGCGCTACCTGCCTGTCAAGATCCTGACACAGGTGGGAGGGGGGGGGGGGGATCAGGAAAAAAATGTAGTAGTGAAAAGTGTGAAGTGTAGTGTAAAGTAGTAAATGGTGTTTTACAGCAGGCTGGATTTTAATATGTAAACATCTCTTGAAAATGTCCAGAAATGTAATTTTAATTAGAGGAATTCATAAAAAGTAATTCTATGTCAGGAGGCAGGTGACAATTTGGCTGAATGCCAGCTAATAAAAGAATACATCTTAAAATATACTTAAAATGTATATAAGAAATATTTAAGTGGGCAAATTACCAGAACATTGTTTGTCTGTTTTTCTTTTTTTTTTTTGATTAACACACTGAAAAACTTTCAGTGACAAATTTTAAAATGTTTTTCCAATGCAAAATGTGAAGGTTAAGATGTGACAGGATGGGAGTTAAGAGATACATCTTAAGATTTTTCTAAAGTTTGGACAGTGCATCTAGGCATCAATGACCTCTGGTTTAAAAAAAGGTTAACATATATTTATAAATGATTTATTTACAAACAAAAATGGACATTGTCCATTTTCTGGGTAATCATTTTTTATAATGAGACATATAAGGGCAATAATATTATCAATGTTACAAATCCCCCCAAATAATTGTCTAGCTTCAGAGAATCCTCTGCCTCCCTTTAGCCAAGCCGGGATGTGTCTTTCACAGCATCCCCTTCAATTTGAGGTTGTGCACAGCTGACGGGGATTTCAGAGTGTATACTGCAGCCAACCAGCAGATCAGTTACTGTTTCCTTTCCTGCTATTGGCTGCTAGTCCTATTTAAATCTATCTTTTTCCAGCTTGTTAACTGGGATGTTTCCCAGCTCTTCCCTGACAGTTATTGTTCTGTCCCTGTTCCTATATATAAGCCCACTGGTCTACCACCCTATTGTCTTCTTGTGCCACTCAGATGCCATGTTGCTTTTCCATAAGCACCATTTTATCTCTTTGCTGTCCTAGGATGAATCTTCTTCATGGCCTTGCTTTCTTGGGGTGTCTGACTTTTTTAGAGAAATCCAAATTCTCCCTTGTGCTATTTTTTGGCCACTACATCCCATCAGTCTGATGGCAAACATTATTTAACCCACTTCCTCTAAATCCTGATCTTCCTGGACCCAGGACCCTGGGCAGTGAATTTGTCTTGAATTTAAAATAATCTTTATGATAAATATATATATAAATTTCCAACCTTACAGCCAATCTGAACATAGCTTGACTTTTTTTTAGAGATTTACCAACTTGATTACAGTGATCTAATTAGCACTAAATTTATTTCAGAGAGCTGAAAATGAGGTAACTAACAAATAGCCTAGTCTTGCATGTACTGTACTACCATGAAAATTTACATAAAAAAATCACACACATTTACATACTCTCATGTCAAATTAGCAATTCAAGAAATAGGCACACTTTCCAATGCATAAACTAATACTTTGTGATTTAATTATCAATGAACTAATTGTTTACCATGTCAAGGCTTACATGCAGATTAGGTGGTAATTTTTATGAGACTAGATTTGAACTTTCACAACTTTGAGAGCCTGGGAAAACTGTATACATGGAAATGAAAAACCAGACTTTTATATAATTTTCTGCTGATTCTGTCTAGTCATGAAGTCATCCTTGTTTAATAGATAACCATCCATGGGACTATGAGACACTGATGTAATGCAAAAAAAAGGAAAAATGTAAGCAGGCGAGTAAAAACATTTACATAAAAAGGCTACACAAGTCAGGAAATAAAGTCTTCAGACTATTCCAGATGTGACTTTTCATCTCTTTCTCATCAAATCTAACATTCTTCATGTAAATTTCAGACAGTCTCATGATGTGCAGTAAGGCAGTGGGAATTAAAAATTCCTAAAATATATGACAAAATCTGATTTATAGCTGTCTGTGGAGCATCCGAGAAAAGGAAAATTACAGTAATGGGAACTTTACTGTTGGCACTTTTTTTCATTTAGTCATTAGTTGCTGATATCAGCAAGCAATAGCTCTAGACTATGGTAGCTTAAAAGTAACCAATTATCTTTCCCCAACTTCTTGGCTATATCTTTAACACCCCACAACACCTCCCCCAAAATAAATGATATCACCTTGGAGTAGAATTAAAAAAGATGGCTGCCTTTTTTTATATATATTACTGAAAATAACATTAACACAACACAAGAAATATTCTAAAATAATTGCAAGACCTCAAAGGTACAATAGGAACAAAACACAATCCATGGTGTCTGCACAACTGTGTGCAAAAGTAACTTATGTTAGGCTATCCACAGACACATAAAAATCTATAGATAACTAGTTATTACTAGCTGGCACCACCAAACAGAAGACACCACCTTACATTGGGTTTTCAAACCATTTTGCAATACTAAAACATTGTCTGCTTTCAAAGACCCAAAGGTGCACACCACCTGCAATGCATTTAAAATCAGGTAGTATGTTATAGGGTTTTCCAAATATATTCCCATTGGCCACTTTATTATGTACTCAGTTTAGTACTCAGTTCAGTAGAAATCAGTTTGATCATTTTAAATTTGTGACACAGTACGTTATCCTGCTGGAAGAAGCCATCAGAAGATGGGTACACTGTGGTCCTAAAGGGATTGCCATGCAGCAACAATACTAAGATATGCATTTAAACAATACCACATTTTTATGGTTCTATAGGTTGTGCATTGAATGGTGCTCTTCTGTATACCTCAGTTGTAACGAGTGGGTATTAGAGTTACTTCTGCCTTTCTATTAGCTCGATCTAGTTTGGTCATTCTCCTTTGACCTGCAGGTCGAGAAATGCTGCTTACCGGATATTTTCCATTTTCAGGACCATTCTCTGTAAACCCCAGAGTTGGTTATGTATAACAATTCTAGCAATTTAGCAGTTTCTGAACTGCCTGTCTGTCACCAACAACCATGCTACATTTAAAGTCACCTAAATCATCATTGATCTTCATTCTGACGCTCAGTTTGAAGGTAATCTTGACAATGTCTACATGCCTAAATGCACTTAATTGCTGCCATTTGATTGGATGATTTTTTATGTGTGTTAACAAACAGTGGAACAGGTGTACCTAAGAAAAGTGGTCCATTGGTATAGGTTGGGTGGTAGGGAGACTCTGAAAATCTCCATCGTAACCTTATAGGTTTTTCCGTGTGGCTACTTCTCCTAGCCCACATCCATCCAAAAATATTCTATTTACCCCCTTGGCTAATTTAATTTTTATATTTGACTTTCCTTTTCACCTAGTCATAAAAACATATGCTTAATATTTATTTTTTCCTCAACCCCAGGCTTATAATTTATTTTGAATATTTTGTTTATATGCAAATCCAAAGAGTTTAATTAGATTTGGGCATTATAGGTTCAATTAAAAGCAAGAAAAGTAGCAAAATTGTGATAGGAGGTATTTTCAGTTCACTAAAGTTTAAAAATTAAAGTTACACGGCTAAAATATGAATCCTTGTCCTTGTTTTGTAAAGCTTTGTAAATTGAACTAAAAGTCAGTTTATTTGGAAAGTGAAAAATAGTATCTATCTCTTAATTCTTATTACCCCTAATTGACCCTAATTTACCAAAATACTTTCTTTGTCACCTTCTAAACCTACAATATTAATTTCCTCAACAAAAAAATGAATTTTATCTAAGCTAAAAAACTGTGATTCCTTTTCCTTTGAGCTGTGTTGATATGCTTTGAAATGGATCATGATGCAATCTAACATGTGTTAAAGAGTAACTAAAGTTCCAGGCATTTTTTGCAAAAAGACACAGGACCTGTCCCTTCTGCAATAAAATATACTTTCCGGCCTGACTGCTGTCTTCATCTGTCAAAAAACACCCAGCTTCCCCTGCGACCTTTGGGATTGAACAAACTTCTGCGAACTCCTGCATGGAAGTTACATTGTCCCGGCATGCAATCAGACAGAGACAGGTGAGCGTATTGAACTTGCGGTTAGGCAGGTAATGTTTTTTTTTTTTTGCAGAAGAGACATCCTGGAATGCACTAAAAAAAGAACATCAACATCATCATTAGCATATGTCAATGCTTTATAAGTGCTGTACGTAAAATCAAAACCTTATTTTTAATACTTAAGATTCTATTACCGAAATAAACGTCTTGTTGTGCAATTCTTTTTAGTAAATTAAGTCATGCTGGAATAATTTGTAATTGGTGACACCAGATGGCAGTTTGTGCATCACATACCTGAGAGATGGATGCTAAACAGTTTATAGGCAATAAAATAGAATAAATACATATAAATTAATATATTTATTTATTTTATTTTATAAATATTTAAAAATATTTCTTGATTTTGTTGAAAAGATGTATACAAACACTCTGTTCAGGACAATAATAGTGTGGTACAAAACATACTTTGTAAACAGTGTTGTTATGTACTATAAACCAATAGAAATTAGAGCAGCTGGCATTACAATGATCATGAAAAAACAGTAATATATCATAACCAGTAATAACCCTAAATCCTTTAGCATTGGGGGTCATCCCTACAAGCCCTTTCAAAGTCCGTCAGACCCCGGAGGGTCTCATTGACTCGAAGCATTGAGGAAATAAGGTGTCTAATTTGCATGTATGAAAAAGAGTTAGTGGCCTCATGATTCTCTGAATATATTTATTTTTATGAGCACAATAATACTGTAGATAATAAGTGGTGGAATAAAGCATAGCCATATATGTGATTTTCACATCCCCACTAGTTATTTTGTTTCATTATGCAATCATAGGGTCTTGAAATTTCTCCTGTAGCAGTGAGTATGTGAATACTCCATGGTAAAATGGGGAAAATGTAGACTAATTCCTATGGCAATAAGCAAAATTTGAACAGTGAAGTGCAATATGCAAGACTAAACATTAAAATTTAAAAAAATCATGTTTAGGTAATATAAATTCTTACATAGTATTTTTTATGTTTAAATTTACAGCCAGCAGAAGAAGCACTAGGCTTAAGTTCACACATCTACTAGTCAATCCTTAATGACAATAATGGAGACAAAACAAAGTATATAGAGTTTTATAGCTCAAGCTTAAACATAAATGGAAAGATAACATGGTCATTGAAGTGATCCACTAATTAGGCACAGAAGGAAAGAGTGATTGGTAATAACCAAAAAGGATCACCAACTACAGCAGCAGCTTGGTCTTTTGAAATCCAAGTGTCCTAGTAGAAAACCTTGGTGATCCCTACAGCATACATATTCAAGAATACGTCACATCACAACAAACTTGTAGGACCTATTTGGATGGAGGTTAATATTTATCAGTATGGTCCTTTTGGGCATTTATGAGTGTTATGGTTTGTATTTCTCTTTAGCCAATTCTAAAGCTGCTAAATTAGGATATGGGTATGGGGAGTAGCTGAGAAGTGTTCTTATGTTATCAAAATAGAACCTTATCAAAGTTACTATAAAGCAGGCCTGGAGCAATGAAAGATCAGCAGAGGCCCTCGTGACAGGAATGAGAAGAGAAAAGTACATGACAGAAAGGGTTAAATAAATATGGGGGTGGAAAACAGTATAGGGTGATTAGGTGGGGTCAAGGGGAGAGAAGGGGTCTTATGCTTTTGCAAATGTTTTCTCCATGTTATGTTATGGTAACAATGTTTGTTTGAACCCATCACCATTGAAAGCCTGTGAACAGAGGGTCAGTGAATAAGTTGGAATCTACAGAAAGGTTTAAACAAGCAGCTACTCGATTTTTCCTTCCTGCACTTGTATCCTTCTCTTCTTTTAGTTGACCTGATGTGCTGTTTCCAATAGGAGTTTAGAGAGTTGGCGTCTAACTATTCCCTACTAATATATTGTGACAGGACCCAGGATATCGCACCCATTCTCAGGCACGTCATGTGTTACGAAGCTCCAGGGAAGGTAAGCTGGATTTCTAGTCTATGTCTGGGTTTTTGCTACCTATACAAACTGAGCACACATGTGTTATTTAGTCTAACAGGTCTAAGGTACGGAGACCTCTGTATCCAGAGTGTAGCTTTAGGCTGGAGATGTAGGTTCTCTGCACAATTTTTGTATGTTTTGGTATGTTTTAGTGTTTGTATTTCTGGACAATTAATAAATAAAGCACAGACAGGCACCTGAAGATTCACCCCACCTCTTGCCTGTTTTCTGGTTACTGATTTGTGGGCTCCAGCGTGAGCATATATCCTTTACAAACTCATCTTAAATTTTAGGCACAGTTCCATTTATGTGAATTATATTATATCCTAAGGCACTGAATTAATAACTTTGTGAATTATATTATGTGCTTTCAACATAATTGCTCTATGTGAGCACAGCTGGTATAAACAAATTGACTTAATCTCAGGTACTTTTATTTTCCCCTTTCAACATTTTTGTTTTTAATATAGAAGAATTAGGATTAGATACTTAATGTTTTTTAATGCCTATTTATTTTTGTCTTTTTGTTTTTTACCAAAGGCTTTAAAAAAAATACACTAATTATTAAGTTTGTCTCATCAAGTGGACCTATATCCTGAGTAATCATAATAAATTGGCACTTACATTGTACAAAAACTTTATGACCTTATATCTAGAAACTTAAAATTAGCCTGGAACATTAGAGTTCTCTGAACTCCAAACAGTAACTAGTCATTTGGGCAGGCCATTCACTCATACAGTAACTCCCAGGATCCATCTCACTCTACATCTTACATCTAGGACTAATGAAACATTTGTAATGCTGTTCTTATTATAACTAAGAACTTGAATGTTGAAACTTAACTTATAAAAGAAGACACAATAAAAATAAAAAAAAAAAAAAGACGTGGAAATCTCAACAATAAACTTTCAGTAGGAATGGTACATAGTTTTTTTTTATTGGAAACAGAAAACATATAGCTTTATAAAAATACATAATGCAAAATATTTCATATAATATATCAAAATAAATACAAGAATGTATAAAATATAAATGGCTCCCTGATGAATGTCATATAGAATACATTTGCCCAATGTATGGTTCAAGGGCTAAACTTACAAAATGTTTTCAGCTCTGTTGTCAGTCTTTTCTGGTGACATCTTCCTGGTTTTCAGCCAAAAAGACATAATTTATTAGGTTATTCTATTGTTCCTGATGAAATATATGTGTTAACTGCCTATCCCCAGCTTTTTGCTTGAGCTAAAAATCTAATTCCGCTGAACTGCCGATCTCAAAAGTTAAACAAGATGGCCTATTGCCTACAGGAAACCGTGGACACCTCTGAGGCTGGAAAATAGGAGGAGAACCTTGACTCAGAAATTAGGAGACTACTAGAGGGAGCACAGGTAGTGTATCTACTGTCGTCAGTATTTAATTTACGTGGGAATTGAAATACTGGACCAATGAGTGGATATGTTTATACAAGTATTATAAATACCAGTTCTCATTATCCAGTGTTTCAGTCTGGATGGTATCACATCAGATTTGCTAGATCACACAGCTTCACTGAAGAAAGTGTATCCTGGTGAAGGTAGACTATCATAGGTGAACGTGGGTGATCCAGCAAACCTGGAATGGATTTCTTAAAATCATTTCCTAATATTTGGCAAACGTTTCATTCCTAGACCAAATCCATTCAGGGTTTGATGAATCACCCAGGTTCACTTATGCTATTTTATAATCTACAGTCTTGAAGAACTATACAAAATCAGACTCATTGCATGTCTCTGTTGTCAAATAGTACTACCTCATGGTGTTTTTTTTTCAGTTTAAGTACACTTTAACATGACAGTGTTCTTTTCTCCAATAGAATATTTTATCAGTATCTGTGTTTCTATTGGAAAGATCCCTCCATTTTTTTTGCTGTGGTAAAACAATAGGAAGTGAGAGAAATGAAAACATTTGTATCACGTTAACAAGCCTTATCCTTTCCTATGGCTGATGTTTCCTAATCATAAAATTGTCTCCCACTTCTTCTGTGCTCTTTTTTAAACATTCAAAAGTAGTTTTAGTGAGTTTCCCTTGATCTTTATATTGAAAATGCATACTACTCTATGTTGCATTTTTAAAGAAAATACTAAATACTTATAGTACAATAAACATTACAATTTTATAAATTTTTGTTTGAAATTAAAAAAAAATGCAAGATACAAAATATTCATTTTAAACAGACAATAATTGGTGGGATAAAAGCAATAGATACATTCTATGTACATATGTTCACTCCTATTTTGTTCAGACATAACAGAGTAATAAAGAACAACAACTATTTAAAATATATTTACATAACAAAATAAAATAATTTAACTAAAATTAATGTAATTTCTAATTAGAGCATGTAACTACTTAGTTCACCAACAGATGCAAGGAGAAGAACTGATTCAATGATAGACTAAGATTGGGACACCCCTATGCAGCAGAGGAATTAATCAAATATTCCCATGTCTGGTGTTTTCCTTTGCTCCCAATGATGAACTAAGCAGCGAGGTAGCTAAGGGAAGTTGAAGTGACCTTGTCACTAAAGAGGCAAAAGTAAAATAAAGCCCATATGTAAAACAAGATGTTGTAAAGTTACCTTTACAGTTGCCTGCATATTAGGAATCCAGTGTGTTGCTGATTCCTGATTGCTGCAGTTATCCAACATTATAGGTGTGTTAAATATTTACAGCCCTGCTGGCCACTGTGGTTTCTTTAGCCAGACCTAGGTCCTATAGTGTGCGGTGGGGATTGTTATATATAGGCAGCCAAAAACATAAAAACATTTTAACTGTGCTTTATTTTACTTTTAAACCTTTTGTGACAGGGTGATTTTAAGCATGCTTTACATGCTGCTGGATCAGACTTCAAGGTGAACTTGGTATATAGGCAGAGAATAGTTTCAGATTAATCTAAAGTGATTCAAGGAATTTTTAAAAGGAACATTGAGGTTTTGAGGGGAATTTATAGTAAAGGGGGTTTGTGGAATGCCAGTGCTGACTTTCTTAATAAATATTATCTGCATGAGTGTCTGCTGATTTATTAACTTCTGGGTCAGTGGTCCAAACTACTGAATTTTACTAATATGTCTTCAATCGCCTTGATCATACTGAATAATTGGAAGAAGATCAACAATGGAATCCTTCATATTTATCTGAGTACATTTCTTTAAAAATACAGTGGTACTTTGGTATAAGTCCTTAATCCTTTCCAGATCCTTGGATTTATACCAAACAGGACTTATACCAAACAAACTTTTCCCATAAAAAATAAAAGGAAAATGATTAATTTGTTCCCATGAAAAAATCCTTTTGTTATTGGCATATTATTCATTGATGGGGCTGTATAAAATAATTTAAACACTGCTTAATACTAAAATACATAAATACAAAAGCAATTAGATGAAGCAAATGAAAATATAACCTCCCTTTACCTTGCTGAGAAGAGTCGAGTGTCTACTAGGATTGTGCTGAGAAGGGAGGAGGAGGGGATATTATGTAATTCACAGAGAGTTATAGGGCGGGTTGTTCACTAAATGGTAAAAACTGGTGTACTGATGCTCGTGAGCAGTCGTGGCCTTGTCTCGAGAGAGGTAAATAAGGGTAGTGCGCAGTGTTATGACTCATTTTTACCCATACAAGTTCTAACACAAAGGTTGTATACCAAGCAAAATTTTTCGTGTCCAAACAGGACTTATATTAAGTTGGGCTTATTCCAAAGCGGACTTATACTGAGGTACCACTGTATATCTAAAGCTAAAATATATTTTTTAGTTTTGGATACAGTAGAGAATGGTTTAAACATCCGACAAGCTCTTACTTTCTTTTAATCCTGTAAACCCTGTTAGGGAGATTTTCGTTAAGGCATGTCTTATTATTAAAACAAAAGTGTAATCTTGCTATTGCCTATCAGTCCCTGGATGTGGTAACTACTTTATTTTTCTAATAACCTTGTATGAGGTTACTAGGACAAAATCTTTGTGACTGGAACAATTGGTAATTGCAGGGAACTAATGCAGTCATCAAATAGATTGATAAACTGCAGTAAAAAATGTTTGTTCCTGGGTTTAAATATACTTTAGGTTTTGTCTTGGGAAGAGAAGCAAAAGGAGAGCACTCAAAAGTAAGTATAAACCCCCCCCTTTTACAAATGTCACCTAAACAAGTGTATCCTTTGGAAATTTCCACCTCTAGTCCTCACCTAGTGAGAAACTTCTAATGTCTCTTTTTCCAACACTTTTCAGTCTTGAACAGGTGACAATAACCACCAGAATTGATAAAGTTGGTTGAAGTTCCCCAACAGTTATACAGACAGCAATGAACCAGGGCAGAATTTCTATACCATTCCAAAAGCCAAAGACAAAAAGGCTTTAGAAGCCTTTTAAACAATTGTCAAAATGCAAGTTTCTAAAGGGAAATTTAAAGTTTAAAGGTAAAGGCACTTTAAAACAAAGGTAAAGGGCCTTACGTTCCCAAATTTACCTCTTGGGAACTTGACTGTTTACATCTAGCTGTATAGGCCTGCAATCTCCTGGCTTTGGCTGCACAATACAGCCTCAAAGAGTTTATGGCACTTTAAAGGTTTTCAGACTCGGATCCCTGTGCAATTGAACTCTATGGGGCACTGTGCAGGTGCGACCAGAACAAAGACTTACAAGACTGAATTTCAACAAATAACAATCAAAAATGACAGGGGTCCTTTCTTTTTTTCCTCAAATTACCCTTACAATACAAGCTTCCTGACAACAATGAGTTGAAGTGTTTCTGAAGTCAATTTTAGATGCAGTTATAAGTGCACTTTTTTTAAATGCTTTTAAATAAAAGATAAATGTATATGAAATTACAATTGAAAAAATATCAAATTCACTGTTTCAGCATCTTAAATAATGGAAGAACAAATATTTTTTTTTTCAACATAACACAAAAATAAGTAGCAGTTAGTAGGAAGATGAAGACATTATAACATATGGGGCGCTATAATTTCTGATGGCAAACCTAAAGATGTATATACCACTAGAACAGTGAGCTAAAAAGCATATTTTCACATTGAACCCATAACTCCAGCAAAGAACATGAATTAGAAATGCAATTCTTGATCTATAATAGCAAAAGAGCTTTTGCTTTAAATTAGGAAAAAACTTTCTTTATCGTTGTTTAGGACAGACAAAACAAACAATACAAGAAAACAAAAAAAAATGATATTAGTATCATTAGCCTAAAGACCAAATTGCAACCAACAAACACTTTTTAGAAGAATAATATGTTCTCAAATAAATATTCTGAAAGAAGTATAATTTTGTCTGCATACATTCTAAATAATAAAAAAAATATGATGTATAACTTAAGTCAGTTAAATAGGAAATGTATTTTTTTAAATTTTCTTCCTCCTCAAATTCTTCTATTTCACGCTGTTGCCAAAATATACATTTGGTAACTCTCGTAGCAAATTCATTGCAAGTGCACTGAAAGCTGCATGTAATATCTTGAAAATAACCACTTTTTTTTTTTCTTCGCATTAGGGAGATGGTACTTTTTTAACCGGTTCAAGAATTCAAATTGACATTGGATTTAAAGAAGACAGTCAGAATTATGTTTGTTTTTGGTCAACTTCATCTTGCACATTCATGTTGTCAAGGTCCAAAAGCCTTGCTAAATATTCCTTCAAAAATGTACAGCCCATGGATAAAGTTTAGTTTATTTTCTTTTCTTGTGCAGCTTGTTGGTCACAGTAATCACATTTCGGCAAGATTTTAATTATTAAGTAGAAAATATTCCTACTTGTTTTGCTTAGTATCAGTCAGAAGGCAACACAAGAAGCATTGTTAAATCAAGTTGCTCGACCTCCAGATCTTCTTTTGTGATGTAAACCTTTGTGCCACGATACAACTTTCTAATTAAAGTAACTTCCATAGTATCATGTGGTACATTATGTATCCATTTTTCTGATTCATTAGCACCTATATGCAAAAAGTGGAATATGATTTTTCCCGTTTTTTGTACTCGTATCTGACCCTGGGCATTCAGCAAGTAGTATCCGTTAGAAAAGATTTCGACTCTACTATTGTTAACAGTCATGCCACCATCTCTCCGTTGTATTGTTACAGTTTCTTTGTCCTGTGATTTGTCTATAAAAGGGGAAAATGCAGAATTTAGACTTTAGTATCACCAAATGAGATAGAACAAAAAATAATGCTGTAAAAGGGAAGTACATATGTACATTAATTTCATCCTTTTGGATGAAACTCAACAAAAGTATTAGAGATACAGTATTTTTCTAGCTAGTTTAAACACAAGACAGATGTTTGTCATCCAATGTGATTTGTTAAAATACAAAAAGTCCATGTCTACTGTATATAGGAATTTTAAGAAAGCTAGAAAATTAACATAATGTTGTAGTCTTATTTATATAGTACAACAAAAGCTAAAAACATACATTTTCTGCACATTTTTCTAAATTGCACAATGCGTCTACTTGCTTTTTATTTTTGATTTATTTATTGAAGTACATTGTTAGCAAAGAATGAATGGTTAATAAATTTCAAACTGCCTAGAGTTAAGGCTGTGCTAAGCTCATAAATGTTGTTTTTAGCAGGAAAACAGTGGGAAATCCAATGGGACTTATTTGGGTGCTCTTGTTTCCAGCCACCGAGAATGGAATCTGACTTCTTCACATATCTGTATCTGGTATGCAAATTAGGTGGTGGGGCTGTTGGGTTATGAGGACCATATGAGCACCATATAAATATACATGAGTATAATCGCCTCATCACACTAGACTACATAATAATATTTTTCTCTCCAGTTATTATACATTCTTTTAGATTCTTTAGATATATACATGTACACACACAATAGTCAAGCAGTTCATAAGGTGGCTTCACGTCAAGACTGTAACTTCAAGCAGAATTCCAGAAAAAAACCCTGAATAAATAAGGATAACACTTTAGGAGGCAAAATTAAAGCATATTTAGCAATATTAAACTTTATTTAGGCCTTCCAATGCAGTACTCTTTCCACCATTATGTTCTCAGTCTGATGGCCCAAATCATTTATTCCACTTTCTTTGACTCCAAACTACCCTGGACCTGTCTCAGCCTGTGGCTAGTCAGTAAAAACAGAAGCAAAGCCACAGGCTGATAAGGTTATCTCTCTTTCCCTCTTTTTTTAGAATGGAAAATTCGAGAGCTTTAATAAATCAGGCCCAATGACTCCGACGGGGAGCAGAAGGGTACAGCAACAAAGAAGGCCTGATGATGCAAAAGGTATTGTCACCCATTGCTTGTCTTTGTAAGTTTAACAACCTACTAGTATATTGACAAAAAAGCCCAAATCCTTCCTCATTTTTCTTTCCTTAGTCAGTAAACTCTGCTCTCCAACAGACTGACAAACCACAGACACTACCCTCACTAGCAGTTTAGTTTGCTAAACTACATGTAAAACAGGTACTCTTTAGATTTGTGTGTTCTTTAAAACAAGAACATACAAAAGGATACAACGATCAACATGCCAAAAAAAAAATTGACAATCCAGAAAAATATGTTAATCAAAACACCCAAAGAATAGTTCTACTGATTCCAGGGTTGGGTGAAACAATTGGATCAATTCCCTGACAAAAATTAGACCCTCAGCTTTATATACCACCAACCCAAGCCTGTCCTATTAGCGCAGCCAGTGTAAAGAAGAATGAGGGGGACCTGCCCAGGGCCTTCTTCAGGGCCAAATTAACTAAATGGCAGGGGAGAAAGAAGTGCTGTGGATTTGTGTCCCTATTGCATATTTGCCCAGGGACCCTGAGCATCTTACATAATTAAAGCAATGTTTTAATTGGCAAAATCTATAAACATTTGGTATGAACCTGAAATTTACCAGGATGTGTATCATTGTAAAGAGACCCAAATAACTCTTCAATATACTACTTTTATTCTGGTATGTCTTCTATGTTTGGTATCTTCTACAGTCTAAATACATTTTTACAGAAGGTTTAATAATTCTGTACTGTACAGCATGTGATTAGGAGATAATAAATTCTCCAAGACTGTCTAGGATTGGAGTACAAAATTTGTCCATGGACTTTATTTTACATGCAAATACATAGTCTGCTATACTGTATGTACTATCCTGAAGTTCTGCTATCCTGAAGTTCTCTGACTAATTGCCTCTGTTCTGCTATATTAAAGATATTGGGCCTGATTTATTAAAGCTCTCCTGAATCTGATTGCCCAGCTTCACCGATGAAAGTGTATCCTCTCCAGCTTTGGAGAGCTTTAATAAATCAGGTCCAATCTATCCAAATATTTAAATTGTGTTCAATGCTGGTTAAATCCTGACATCACTGTAATATGATGTTTCCACGTTATTTTTCCACATTTTTTATGATGTTTCCATATTTTTGTGGAAAATCAAAGAATCCAGATTTACTCGTCAGGTGGAGACGGCTCTAGGGCTACAGGGACAAATCCTTAAAACTTAAGTCTATATATATTTTAGGCAAAAAAAATTTATTGACAGCCAATAGGTATATAAAATGTTATCATAAAAAAGTATAATTGTGTGACAGTGCCAGTGTCACAGAAGTAGGAGGATCTGAAATGGTAGACACTAGAATGGTTGGTGTATGAGGAGCTGACTTATCATTTAAATATTCAGAGCTACACAGCGGGCAATGTTCAAGCCTCTGATAAACATCAACCAATAAGCATTTCTGATGGTTGCCAGAACAGTAGAGTTGTTCAGTTTAGTCCTGCTTACTGGGAGCACCATTTACCTAGGTAGATAGCTCTCCAGTTCATCTCTACTCTACAGGCTTGGAGTCATGTCTACAAACTTCAGCTTAGATGCTTAGCCAATAAAATGTATACTGTGTATATACTGTGCAGCAAGCAACAAACTGGGATAGGACGTTAAACAATATATTGTTTTGGAAATAGCCTAAAGTTTCTGTAAAGCTTAGTTCCAGGCAGGTAAAAAACACACAAATCATACAGCTCTGTATTTTGTACTGAAGAACATTGAAGTACCTGAAGCTGATTTAGTATCAATTTAGTATCAGCCTCCCGTAGTAGCTATAGACCAGACAGCAGAGACTGTCTAGTGTAAAGAGGCTATAAGGCAAAGATACCGTATTTTTCGGCGTATAAGACGCACTTTTTCTTCCCCAAAACTGGGGGGGAAAAGTGGGTGCGTCTTATACACCGAATACATGTTAAATATAATTTAAAAAAATCATACTCATCCGATACCGCGATCCCGCGATGCTGCGTGCTTCTTCTCCTCGCTCTCCTCCCGGCTGCAGCGCGTGTCTCCTCCTCCTCTGAGCGAGGAGAAGCCGACACGCATACCCCAGCGATCCCATAAGCAGGCTGATCCAGCCTGCTTACCGGATCGCGAGGGCACGGGTGCCGGCTTCTCCTGGCTCTCCTCCCGGCTGCAGCGCGTGTCTCCTCCTCCTCCTCTGAGCGAGGAGAAGCCGGCACACGTGCCCTCGCGATCCGGTAAGCAGGCTGGATCAGCCTGCTTATGGGATCGCTGGGGTATGCGTGTCGGCTTCTCCTCGCTCAGAGGAGGAGGAGACACGCGCTGCAGCCAGGAGGAGAGCGAGGAGAAGAAGAAGCCCACAGCATCGCGGGATCGCGGTATCGGGTGAGTATGATTTTTTGGCACAGGGTGATCAGAAGGGGATACATTGTGTCAATGTATCCCCTTCTAATCACTCTGTGTCAATGTATCCCCTTCTGATCACTCTGTGTCAGAGTGATTAGAAGGGGATACATTGACACAGAGTGATTAGAAGGCGATACATTGACACAGAGTGATTTTTTAGTATTTTGTTCAGAATCTTTTTTTTCTAGGTTTTTCTCCTTTAAAATTGGGTGCGTCTTATAGGCCGGAGCGTCTTATAGGCCGAAAAATACGGTAGGTGCTGATAGGTGGAGAGAGGGGAGCAACCAAGAGATCAGCTCATAAGTGTATTGCTTCTATTTTCACTGTACAGTTACACATTGGGGTTAAGGTGATAACCTGTAAAGTGAAAGGAAAACTGCAACAAAGAAAGATCAAAGGCTCCTTCTGCCATACTGACAGAGCTGTGTTAATTAGAAGGACGGTGATACAAATCCTTTTGGGAGATAAAAGAGCTGAGATGATATTTGTATTTAAATGTATTCAAGAAAAAATGTCACTTTAACTTACTGTATTTCACAACATTTAACAGTTTACAATTCAAGCCCACACTGAAAGTACACAAGTTGATAGACCGGGACACAAGTGAGTAGGTTGGTGTTGAATTAAGAGAAGTCAGGTTAAGGTTATGTAAAAAGAAAAATAACATTGTGCTACTTACCATCCTGCCAATTTGCAAAGACATATTCTTTTGATGGTGTGGGCTGTTTCATATGAAAAAGAAAAAGAAAGTTGTTATCGAACATTCAGCAAGCTATGAAAGTCTATATATGTCAACAATGATGTGCATATGCCTTTTCTCTCTGAAAGATGAGTGATTTCAACCCACACGAGAGAAACTCTGATATCAAACAGAAAACAAAATGTACAATATTTTATATGGCATGTAGTCTGAACAAAACATTAGTTATGTGATGTTTGTCGTCTGTGGTTTTATAAACAATTTAGGGAGTTTTCATAGGAAAAAAAATGATTATGATGCTATGGGCTAGAGGGAACCCAATGACGCATTTCTAAAAAAATATACTATAATAATATATTGTCTTCCTAAAACAAAACTTTAAATATCAACACATCCTAAAATAAAGAAACATATTCTTTCCATAAAGCTCTTATCTTATCCGTCAATGTTTTACCTTTTATTTTCCCAGATTCCTTCTTTTTCCTTCCCCATCATTATGTTTTCCATATCATAATGTAGACCCCATTGCTTTGTTTCTGTGATTTCCTTTCATGTGGGCAGATCGCAGCTGGTGGAAGAGGGCACCAGGGTGCTCTACATAATTTGTACAACAATACAGCACCCTGTCTAAGACATACTATCCTAGGTAATGCCCACATAGGATGCTGTATCTCCATGAATAAAAGAACTAAAATCCCATTACTGAAAGCAGGGTTTTGAATATTAGGACTAGTTGTCCATCAGCCAGGAACTGAGGGGGCCGATCTAACTTCTATCGCAATAGCATACCATTGTGTAAAGCTGCACTGTGTGCACTGAAATAACTGTAAGCAGTTTCAATACATGAGAGAGCTCAGCTCTAAATTGACCTGTTAAGGAAATGTTTGAAACCTGGAATTAGCAGTTCCCTGCAAAGCAAGCAGTTACACACCTGGTCAACTGCCGGTAATACCAAACTTTTGCTTCAATGAACAGGGAAGTTTAATAATGAGTTCACGCATCCATCACACTTCCAAGCAGGGTCATTGCCAACATCATAAAAGATTCAGCTCACAGATTTTAGATGGGAATACATATTAGGATTAATTAAAAATGAATGAACCCTGTTAGAGATTCTTGATCCTCCTTCCCCACTTTACAGCCTCTTTTGTTATAATGACCCTAATCAGTCCATCCCAATATAGCTAGCTAAGGTATAATGTCCTTTGTTATAGTGTCTTCGGTTACTGCAACCCCCATACCATAGTGCTTCATGTTATTTCCCCAGTTATTGTCCCCCCCCAAAGTGCCCCTGTTTTAGTGCCCTCATTTCCTGTCTCCCCCATAGTGCTCCCTGTTATAGTGTCCCTAGTTAGTGTCTCCTCTTATAGTTCTATGTTCCTGCAATGCTGACAGTGCACATATCCTATCCTCAGTTCCTGCTTGACTCTCACACTATTGTTTTTATTTTCCACTCTGCTTCCCTCACCTGGCACCATATGACCATCAGCTGTTGGCAACTTTTTGAGTTAATAGAAAAGTCTCTGATCATATTATTGCTAGGAAGAGGGTCAGAGGTTATGTGATGCACCTGTGACAACATGTAGCCTTACTTTGTCAGTGAGAACACTGAGGGCCCTTTTACAATTCAGAGGGTCAGACATCAAAGAAGTGCACTGCCTGCCCAAGAAGTAAAGGACGAGTTAAGTTTATGTGTTCCCTAGACCTAAACAAACATTTAAACTTTGCATTGAAGCGGTAGCCCCACTGCAGGGGATTTTTTTTAAGTTCCTGTGTACAGATTTAAAGTAATTGTGGGAAAACACATTTTTTAAAACCAGATCATTAGCTTTGGATTTAGTTTATTAGCTGCACAAAGTTTTCATGTGCAATAGTTTTTGTCCTAAATCAATTTTTAATATCCAAACCAGAATTATATTTAGGCATGGAGGCTAAGTAGCCAGGAAAAAGGGAGCTTCAAACATGTGCCCCCTGCTTCTGTCCATACCAGTCCCAATGCATTGCCCTAACAGTGGAATTGGTCTCCTCCAAATTATAGGGGGGTTTGCAAGCTTTCTGGTGTGAGAAAGCCCATTTATATTATGGGGCCAGATAGCCATATCCTCACCCAGAAGAAAGAATACAGGAGTACAGACTACCCCTTTATCCACTCCCAGAAAGGGTTAAACACAATAGGACTGCACAAACACCTGTAGTGTGTATTTGTGTTGTGTTGTTATTCTATCGTCAGTAAGGCCTAGTGCTGACCACAAATGTAAACACGCAAACTCCTGATGCAAAAAAGACATATCTTTGGCCGGTACAATATAAATATAGAGCTGATTATCCAAGTTTACATTTGTAGAATCCAGTTACAGGGATTAACAGTTTCTTGGGAGGTTTCTGTCAAATATAAACAAAGCAGGTCTTCCATCAGCATGTAGCTCAGTGGAAAATATTTTGGATCTGATTAGAGGAGAAATACATAACAAAAATAAAACTGTTTCACATTCATGTTTTCTCAGTTGCCTCCAATACCACAACAATTTTGGTTACAATACCATGCTCAGGGACTTTGCAATTAACTTGAAAATTTGTTGGCCAGCTTTAGAAACTCTCTTAATAGAAAAACCACACAATGACCCTGAACAATTTTCATGTGACAATAACTTGATCAGAGACTTGCAATCGCTCAAAAGGGACAGGGATATTTAAAATGTTTGCTTTGCAAATAGTTGCTAGTTTTAGCTTTTAAAGCTTAACTCCAGGAACAACAGTTTTACCCATATTAAAACATTTCAGTCACATCTTTTTTTCTGCAACATCTGTACAGGAAATAAATAGGAAGGCAACAAAATATTATATATTGCCATAAGTTCTAATCCTCACTAAACCTATCTAAAAATAAGTTTATGCTTGTGCCCTGTTGGAGAAATTATCACTCACTTCTTGTTTATGAGACTAAAGGCCTGATTTATTAAAGCACTCATAGGCTGGAGAGGACACGCTTTCATTAGCAAACTTGGTATGGATCTAGTCAAGTATTTAAATGTTTGCTTCAAATAGCAAATGACTTTGAAGAAATCTTTTACCCAGGTTTGCTGGGTCACCCAGGTTCACTGATGAAACTGTATTCTCTCCAGCTTTGGGGAGATTTAATACATCTGAGTGAGAAGAAACATCCTCAGTAGGAGGACAAAGAGCACATAAACTAAAGAAAGCCCACAGAGGAAGACTAGGCATTGCAATTTGTGAACCTGTCACTGCAAATTACTTTAGGACTTTCAAAAAACTTCCCCAGCAAATCCAACAATGCAATGCAGGACACTTGAATGCCAAATTTCCCCTAATTAATCATTTGCATACTATAAGTGCCACCCAACTCCTAAAGCAACCTGCATTGATGGGTTCAAATTCATTATTTTTCTACCTGAACAATAATTAGGAATGCCAAATGCTGACAGAAAAAAACAACAGTCAAATGCATTATTAATAGGGGTAGCCTTTGACCATACTCACAGGAAATAGATTACAGAAAAATAAAGAATACATAACATATTTCAATATATATTACTAAATATTATTTTAAATATTGGAGAAAGATTAGGCATACCGAAAGAAAAAAATTGTACAGCTAAACATAATTCAAAATGCATTTTTTTATTTAATAAAGACAAATAATGAGGAGGTAACCTGTAGAAACTATTGATAAACTAATTGCTTTTGGCTTCAACATTTTAAACTCAAGACATAATTTGCCTATTGTCCAGCAAGTTCAATTATGACATCACTTAGAAAGGGTAGCTGGCAACATAAAAAAAATCAGTTTGGGCTGATATTACAGGAAAGGAAACCTTTGGTCATATTCTAATTGTCTAAATTTATAAAAGTCAGCTATATGTGTTAGTGGATTAACTAAACTAATAAGCAGCTTGTTCAGCATGTTTTACTTCCTCCAGTAGCTTCACATCTGTTTATTGACAAAAAATGCAATGGAACACTAAAAGACTGCATAAACACTTATTTCCCACACATGTAAACCTAATGCTGCCTTCATAATCAGTTCCATCAACTGTTTCAATGTAAATCATCTTTCACGTGTACATGCAATGCAGACTAAACAGCTTTGCTACCAATGTGCCAATTTCAGCTTTTTGTCGAAAATCAGTACTAATTTCCCCACATCCACCTCTGTTTACTACCCCCGTCCATTTTCCATTGGATGGAAAGGCTCTGGTTTCTATGTTCTAAAAGTCATTCTGTGAAGGCAGTCATTAAAATAAAACAGGCTGCAGCATTGCTGCTTGTGATCACATTAGTCGGTTCTTGTGTTCCTTTTCTTTTTGGAGGTTAGGCAGACAAACACATTGGATGTTGCACTGTTGGTGGGAGCTTTCCAATTTGCTCCAAGCTGTGTGTCAACTGATCTCTAGCATCATTCTATTTACTTTCCTAGTGGTACTGTTAATCATCTTATTTATACAAAGTGTGGTAAACCCCAGATGGGATGTTCTGAATTTTTTTTAATTGGGTTAAAATGTAATTTTCTTAATCTTATCACACATATTTTGTTAGCGGTCCATACTTTAATCCAGGCCAAATGGAAATCCACGCAGCCCCCCTCTTTGCAGCACTTACATGCTCGTGTCCAGGAGGTCTGTTTGATGGAATATCTTACAGCTCTCCTCAGAAATAATGTTGCTAAGTTTGAACAGGTCTGGGAATTTTGGGATGCCTATTATGCCCATTTACACGTTTAAAGAGTTGATTTGACTATGTGAGCTCCTTATTAATCATCATTCTAGTAACCCCCCCCCCTTCTTCTTGTCCTATCTACACCTTACATGTTTATTTTTTTATTTTTTGTTAATGTTTTGTGTATACTGGACATTCATCTTTTACTTTCTCACAATATGGGATTATACTGTTTGGGTTACATTTTGCTGCTATTTTTTAAATATGTTATTTGTATGATCCTTTTTGATGTACTGTTAATTATCCAGTATACTGTACTTTATGTTTATGTTTATATCTTGTCCTTTCTCTGTTTTTTCTGTTATTCTTTATGACAATTCTTAATAAAAATCTAGTTTAAAAAAATTTGAATTTCCAGGTCAGGTTAGGAAATTACAGCATGTTGCTGATTTCTATTGATAAAATGTTTTTTTCTCCGTGGCCTAGATTTCCTAAACAGGTCCCAACATGTTCAGAATATAGAGAACTGGTGTATATTGTGTACAGTGTTTCCCAACTGTTATAATTACCATATCCATAACTCACAGTACATTAGCATGGTGGTTCATAGGAAGAAAGCCCCTAACATTGCCAGTGACCAGTTGGAAGGCTGCCCCTATACCAAGAGACAAAACTATCATTAATATCAGTTAAACTGACCTGAGTCACAAACTTCTCATTGCTCAAGGAACCCCCTTGTGTGGAATACAAACTGATTATTAGGGACGAGCAAGGGATTTTAGTGTATTGAGTTCCAACTCACCATGAATAGCCACCCAGTCAGTCTATTTTTAATGTTTTCTAAATCATTTCATTTTTAACATAAAATGGAAAAATATCTTCCACCATTACTGTGTCTTGTAAAGACCAATAGGTGCACCAGGAGATTGACAAACCTGGAAGTATTAGGTCTGAAGTGATTCCTCTTCAATGCAGCAATAATCTCCTGCAGTAGTTTACTTTTATGGGAAGCTCAAAGGAATCTAAATACTTCACATTATGTAATACGTTTTCCAGAATGTGTGCATGCAACATAGCCACAAGCACACAGCTTTCTTCACGTCTTATTTATTTTATTCCTTCCCAGCTAGTCAGTGATGAGTGGGCTGTTCTGTGTGCTTACCCACAAGCTGGATGTGAAGTAGCACTGTTCATTGGCATGTCAGCTTGTAATCCCTTCAGGAGTATACTTCAAAGGATGGCAATGCCACTCATTGAGTAGAAAACTATAATCGTGTCTTCTAACTGCATAGTAGAAGTGTGGAATATGGGATTTTTTTTAATCAAAGAGGAAGACAAGGGGGTTAAGTTGAAAGAAGGCATGTATAATAAACTTTACATTTTGGGTTTGCACATACATTGTTGTTGTTTAGGTAACAACATCATCCTATTCAGTCTGTCTAGTGTCTAGTTGACAGCATCACCTCCTAAGTTCCTCTGCTGCCTGGACTTGGAGTGTGAAGTGGGTGCGGGTGAGTGCAGGCACATGCATGGGCCCTGTATTTGGCTTCCAGCAGCACTGTGCTGTCTGTCAGACAGGATAGGCACTAACGCAACTGAAGGCAATGAAGTTGCAAAGGCAATGAAGTTGCAAACATAAAAACCCCATAATAGATGCTGTTACTGCTTCCTGACTGGCCAGTGGCCTAAAAAAGCTGTACCTGTCTAGTCCACCTCATTCATGATACCATTAGTTTCCTATTTCTAAAGGCACACGCTTCAATGTTACCAATCTTGTCCTGTCTGACCCCTCTTTCTTGCCACTTGGACAGACTTTCACCGTACCCTTATCACTATTTTGCTTAACCACACTGCATAACTTGCCTGGTTATTGACCCCTGAGTTTGGCCTCTGGCTCTGGCCAATTACTTGGAACTTATTCCTCAGATACCTTGGCTGGCTATTGTCATTCGTGTATGACCTTACTGGGACCTGGTAATGTCTATGGATGTGGTTATCAATAATGACCCTTTGGCCTCGTCTAATACTGTTGCTTCTCCATCTGTCCTTGTTTCCAAGTTGCCATTTTTTGCACATGCAATTCTTGGGAGTACCTGTGTGCTTGGTCTGTGCAGCTAGTCTTTTGAGGCGGTGGCTTGTCTATAGGTGTAGAATGTGATGTTAAATTAGGGAACCAGTGTCCAGTATAAATTGACACTAGACCAGGGCCTTACAGGTACAAGTAAAGTAAAAAATAGTTTTGTTGATTTTTATTTCCTAGTATTCCTAGTTTCCAGATTATTTAGTCTGGTAGGTAGATTCCCATATGTCTTTAGACAAAGGATTAGGTATACATTCCTTTAAATGTAAATACACATTTTTGAGAGCATAAGCATATATTTGTTGATGTGAAATACTGTTTGTTTTGAATTGTTAAACAAGCAGTTTTTATTTTAGCTTTTTAAACTAAAATGATGACACAATATACTACTAATAGGGAATTAATAAATATTATTAGATCACAATATTAGTGTAAATATTGCTCACAAATCAAACAAATAAAAATTCCTATGATGCATGATAAAAACCAGATGGCATCCCTAGGAACTCCAAATGGAAGAAATGACACATTTCTGTGGAATCAATTTTGCAGTAGTTAACATGTTTCCATGCTGCAGAATGTGCATTTTAGTTCTGTTTGGATAAAGGGAGGGGCCCGTCCTTTAGGGTTGGAACTTCCCAATATAAAGGAAATCCTTGGGGCTTTGGATCGTGCTGGGAAGGGGGGTGCTACTTGCTAGTTACTATCTTTTTCCTGATAACCCAAGCTGCATACCTGGATACGGGTCTGACTGAAATATTAGGTTAAAGGATTAATGAAATAGTTAAAGGGTCAGTTTTATTAAAAAGTGCGTGACAAACAAAGTGGGGGCTTATGGTGGAAACTCCCTTTGATAAAGGTGTAACTAGAAAAGGTGGGCAAAGGTGGGCACATTAGTACCTTTACCCCGGGAAATTGAAATGAAAATAGAAAGCCAGGCACATGCATTCATCATCACATGCATGATCATTATCATCATTGTTCATTTCTGACCATCCTTTGGGTGGACAACCTCACCTTATAATGAATCATACTTCGATATGCTTCAATGCATTGTTGACTACAAGCTGCCAAGGCCTTGTAGCAGTAAAGCATCCTAAACTATAGGGACACATACATTAATGTGCGCACAATAAGACGGTCCTCCCAAGTCTGTCTACTGTCACTATGGCCAAACAAGTTTTTAACTTATTCGGGATGCATTGGGAACTGGTAAAATAATGAGTATTTACCTATGTTCAGTGGCAAAAGCTCTAATGTTCTTTGCAAATCATTTCCCATATTGTGTACCAGAAACATCATTTTAGTGTCATTTTACATGGGACAAATTATAGAAAAACGTTTTCCCAGTATTTCTTTTTAAACAAACACTGGTTAAACAAACACATCCTAAAATATTATATTTACTGCGCTGCATACTGAGCTGTGCATACATAGCTTTGTGTGTAAAAAAAAAAAAGCTGGCATGTAGAAACATCTATGACATAAAGGACAGACTGTCTTGCTGTTTTAATAAAGCTTACCCTAAAACTGACTTTCGCTCTCCTTTAATTAAGACAGGTTCTACTTCTATGTTTCCTATAGAGGTTGTTATCATTGGTACCGAATTTGGAGCGCCTAATTCTAATTTCATGGATTTAAAAGAAAGTGTAAGGACAGAACAGTAGGCTACTTGCAGCACAGAAAAACTTTTAGGTATTGTATGAAATTAAAAAATCCCTTTTATTAAATATACAAGAATTATAAAAAACAAAAAAAAAAGGGGGTAACAGAGGTTCATGGATTTAAACTTGTGGTAAATGTAGGGATGCACTTACAATTTCCATTTTTCTTTCAAGGGTATGTAAAAAACAAAAATTGTTTGAATAAAGTAGAAAAGGGGTAGACTGTCGTCCAACTTTTTTTTTTATATAACAGTATTTAACAAAAATAGGGCAAACCTACAAAATCAGCATATAAAGGCACACCTAAGAAAGACACACCGAATGTATTTAAAAAAAATACCATCAAAAATGTGTAAAGACCAAGAAAGAGATCCACATACAAAATTAAAGCGAATCAGGAACAGTTAGGGGAACATAACCAGTAAAAGGGTAAAAATAAACAGAAGAAAAGTGAAGAAACATCCAGAAATTGCAGAGGTGGTACAGTGGGAGTATGCACAACCACATCTACACAGGGTTCAACAATTGGCTATAGTCCACAGAGTCCAAAAATTGCTGCCAAGCATACCACAACACTGTACAATTGGTGTCTATACCTGGAATAGTTGAGATCCTCCATTCACAACCACAGTTGCACATGGTGTAGTGTCTGTAGCCCCCAAAGAAGGAAATATACAACCTTGTTGCTGTAACCAGATGCTGGAGGATTGACTTTTCGTACTGCTTCATAGGCATATAATTATGGTGGAAAGATCAGTGATCTTTCGGGCAATAAGAACTGCTGTTTTCCAATATGATTCTATGGCAGGAAAAGACCAAAACAAACGGAGCATATTGCCTACCCCATCCTTACATTGCTAGCATCTATTCTACACTTCAGGATTTATTTTATTGAGGATATATTTGTTCTGTACCAGCGAGTTACAATCCTGTAGCCCAATTCATGAAATCCACTGCTAACAGTGTTTTTGTGCTAGAGTGAGAATTTTGTCCCTCCTTTGTCAGAAGTAAAGGAGACCCCCAATTCCCTCTCCCACGCCCCTAAATACCCCTAAAAACCCCTCTGTCTGGGGTTTAGAGAACTCACTCACCAGTGTGAGCTATGAAAGGAAATAGAGCCACTGTAGGAATCTCCAAAAGTCCAACCTAAAGGCACCCTTACCATGTATCAGCACTGAGAAACCCACCCAGGGATGATGTTAAAAGTGCTAAGCTTGGAAAAATACAGGGTCTTTCTAAAGACCAGCCTAGAAGAAAAAGGGGGTTTCCGAATATCGGGTGCAATGGTGAGGGACTAGGGGTGATGGAGGCCCCTAAAAAATCTACTGCATATATCCAAAGTGGCGCCCACAGTGGAGTGTTGTTTAGTTTCTCTAGAGAAGTAATTTCTGATCCAGGGCTTAGTGCTCAGAGGCACCTTGCAGAATGTCTGCTCCAACATTACCCGGTATTTGTAGGCGGCATTCCTGCAACAATCTGTAACTCTCACAAGGTGGAAGGTCACGTACTATAGGTGGAAGTTGGGAACCCCCATACTCCCAGATGATTTAGCATTGCATAACAAGTTGAGATTAGCACAATGGGGTTAAGAAGATAAAAAATGATTTTGGTATTCTAACTGGTAATCTTTGAAACAAATATATTATCCTAGGTGGAAAATTCATTTTTACAATCAGTATTGCTCCAAACCAAGAAAATGTGTCAGACCCCTATCTCTCTAGGTCCATCTTAATCTTAATCTATAAATTTCAATAGTGGATGGCTTCAAGTGGCCACCTAAAAAAAAATCCATGTTTGCTTATTTAAAAAAACTCAACAATGTGCTTACTTTTTTCACATGAATTTATTTTGTATACAACGTCACAAAAATATCACTAAAAGAAACAGTAACTGTCTGAATCAAAACCCCCTATATACTTTGCTTCAACTGAAAGAATTGGCAGTGGATATATTGTTGAAGAAAAGGGGAAAATTATTCTCATCTGATTTAAACTTTTGTGGCTGGTAGATTGGCTGCCTGCCACCTGATTGAAAACAATATGCCTTTATTTCTGGGTGTGACAGCTGCTACTAAAGTGATGCTCTTTGCGTGTGTGTGTGTGAAAGCCTTTGTTATTGAACTTCTGTGGCTTTCAATATATCCTGTAAAAACCCTACAAACAACTAGTAACATTTTCCATAATAAAGAGGTGTCACCAAATTATTAGATAGGGATTGCAAATGAGAACATTTTTAATCCTTCTGGTATGGGTGGTACACAGACTTTTGTTGGCCTTGTGTAAAGAAGGAAATTGGAAATGTCATAAGGTTGTCTCACATTTTCTGCTTGTAAGCTCAAGTATGTTTGGGAAGAGGGGCAGGGGAGCAGCAGCTACCTGGAGAGTGACAAAGAGGGGACTCAATTTGCAGGGAGAGAAAGAGGGTAAGCCATTGACATTGGCCCCTCTGCTAATGACATGGCAGAAATTCATTGGCATGTAGGCATGTAGATATTGTCAAGATGACCTGATGAAGTTCAAACTAAGTATAAAAATGGGGAAGGTGATATAAGTGACGTTGAAACTAGGATGGTGATTGGTGTCTGACAGGCTCACTGAGTTTTTTCAGAAACTGCTGATTTACGGAAATTTTCATGCACAACCATCTCTAAGGTTTTGCAGAAATTGGTCTGAAAATGGGAAATATCTATGAGGGACAGTTCGCTGAAGAAGAGTATCTCTGAAAGAGCAACACATTGAACCTTGAGGCAGGAGGAGTGTAGGGAGCTTAGAACAATTACCTAAAAATACAATTAGCATGGGCTCAGTTTGGACAAGAGTAGATTGGAAAATAGTCTGGACTGAAAAGTCTCCATTTCTGCTGTGAAATTCAGATGGTAGAGTCAGAAATTGTCATCAAAATCCTGAAAACATGCAGTAGGTCCATCCTACCCTGTATCAACAATTCAGGCTTGTGGTGGTGTTGGAATGGTATGGAGAATATTTTGTAGATGCACAGTGGGCCAGATTTATGAAAGCTCTCCTAAGTCTCTCAACTTTCTGGCTCTCACTGAAACTTGGCTTTCCTCCTCTGTCTCTGCCTCTGCTGCTGCTCTCTCCTATGGAGGCCTGCACTTTACACATACCCCCAGACCTGGCAACAAAGTAGGGGGTGGTGTGGGTCTCCTTCTGTCACCCAACTGTACCTACAGAGTTCTTTCTACCCCACCCTCTCTCATTTTCACTTCATTTGAAGTCCACTCTGTCCGACTCTTTAGCCCCTTACCCCTCATTGTTGCTGTTGTCTACCGCCCCCCCGGCCCAGTATCACAATTTGTGGTTAACTTTGCATCCTGGCTCCCTCACATTCTTTCCCATGACCTGCCCACCATCATCCTTGGTTATTTTAATGTTGCACTGGATGAGCCCAACCTTCCCTCCTCAGCCAAACTGCTCTCCGTTACCTCCTCATTTGGACTCACACAGCACATCACTGGCCCCACACACATAGCCGGACACACTTTAGACCTGGTATTTTCTAAACTCTGCAACCTCACCCTCCTTGACAACTCCCCCACCTACTAGATTGTAAGCTCTTCGGGGCAGGGTCCTCTCCTCCTGTATCACTGTCTGTATTAGTCTGTCATTTGCAATGCCTATTTAATGTACAGCGCTGCGTAATATGTTGGCGCTATATAAATCCTGTTTAATAATAATAATAACAAAGCTGGAGAGGTTCACTTTCATCAGCGAATCTGGGTGATGCAGCAAACCTGGAATGGATCAGGTCCAGGATTCAAAACATTTGCAAGCAAATAGCAAATGACTTTGAAGAAATCGATTCCACGTTTACTGCTTAAAGTGTGTGGATGTATTTTTCATATAACTGATCATTGTCATCTGGTGGTTAAACAATAGTTTGTTTTGCATTTATTATTTTTAATATTTTTTTACAATATAGTATTATAATCAGGGTCATTTAGTGCATTCTTAGGTTGTACTGTAGTCTGGTGCTGATACAAAAATAGTCCAAGTGCAGTTTTTTCTGATTAGTTACTCACAGTTCTATTAAATGGGGGATTGAACTGAAATAGATACTTAGTGAGTGAAACAGTGTATGATTGTAGCACTATAACCATTAGTGACCACATTGATCCTATTTGTGGTACTGTTTGATGTTTGATGTCAGAGATGAACCTGCAATGATTTTGTCACCTTAAATTAAGTTAAAGAAATATAAACAAATAGATATGAATAAAAAGCCTAATTTCGGTTTTGGTGTGCTCTTTGGGTGTTTTTCCATTGGGAAGTATGATCATGCTAGTCAACAAATATCAGTTACATTTTACATATTTGCTTTGTTTTCTTTTCCCCACTTTGATGTGATATGCTCTGATATGAATCCAAGCAAAATTCACTTCAAATTTTCCAGATTTCATAATGACGGACTTTCTGCCGATTTATTGCAGAAATTCTGCATTACCACTAAATTTCACTGATATATTTTAATGTATATGGGTGTCACCTTTTGGGGATTTATTGCTAGGTCCTTAAACCTAGTAATGTCACCAAAATTAGAGGTGGAGAGAAAGGAAGGGGATGGGAAGGGGGGTGAGGAGGGGTTTGTAATTTGAAATTACAGTTCTGGTGGGAAAACAGCTTTTGTTACTTTGGTAGGATGATCAAATTGCATTACATCTTAGTTTATTATAATACCCGTTTTTCAGTACACAAACAGCTATTGGTAGTATCCCTTTAAATGTTTGTTCTTCCATTCACAAATCAAAAAGGAAAAATTTCTGTTTTGTTGTCCTTTTCTTAAAAACTTTACCTTTACTATGTCTCTGCTAGCAAATATAATAACACAGATCTAAAACAACAAGGTATTTATTAACAGAGAAAATAATTAACAAATTTACAATAATTATTTAAAAGAAGTTAAAGATTAGTTACAAAGACAAACTAAAGTAATACATGCAGAGAGTCTGTCCTCTATATCCTGTAACTTGGGCTTCAAAGAAAAAAAAAAGAGACAGAGTTTGGCTTTATGCTGTCATTTTCATTATAGCCAAAAGCCAATATTACATTCAGCAACACCCACGCGTCCAACCCTCACTCAGGTGTTCCCCCAACCCACTTCTGGGATCTTCCGTCCCTTGTCATCCCCCAACTGATGGTATGGTCTTATGAAGGGGCAAGGCATTCCAAAGTCTAAACAGCTGATATTGTATTAGTTATCAGACCACTGTCCAAAAACAATGCAGGGTAAGGGGTAGGTCCTTGAAGCAGACCCCTAGGGGATATTACCTCCCATTCTGATTCCTTGGTCAGCATCTCTAGCTGACTCCTCTTCGTCTTTAGGGATATTCCATAATTAACTTTCCACTACGCTCATTACCAGTTACATTGTATCTAAACTCAAATATATTATGTATAAATGTTAATTTTTTACAACTAATGTTGTGCACTCCAACAGTATACCATGGGGATACTGTCTATACAGCAATGTTGTACATATCCCCTAACTATTCTCAGAAAATGTAAATTTAGATAATGACACTGTAGAAAATGACACATTGTGAAATAAAAACACAATGTATTTATTTTGTTTAAAATTGTTATATATATGTCCCCAGAAGTAATATCATTTTGGAGTTGTTTTTTTGAAAACATTACTCAATGGCCTTACATAGTGTTTATGTATACACAAATAAAAGGTTCAATGTAGTTTTAATGTTACTTATATAGTGTGTTTGAAGACAGGATAGTAATTGGGGGTAGTCTGTTTTGAAAGGCTCTCGTTCCCCATCTTACAGGCTACCAGCACTTTTGACTGCTGAATCCTGGCACATCCTATTGCTGCATCTTTCTGGATAGGTTCTATTTTCCATCTTCTTCTTAGCATCTGATTTATTGCCATGACTAAACGTAATTAAATATGTTAATTTGCACCTTCTATATTTCTATACATATTTATTGTATAGTGCCATTGATCAATGTTTTCAAAAAATACTACCCCAAATTACTATCCTATCTTCAATCACACTATATAAGTAACTTTATAACAACATACACCTTTTATATGTTTATAATCTCAGTCCACCTCATAACACTCAATCCAGTTCCACACGGGCATTAACCAAAAATGATATTACTATAAAAAACAGTCACAAATTAGATATTTATTAGAATATTTATGGATATATACTATATCTAGCCACCTATTTTGTACTAAACACTATACATTTTTATTGTTCACCCATATAACAAATGACCTTAGTATATGTATATGATTATTGTCACCACATTGATTGATGCTATGTTTGAATGCAGGTTAAAGTATGTTATTGTACATTGTACAACTGTAACCTTGAACATTGTTCTGATATTACTATGTATATGTCACTCCTGTACATAGATATTTACTGCGGCTCGCAGATCCTCTGAGGAAGCCATATAGGCAAAACGTGTCGAGAAACAAGACGTCATTACTCGATGTTACACTTATAATACAACCATGTTTTACTAAAGGGATTGGACCTCTTTAAATATCTGTATTGTACATATTGACATCGTGTTTTATATGATTAATAATAAAATTCACTAAATATAATTTTCAATTGCCAAACAAACCCCAGCTATTTACTCTCTTTATTTGTATACTACTGATTACAGGTAGGCAAACATCACTTATATTAGAGGATAGGTAGACTCCCTAATACTTACTAGTCCCCAGAAGTAAATTAAGCATTATTTACAGCATCCAGCATCCTAAATCTATCTTAAGCATAACAACACATGACCAATGTTAAGGAATTCCTGTGAATTTTATGTGGTGAGCTTAATCTGTAATTGACAGAATCAGCAATCTATAGAAATACCACTACGGTATTTCTGCATCAATTTCCTGTATTACAGGTTGACAATCAAAAATCTGTCAACGTCTGGACCTGAGGTGCCCCGGATTTTCGAAAATTCCATTTTTTGTTTTTTTTAATACTTACCTCCACACACAGGCCAGATTTGCTCTAGCAGCACCCGCGGACATCTGGCACAGTTCCAGGGAGCAGGCAGCAGGGACGTCTCAACGTGTATTTAGTGTAGCAAGCAAGACCTAACAGCTGTTTCTGCAAACAGTGCCATCAGAACATTAGTGGCCAAACAGTGTACTGCAGTGCCTGTATTGAAAATGCGATCCAAAATTCATGTCGGGGAAACTGAAAGAACCGGATTATCGATGGCCAGATTTTCGATTGTCAACCTGTATTAGAACAGTAATTAGGTGCTTTAGTAGATATTATGTGATTAGTTTTAATTGTCATCCACCCAACATCACCAGATGACATCAAGTATATGAACTTACTTTTGGGAACATTAAAAAACTCAGTTTTAGCATTCAGTAAGTAGGAATTTAGTAGAAATGCTTTTTTTCTATGATGTCAGTTTCAGTATATACAATTTAACTCTTTTTGGGAATGTGTTAAGGGTCCTACTGTACCCTAACACCATTCCCCCACTTATTAAACCCCCACATCTGTTTTTGAGGACTGGATGGTGGGGGAGAGGCTCTGGTTAACAATGTGGAATTCCCAATGTTGAGGGAAGGCACAAGACTTCTACTGAAAAAAAGAGGACCGCATACTTACTGACCTCACTTTTCCTGGCTCCTCAGGCTGTATGCCAAGACATTGGTCCAGTTTCAACATTAAACTGGACCCCATGCTGGTTTTTGTGACAGACTCATTTCCAGGGATATAATTAAAAAATCTGCTATGATTTCATTAAAGAACTTTTTGTACATGACATTGTCTTTTTTTTAAACCATATCATAATAGGAAATAGCACAAATAGGATAGTAACTATCATTATTAGTCACATTAAAATAGATCAGCAGACCTTGGCATGGGAAATGCCTGATATAACAAGGTCAGCAAAATAAAAGAGATCTATCAAAGTCTTCTAGGTAACCAACAGGGCTAACAAACTGGATGTCTAAGAAGATTTTTCTATATTTAAAAAAATAAAGGAAGGTATAGAGAAAATAGAAAAGAAGAAAAAAATGTGATGAAAATTATGTGAGAGAGAAAGAAGAATATTAAACATGGGTCAGGAATAAGAAAAGGGAAAGTTAGGGGTGGTACAATAGAGCCCTATTGCTAAGCCAACAGACAAGATCGATGCATGGGTACATTTTCGCTAAAGCTGAAGGATGTCTGTATCATCAAGTTAATAATCTATAATTCAGCTCTTGATAATTGTTGCAGATAAATGAAGAAAATTGTTCTTTGGTGGATTATTATTACACAGTATTTATATTGTTTCAACATATTACACAGCGCTTTACAAAGTCCATAGTAATGTTACTAGCTGTCCCTTTAAAGAGGCTTACAATCTAATGACCCTTCTATAGTCATATGTCATTAACAAAGTCTAAGGTCAAGTTTGGAGAGAAGCAAATTAACCTAACTGCATGTTTTGGAAGGTGGGAGAAAACCCATGTAAACACCTGCAGGAGAACCTGCAAACTCCATGCAGATATTGTCCTGGCCATGATTCAAACGTGGGACCTAGTGCTGCAAAGGCCACAGTGCTATCCTCTGAGCCACCATGTTGGCTGGATTCCCATATACTGCATGGGAATTGCGGGGGACCGAAAATTGGACACATAGGAGAAGGAAATGAAGACACACCCAAGGCATGATAATACTTGTGGACTATTGTAGGTGTGGTACCTATCAAGGGATAACAGTAAAGGGTCGAATCTGGGAACCCAATACAACCTCTAGATTTAGTAAGTTTAATGTGGTAATACCAGTTCTAGGGGAATCAGTATGTCAGATGAAAGGGATACATTTTTTTCTGGGTGGGCATTATGTTCATGATAAATATTATACCTACCAAATCAGGAGAAGGCTAATTGCTAAATATGAGTGTCCAAATACTAAATAGAAGTTTGGACCTACTTTATTGGGCGGGACAGGCATCAATTACCTGGGACAGGAAAGTAACATTTAGGGCTTCTGTTTTTTGAAGACTGATCTTGTAGTTTGATAAAGAGACATAATCACAAAGTTGGGCAAATTGGGCAAAGTGGTTGCAGGTGATATGGTTTGTAAAGGTAAATTATTTGCATAAGCAGCAAACCTATGCTCCACTCAACGGACTTGGAAACCACAGACATGGGGAGTGGTACATATGTGTCACAAGTGTTTCAAAATAGGAATAAAAGAAGAGAAGAAAGGAGGCAGCGTGATGCTTTTTAATTTAGAATGGTTCAGTAGCTCCCCTCTAGTTGTACTGCCCCTTTATTGGGGGAGAGGGGGCAAAATATAGAACTCAACAGACACTTTGAGACTTTTAGATTACGTGATTGGTCTAATAGGGGTCTGGTTTTCTGTGTAGGTGATTGGCTGTTCTCGCCTGTTCTCGCACCTCATAATAATGCTAAGGAGCACCAATTACCTGTGACAGGCCCTGAAGCCCAGCTTGGCCAGGGCTGGAATCTTGGATTGCCAGTAAGGAAGATTAGATGTTTCCTGCGGTCTGGGAAATGTTATTTTTCAGAAGAAGAGAAAACTGGACGAGGCAGTACTCTTTGACTGATATCAGTACTGTCATGGAAAGGGCCATTTACTTCAGTCTGGAACTTTTTTAAGGACCATCTTCCTGTGGGGTGCACTCTCATCTTAGAGGTCTACTAGCTACAATCCTGGGGACAAAGGCTAAGGAGAGACACTCCTTGGATTATCCATTGTTATCCTGTTATTGCTCTGGACCAGTTGAGTGGTAGGGATATGGGGACACATTATCTCAGATACTACCTCTGAGGTAAAACTAGCAATGTTGGGAACCAGTAGGTTTCTCTGCTGGTTATTTAGAATATCTGTTCTAGGTCTGGTTTTACCGTGAATCTATTGGAACAAGTTGGGGCAGATTCCCAATTCAAGGCCCCACATTTTCCTAAGGCCCAGAAGCCTATTTAGCACACCCTGTGCTAAGCAGTGGGTGGCTGTAAGTTAGACTCACTGTGGATTAGTTTGCATTTGTCCAAAAATAAATGCCTTTTGTTTAGAGAGCACCAAGGATTCTATGTCGGCCAAGAGGCTCTATATTATTTTGTTTATGAACGCCCTGTGAGTGAAGATTCCTTATTGTGGTTGCTGTCTGGATCAAAAAACACAGACAGGAGCCGTGCTGTGACTAGTACTTGTAATGTGTGGAGTTATTTGTTGTTACTGTTTGTGGAACTTAACAATTTCCAAACCAAAAAAAGTGACTAAAATAAAATAAAAGAGTGCAATGAATAGACAAATCTAGGTTAAGATTGTAGTTAACTGTCCAATCTTACAAGATGGTCAATGGTACTACAATGGTACTACACGTGTCTTGCCTTTGGACCATTGTTGTCAGTTTGAGCACCCAAACTACTAAAAGAAGTATTTGTAATCCACAAATAGAGTTAAAGATAAAACAGTCTTGCAGAAAAAAAGTTCTGACAGTTTAATGAAGAGAACAGTTCCCTTAGACTAAGGCAGCGTACTAAACTGAATTAATTAAGATGGCCACTGCCACTCACTACATGCAGCAAATGGGGATCCATATAGATGCAGTCTCTGTTCCTTCAAGCCAGATAAAGGCAAGTAACAACACTACAGATTTTCTCTATTCCTTGGATGTGGCAGAACTTCAGCAGCAAACAATGCACACACATTTGTAAGCCATGAAATGCACTGAAATTGGGTCAACCACAGGTTAACATCTCAGCATGGTGCCTCAGAGTTTAGCACTCTGGTCTTTGCAGCGCCAGGTTTGAATCTTGGCCAGGACACTATGGAGTATGCAGGTTCTCCCTGTGTTTCATGGGTTTCTTACGGGCACTGGGTTTCCTCCCGCATTCCAAAAACATGCAGTTAGGTTAATTGGCTTTCCCCAAAAATTGACCTTAGACTGTATTAAAGACATATGACTATGGTAGGGACATTGTGAGCCCCTTTGGGGGACAGTTAGTGACATGACTATGGACTTTGTAAAGCGATGGGTAATATTTCGGCACTATATAAATACTGGATATTAATAAAAGGGGTTTCTAAGGATGTTTTTATCTAAATAGATGTCTTTTCACAGATTAACATATATAGTATTATCTTTAAATAATATACTATTATTTGAATTATTTTTATTACTATTATTAGTATTTTTATGTTCTGGTAAAACTAAATTAATGAGTTTCAGTAACTGGAAATAATTAATATTTATTTCAAAATAAAATTTAAAAAAATGGCAAATATATATATATATGACTGGACTTTTAGAAAATAAGATGGAATGGAAAATGTCTGTTTATAATAAACTAAATGATGGTAACATGACTGGAATCTTCCATGTTGCTAGTTTTCTGTAGGTGTATTTGTAATCATTGCTCTTCATGAGCTATAACAGGTAATTAAATACAGGAAAAAAATATATGGAATAAAATAGTGACATAAAAAGGTGTCAGACCCCTATTTCAGACTCATTTGTTTAGTAATGCAGATAACTCAACAGTCCTCAATAACAGCATTGTAACATGTAACAATGTTGTTTTTCTCCCAACATGAACCTTGAAACTTGTTTGCTTTAGTTTCATTTTAATGCAGTTATGTCATCACCTTCATGCCCCAATATTGTAGACAATATAGACATACTTCAATATACAAACAAAAAACTTTTTCAATGGTCTGATGAGTCTGCTGATATCATAGGTCCTCCCTCTACTTCAGCAGTAAACAGTCCTTACTCCTGCACTGAACAGCATCCAGTATAGAAGCCCAGGCCACACGATAAACCACGCTCATGGGATGTGTTTATGACAGTGAAGGCACACAAAATGTGGGTTATTAGACTCCAGCCTTTATTCATCCCAATAGACTGGAAACATCTAATGATAAAGGAAGTGTGGGTTGTTCACTATATGGATACTAGATGTTTATATGTCTGTCAAGCCTGAGATTAAACTGAGTATATGCGAAGGAGAAAGAGAAAGCAGGTGCACATCTTGGTACAAACCACATGGTCAAAACACCATATATGTTTATGTTCTCTATCGCCTGAGGAAGCCTCTATAGGCGAAACGCATCAGTATATGACTGTGTTGTACATGTGATGATATGTTTACAAAGAGATGGAAATGTAATATATGTCTGTAATAGGAACACTATGTCTAGAATGTGAACTAGCATAGCAGATCTCTCTTAGAATATAGCCTTTTCTTATCAGTAGATGTTACCTTTAAACATATGAATAAATTAATTATATTAAAAAAAAAAAAAACATACTGCCAAAAAAAGCCTGCTTTCTCTTTCTCCTTTGCATATTTTTGGAAACATCTAATGGTACTTTTGGCTTCTCGAAAATAAGCAAACTTCTTGCGAAATGTACTCTGCAGAGGGACAGCAGCACAATGAGCTTTTTATTTTATTACTCGATGTGGGTGTCAAACTGCATCTTATAAGGAGTAAAGGTTAAAATTACATGAAGTTACAGAGGATGTGCAGAGCTACCCGTGGCATGTGAAGTACATGCTTTGTGTGTTGGATTTATTATGGTATATTATGCAAATTGCTAATGCACATCACTATTGCGCACATTTGAATTAATTTCTTAAGAAAATGGTAGCAAACATCTCTTGTTCTCCTAGATTAACAGATATTAACTGTTGATGTTGATTGTTAACTTTTTACGTATAAGTAAATGTATCTGCGTATTATTATTATTATTATTATTATTATACAGTATTTATATAGCGCCATCATATTACACAGCGCTGTACCAGCTTAGATGGGAGTACTACCATAAACCATGATTGTGCAGCCACAAACATCGGGGCAAGTTCCATTGTTCCAGTCTGATATCAAAATGTTTACATTGGGACTTCTAAATTCCACCTCGCTCACATATTGGCTACACTTTTCCTAGTGTAAGTAGAAACAGCATTCTGGGTACACAATAAGGAACTGGATTAAGTAATATTATGTCTATGGAGTTCTGCCAGCTATGTTCCAGCCATGGTTGTAATGTCTGACATGGTTTACTTCTGTTCCAAAGGCAACATACATCTGTTGTTTTATTTATTGCAGTTATATTATAGTTAGGTCTGCAAAAATTCTACAACAAATGTTATACTACTAAAATGTTCCAGGTGTCTGTTACCAATTTACTGAAAGTTTAATTTAAGTCAATCCTTCTTTAAGCACTTCTTGTAATACAACGTTTGCCCAAATAAAATAAATGAAGCATTTAATGTGCAAGGAACACATTCTGTTCATACAAACCCATAAAATTATTTAAATAAGCTTATGAATACAATACAAATATATTGAACTATTTATCTTCCCTATTAAACATATAGTTCATGGAGGAACCACAAACAATGTTAAAAAGTGTAATAATATGAACATGCATGTAGTAGGTCATACAAAACCTCAAAACAGTGGGATCTGATTATGTTTCTTCTACATGTAGAAAAGCAGAACAGGAAAGAAAAGTCGAGTTGTGATAATTACAAGAGCATTTCAACCCTTAATTGTCTATGCGTTTTGTAGCAGAAACTACTTCTTCTGGAGGGTAAGGAGTACAAGCTGGAGACAAGATGGGCACTCTCCAAAGATGGCAACAGTACAATGATTGAATCTCAATCAAAAGTATTTGTAGTAAAATATAATAAAGGAGGGGGAATAGTCTGACCTCCATGTAACATTAATAGGGGTTCCAGTAATCTTTTTGCTTGGATCCAAAGGTATAAAATGGTAATTGTAAAATATACTCTAATATAAAGTGAAGAAATGTGCAGATAAAATATATAAGACAACATATAGAAAAGATAAAGCATGTAAGATATGCCAACATATATTATGATATATTAATTACCTTACTGCTAGTAGGAGGTAAGTGTATTCCTGTGACCAGCCTACTGAGGAAGGAGATATCTTTAGCAGGGTTCGTCCTGTATTTATCTGCATTAAAAACAAGACCACAAACAAGTACCACTTCACTTTCAAGGTGCCTTTCAAATACTAAGACATCCAGGATCAGGCAGCAAGAATAACTTGTAGTCCTACAAGGACATCACACATACCCAATTGAGAGGGCAGTAAGAAGTTTCAACCAATATGGGTTAGGAGTCCAAATTTTTCCAAATGCCAAAACTGTTGACTTACAAATCTGATTGGGAAAATCACCAGGGTAAACAAATACTCTCAGGATATGATGCAAATGTTGTTCAATTACCTAATTGTGAAATAAAATTGGTTAGAAACTACATTATTTCTTTGTAGAACATTACCACCCCCACTATTGCAATCTAAACAACATAATGAACATTTTTAACAATTTATCAGGGAACAAATTGTGAAAAAAAGAATGATCAAAGGGGCAAAGTGGCCTTGTGCAATACCTGCACTTACAAGGGACATTCCCACTGCTAACAAAAAAGTTTTATTTAGAATACCCAACAACCCTTTGTTAAAAAAGAAATCAGAATCAGACACTTTCTTTCACTCCTCTTTATACTCAGTGCATATCAATGGATCCTGAAACCCAACAATTAATTATACCTGGCTGAATCGCAAAAGAAACAAGACAATCTTCCCACATACCCTTGATGATAAGACTAAGAGCCCTATTTATAAAACAAGGAATACAACATTCCCTCAAACATTCCCTGGTGGGAATTATTTGCTGCTTTTGAAACACATAGACTTAAGAGATTCCCAAAAGGGAATGTTTGCAGGAATGTCTGAATCCCTGTTTTATAAATAAAGCCTAAATGTAAGTTTTACCAATCAAAGTTTAAGGTTCCTCCCACACACAACCCTATCTCTTTCCTTGATTCTGCCTCTGGTGCTCACATGAATTCTACACTTCACAAAATCTTTAGTCTAAATCCATCTTTAATATCCCTAACATATCAATCTTCACAGAAAAAATAGTCAAACATCTTTAACAAAAACTTTACTGACACGCGCTCCCCAACATTAGTACAAACATGGAGGAAGAGTTTGGTGGGTAACAACAATACAAAAACAGGGAGACAACTAAAATAAATATATAAAAAAAACTTGAAGGACGAGCAATTTAGTGATATAAATACAACTATGCAGTGTGCACTATGAAGAGTGAGTCAAAAAATAAAGTGGGTTCCCCATGAATCGAATATCCATCGATAAGTATCCATCGCTAGATACACCTATGACCTAAAGCAATAGGGAATATACTTTACCAAAAACACATAAAAACATTCCCAGATGTTACCTGCTCCGGTGAATATGCAAGCTTCACCATTAATACATATTTAAGACCAAATGCTACCATTTTGCCCTCAAATTTAAAAGACATGGGATTTTGGAAACAAGATGACTGACAGTTCCAGAAATCTCTTTTGGTCGCAATCATTGATGATATTAGAAGGTACAATCATTTTATTATTGAACAATTACAATTTATTCTCCATAAAAAATGTATTTCTATATAATAACATTCTTTATATTACCAATACAGGGGGGGCGCTATGAGCAGCTGATGTGGACCCACATATGCCAACACCTACATAGGTGGATGAGATATGCATATGTTTTAAAATGATGCGTTGTCTGCATATCTATATAGGTAATATATTTGCCTGGCACAGGTATATAGATGACTTGTTCATGATTGGGACATGATCTGTCCGAGAGCTTTGGGATTTAATTTATTTCAACTCAACAAATTCAATATAAATTTACCAACACCAACAAAAAAATCTTTGTATCAACATCATATCAACATGTGTATCACAAAACTGAATCTAAAAAAAGAGATAGAACTAATATTCTCTAACAGAAATTACTCAAACCACTCATACTACTCATACTGGTACTACTTCAATTGCAACAAGATAATCTGGCAAATTTATGAAAAATACTGGGGGATAATATTATATACTAGCATGGGTCTTGTTAACGTCAATGTTTTTTCATATGTACTTATATTTGATAAATAGCTTTTCATATGACTTACTGTTATGTTTACGTGTATGCACAAATACAACTTACTTATATGTATATAGGTAAGTGCAAATACTTCTTACACAATTTATGTATTAAACAATGACATCTTATTCCAGGACACATGGTATCCAGGGGACCTAGGGACACCTTAGTTTCATATTCCTTGGTGTCTCTTTTAAAGATGATTAGTCATACTGCATGGTACGTTGATGCTAGATGCCTCTTCCTTGTCATTTGAGCGGGGACAAGTGGATGGCTATTATCTAGGCCTTTCCATGATTGTGTAAAGTGATGGTTGTTTAATGCCCACTAATTTAGGTGGACTTCTCCAACCTTTTATCTTGTGTGATTCTGCATGAGTTGTGCTATGTGATCTGTATGTGGGGCTGTACAGAGGCACTTACGTCTCATTAGTCATAAGGTAATTTCAGTGTCATATATGCTGGTTCTTTATCTTGTTATATGCTGTGAATATTACCGTATTTTTCGCAAAACTGGGGGGGAAAAGTGGGTGCGTCTTATACGGCAAAGGCCGTTTTGAAAAAAATTAATTAAAACAACATACTCACCCGATACCCCGATCCTGCGTACGTCTCCTCTTCTCTCCTCTCCTCAATGCTGGCTGCAGCGCGTGTCTCCTCCTTCCCGCAGAGCACAGCGAGAAGAAGCCAGCACACGCGCCCCCGCAAAGCACGGAACCTGGAAGCAAGCTGATCCCTGCCCTAACGGAGTTCCCCGGAGGAGAAAAAGGTACCGTACCAGAAGGGGAATTTAAATTGGCACAGGGTGATCAGAAGGGGAATTTAAATTGGCACAGGGTGATCAGAAGGGGAATTTGAATGGCACAGGGTGATCAGAAGGGGAATTTAAATTGGCACAGAGTGATCAGAAGGGGAATACGGTATGAATTGCACATGAGTGATCAGAAGGGGAATAGTACAGTATTTGGTTCAGAATCTTTTTTTCTAGATTTTCCTCCTTTAAAATTGGGTGCGTCTTATATGCCGGAGCGTCTTATACGGCGAAAAATATGGTATATATCTTGCACATAGATAACTTCTGCTCTTTATTTATATTAGAGCATATTGGGCACATACCTCGATATACCTTTGAATCTAGGCAAAAAGATTACTGGAGCCCCTATTTACTGTATATCAAAAGTAAAAGGCAGAGTTTCAAGGTATGTATTTCAATGTAAAACCTTCAAATAGTGATAAGTTAATTTATATAAGAACATTTTTTTACATTAAAGTGCATTACCACTATGGCTACTGACTTTTCGAGTTAATTGACAATTAACAATGGGTTTTACTTCCAAGTCAGTTGGTAATGTTTATTTAAATGTGACACTTTCACTTATTCATAAATAGGATCTAGAAAAAACTGCTTTATTGTATAGTAATATTGTATTGTAAAATTACACAGGGTTTTGTAGGAACTAATGGTGTTTTTAACCACAATGCACTGCAACACTGTATACTATTGTCAGCAGGGTTGCAATGGCCAATATTTGTTCTAGGAATCCTGAGTTATATCAGTGAACAAATGTAGTGAATTACATCATCTGGGATTCCCCTATTACTGTTGTCAGATGAATTTGTGAACAATGGAAGCGTGGTGTGCAAAAATGGTAAATTATTGTGATTGACATTGTCAATGTGGATTGACTTCAGTGGACACCATAAAACTTTATTTCACCGAAAAATGAACACCATGTAGAGTTTAAAGGTCTCCCCTAAGCATTATTTTAAAGGATTTGTGTATCTTTCATATTGTTCTTTGGGGGCATGAAAAGATGCATTCCTCTCCAATGGACTGTTCTCCATGGAAACTAAATATTAATATTAATACTATTAAAAAGGATTTATATAGCGCCAACATATTACTCAGTGTTGTACAATTAAATAGGGGCTGCAAATGACAGGCGAATATAGACAGTGACACCGGAGGAGAGGACCCTGCCCCAAAGAGCCTACAATCTAGGAGGAATGTTCAGTTTCCTTTTCTTTTTTATTTACTATTAGCCTTGTAAATAGACAGAATTTATTAGGGATTTGTTGGTATTTGTCAAGCATCAAGGCAATTTTGTCAATCCTAGTTCAGATTGAATCTGGTCAATACTTTGTAAAAGAACCGGATTAGTGCACTATTGACTCTTTGGCCCTGATTTACTAAAGCTCCCCAAGGCTGGAGAGAATACACTTTGATCAGTGAAGCTGGTGATCCAGAAAACCTAGAATGGATTCCTTGAAATCATTTGCTATTTGCTAGCAAATGTTTTGAATCCTGGACCAGATCCAATCCAGGTTTGCTGGATCACCCAGCTTCACTGATCAAAGTGTATTCTCTCCAGCCTTGGAGAACTTTAATAAATCAGGGCCTTTATCTCTTGAAATACATAAAAAGTATCTTTCTTGCTATAGTAGCTATAAATAGGTATTATATATTGTTGTTAAGTCTATAACCTAACCTAACATTCAGATGTTTCTGTATCATTACCTAGCATAGCTTTACAAGACAACAATTCCAGTTCTTAAGGGCCACATACAGAACAGAATTTTCATATAAGCATTCAGAGTTATTTTCAGCTTTTGTCAACCATAACTTACTAAAAATACCTCAAATATTGAAATACTAAAAAAGTTTGTAAATCCTGACTTCTGAGGACTGGATTTCATGTTTGCAGTCCCCAAGTGAAGCTATAAACTACATCAAGAGATGCACTTAAGCTATCTTATACATTGGCCACATCTTAGCACAGTTTTGTGTTTTTTTGCAAACACAGAAATTGTTATTCTAATCCACAAAACTCTATATATAGGTCCCATAGATGACCACAGGGCTACGCCAATAGCAAATTTAGGCCATTTACAGCACAAAACATTTAGCCAAGGAGGCAAGGATGGGATAGTTTCTGGCTCAGAATATTAATCTCATTTGATAAGAGTTCCCTGTTGATTCACCTGAAGTGTTATGAAAAAAAATGCTTTCTCAGCTCATACAGAACATACCAGACTGCAGTCAGAATCTGATAATGTGAAACAGCTGTGCAGCTTGGAGGTCACAAGTATTCTTTTCCTTTGTAACAAAAGTGGTGTATAGGTTTATTATTACACAGTATTTATATAGCGCTGATATATTACGCATCCCTGTACAAAGCCTATAGTCATGTCAGTAGCTGTCCCCTAAAGGGGCCCACAATTTAATGTCCCTACCATAGTCATATGTCTTTAATACAGTATAAGGTCAATTTTGACGGGAAGCCATTTAACCTAAGTCCATGTTCATGGAGGGAACCTTCAAACTCCATGTAGGAAATGTCCGGGCCTAGATTCGAACCTGGGACTCTGCGCTGCAAAAGGTCAGAGTGCTAACCTCTGAGCCACCATGCTGCCCACTTCTGTGTGGTGATGTAGAATTTTATATGTTGGCCAAGATCTTCAGTATGTTTTAGAATGAATATAAATATTTCACCACCCAGTAACTCTTTGCCTTGATTACTAGGGAGCATATTTATCAAAGGGGGAAACGGACTGTTCACTGAAAGAAATTACATTTTTGTACGAACAAATAATGCAGTTTTTCAGTTTTCCCCAACTACAAAAAGGGATACATCTGAAAAGATTGAAAAATTATTGCATTAAACCTGATTGCCACATTATGACCATGAATTACCATTTGCCACTTTAACGGTGGTGAACACCACAGGCTACAATAGAAATTAGGATGCCAGCACTGCCAGAGTTACATAGTGTAAGTAAGCAGCTACAAGAAAGCCGCAACTCCCACATGTACATCTATAGCCATAATGTAGGCTAAAGGCTTATCATTATGTCTGAAAAAAGTAGCAATCAATCACCAATAACCACCATAAAAATGTAAAATTAAAAAAAATGATTGCTGTTTATAAATGTGACACTGTGAAAGTGTCAATCTGAAAAAACTGTATATGATCAATAGTTTTTCATCAATAGGCCCCTAACTCTTATTAAAACAAATAAATGATTTACTATTCAAAAACACAATATGTTCCTTATGTGGGTGATAGCATGTGATAGCATTCTCTGCAGTCACACTATTTACAACATTTTCAGAATAAAATTCCAGTTAAGGCCCCAGTTAAGTACCTACACCTGGCAGATGCAAGTCTCATGAAGTGAATGCTAATACTAATACATTTTAATTATTTTCACAACTTTTCACTCCACTGGGCACAAAGTGACTGAAAGTGAAAAATAAAAGCAAATGTATTGCTAAAAGGAGGTTTGTCAGACTATGAATGACAATTTGACATCATCTGCTCTGAAAGCAATATATTCTGAATAACCCAGTATTATAGTAATATAGGTTTGTCAGCACTATGAAATGCCTATTATTTTATTGTGGCCATTAGAGTTATGGATATTCAATTTTCCCTGCTACAATATTTAAAATAAATATGGGTGTTACGACAGCACAACAATCTCAAAAACACCAGCAAATCTAAAACAGAATGTCTGTAAAAGAAAAAAAAAAACAAGATGTTGCAAGCCTTAGAATTGAAAGTTCCTTGTTCACGTAAATGTTGCCAGCAGTATGTTTTAGGTGAGTGGTTGCCAACGTTTTCAGGTACACAGACCACTACATTTACCGGGTCCGGACGGAGCATGCACTGGGAGCTGTGTGTCACTCAAAGGGGAAGAAGAAAGGGGAAGAAGCCCCCATAGTGACGTCATGATGCCAGAACCCACCCACTTGCAGATCTGAGCCTGTGATGGGAGAGTGGGCAGGTTGTATCCAGAGACAACTCGCCTACCTCCCTGTGATCTGTATGGAGCATATGGTCCGTGGCTCTTGCCGGTGCGCCCCCCGATTTTAAATAGAGAAATGCAAGATGTTCTCCATAAAAACATCTAAAGATATGCTGTGATTATAGTTGTTTTTGGTGGAAGGGGGTGCAAAATGGGCAGTTGCACAGAACTCCCATCAATTGACAAAAGGGCAGGTGAAGCCGGGGACTGAAATGCCTGGTTTTTGTTGTCACTTTACTTCATTTTGCCAATGAAGTATTGCCAGTGTCCAATGTTGTCTAAAACCATCCCTGGCTGTTTTTAACCTTCTTTTGAGTCTGCACAAACCCTTTTGTTTAGTTTGTGGGGGTTTTGAATGATAAGTAGTTACTGTAACAGAATACAGTGTCCGCAGACAAACATTGAAATTCATTTCAACTGCTTTAATTGATCACAATTGTTTGACTAAAGCTATAGCTTTAGTGCTGTATGGCATCACATTAGATTGCTTCTCAGCGCCCTGAAAAAGCTGTCATGCTTACCCCCTTCCTTTATTATGTTGAGTCATTGCACTGAAACATGCTAAGGACTTCTGACTTCCCCTTACTATGTACTTGTTCTGGTTAGTGACTCAGCCAGTGGGTTACAAAACAAACAAGTGATTAGTGTTTTCAGAATAAGATATTTTCATGAAAGGTTTACTTGCACTCAGCCAGTGGGTTACAAAACAAACAAGTGATTAGTGTTTTCAGAATAAGATATTTTCATGAAAGGTTTACTTGCACTCAGCCAGTGGGTTACAAAACAACCAAGTGGTTAGTGTTTTCAGAATAAGATATTTTCATGAAAGGTTTACTTGCATAGAATATTTCAATTACAATATTAAAATATTTCTAATATTTCTATAATGAAACAACCAGGTCTATAGTAGTGTACCACATCCCTGAATTTCTACAAACACTTTATGTAAAATATAATGAGACCTTTTAGGTACACTTGCATAAAATCACAATTTTAATAATCGATACTTCAAGCTAACAATACAAATAAATCATTTGTACAGTTGCTACATGTGTGACTTTTCTGTTATAGTTCACAATCTATAAGTGACATATTGCCCACGCACTGTGACCTTCCTGTTGTGGATTATAATCCATACATTGCTTCTTTAGGAGAAACGCTATGTTGGCATCTTTTTTGCAATAGGCAATATCCACTTTAAAAGTATGCCTAGCAACAATATAGGCTTAAGCAAAAATTATAATAAAATAAATGCAGAAACCATCAATGCCTCATATAGGAGTAAAGCATATTACTACTACTAGATTGTAAGCTCTTCGGGGCAGGGTCCTCTCCTCCTGTATCACTGTCTGTATTAGTCTGTCATTTGCAATCCCTATTTAATGTACAGCGCTACGTAATATGTTGGCGCTATATAAATCCTGTTTATTAATAATAATAATAATAATAAAGCATATTGGACCTATGTTTATTAAAAAAGAAGACTCAATGTGGATATCTCAAAAAAGAGAATCCATATCATCAGAGAGATCATACTATCACATAGTAAAGTAATATTATACCATAGTAAAGATCTTTTACTGGTAATCCTTGTTTAATGACGTACCTGTTTAGCGACACTTACAACCAGGTCTTCTGACGAGTACACTGTACGTGGTCTCTCCTCTTCAGTCTTCTGGGCTCCCTGTGTCTTCCTCCATTGATATCCTCCACAATCCGTAGTCTGCAGGCTGTCAGTGAACTTGTCCCTGGCAGGCGCTGCATGCTTGCTTTATGTTACAAGTGCTTCTAACTACTTAAAGTTAAAATATGATTAAATAAATTTTCATATGAAAAAGTTACTCTTTTAGGGAGCTCCATATCAGCAGCTGCTTGTCCTGATGGCACAGGCTGCATCGTACATTATCGATCCACTAACCCAATAATTTAAAAAAAATGATATTTTATGTCACCTATATATGTATGATCTATGTACAGTCATGGCCAAAATTATTGGCACCCTTGCATTTATGTCCGAAAATGCACCACTTCTCCCAGAAAATTGTTGCAATTACAAATGCTTTGGTATTGTCACACTCAACTTATTACTTTGTAGCAGACCCTTTCGAACAAGAGAGAGAGAGGGGGAGAGGGAGAGAGAGAGAAAGAGAGAGAGAGGGAGAGGGAGAGAGGGGGAGAGGGAGAGAGAGAGAGAGGGAGAGAGAGCGAGAGGGAGGGAGGGAGGGAGAGGGAGAGGGAGGGAGGGAGAGAGAGAGAGGGAGAGAAAGAAGGAGAGAGGGAGAGAGAGAGAGAGATTTTTTTATCCCTTTTACATGTACTTTTTCCATATTAACTTTTAAGGCTGTAGGTTTTTTTCTTTTTATATAGAGAGCATGGCAAAGGTGGGTTCCTTTCAGGCACAGTATTTCCCCTTAAAACCTTGCAGGGAACTGACAAAGGAGGGGAGGTGAGAAGATAATATTTAATTGCTCTGATGTCACAGGTAAGTCAACTTTACAGTTGGAGGTATGGTGTTATAAAAAAAGTTAGATATAATTTTTATGTTTGAATCCTAATAAAGAAAATATTTAAGAATACATTGTAAGTATCCAATTAATTTACATGCCTTTTGTATATATTTAAGGCTTAAGATAATATGCACACATCATAAATTCAGATTCATTCTCATTTCTTTTTTTTGAAGAAATATATTATCATATGAAAGCACTAGAAGTAGTTTTTAATGTTAAAGTGTCTTGCAAATGACTGAAGCAGTATGTACTGTAATGGACATTCTCTGTAAGGCACTGAGTTTAATCCCTTTATCCCTTTAGGATACAGCTTTCTGCACTTCTTTTGAGCTGAATTCTAGTATAGTTTTTAAAATGTGCACATGGATCCTTTCCCCATTATAAACAGTTGTTTTATTTTTTAAGTAAGAATTCCTACTTTTGTTTAGAAATATTAGCATATTGCTGTGATGACATTATTAGCGGGTCTGCATTTCATAAGCTTTCCCATCATCTGTGAGTGAGAACTTTCAGACACTGCTCATCACTTCCAACAAATATAGCCATCACTACATTCCCCATAAATAGAACTTAAATTTATTTTACCTTTTTACCCAGACAAGAGAGCAAAATGTCTGGATGGCTTGAATTCATACACAATGCATATATATGGTATGTAATGCAGCGAAACGAAAACAGATAGAGCCCAGAGACAGTGGGCACATGGAAAAGAATTGATGAGCAGACCATAAGTCCAGAAATAAGGTGGGCATCAGGGTGTAAAAGTGTTTAACGTTTAAAGTTTCTAAATTTGCACCGTAGATTTTGAATGGTTAAAACTAGGTAAAGCTGGACTTAAAACTGTAACTTCCAGAAACAGCATGTAGGCAAATTGACAGTATTGGCATGAGTTACTGGGATAAAGACTCTTCAATTATACGGTCATGCACAGATTAAAGAAGTAAACAGGAATTTGAATTTCGCATGAAAGGGTATTTGAATTGTGTACAATTTATTGTTCCCAAGTCCTTTAGAAAATCAGCCCTTGTGTCTATTTTCTTTAATTAACCTTTTATAGGCCATACTAACATTTACCGTGCAGCTCACATGAGGCTTTAAAATACAAATACCTTGTAATGAGGTTAATCCATTGGTTTAACTGACACCCAAGGGAATGTATAAACAATACATTCTATATGCATGGAATGTGCACATAAAACAATTGCAAATGATTTCTGGTATCTCGTTTCTCTTTATAATATTCTGAACAGAAAGCCCCTAACCCTGCACATAAATCTATGACATTTCAGTACTGCACACAGTTCTACACAGTATTTGGCTGAAGGTCCTAAACAGTCTGGAAAAAAGTGAATCATCCTCCTGGCTTGAATTTATGTTCTACATTTGTAATCTCCAAAGCATTTTGCTGTTTCCCAGACTGCAGCAGCAAAGGTGGTTTACGTTCTTCTAACCCTGCCTAAGGCTATGTACACACGTGCAATATATGTCGTTGGAAAGGATCTTTCACAATCCTTTCCAATGACAAACAACTACACAATGCCCAAACGAGTGCTGTACATACAATGCTATTCAGCTCTATAGAGAGGGGAGGGGGAGAATCATGGAGTGGCACCACGCTGCACCCTTTACTTGCATTAAGATCATTCGTCGTCCATTGTCCATGGATCCACCAGGACGGTCGTTCAGGTGATGGACGACAAGCACTACAAACACGCAAGATTCTCATCCGATATCGGCCCTAAGGCGATTATCTAGCCAGTGTCATTTGACCAAGGGACCTGCATTTTGGATTTGTTTACAATATGGTTCCAAGAAATTTTGCTAGATATCATCAGAGTTGTCCACAAGGTCATACATAGGTGCATAAATGTTCACAGAAAAAAGTTTTTACACTACAGCATGTGGCTACATTTCTAACTATTTTTACTCCTAGAGTTACGTTAGTATCATGACCATGAAAATTACTTTTTTTTTTAACTTTCAGTGCACTTCTCCTTTTCACATCCCTCTTCTAATTATAACTTCACATATATTCCAAATATTGCAATTTTCTCCTCCTCATCACATCTATACAGTGTCCAGCTTGAAGGACAGTAGAGCCCTTTTTTGCTTAAAACAAAAGCACTAAGAACTTCTGAAGAGCTAATCATTTTTAGAGGATGAGAGTTTATACCTAAAGGAGGAGTGTTGCAAAGGGATGTTGAAAAATAGAATATTAATATTATATTTTAGCTGTACTATAAGGGATACGCCCAAGATACTGGTGTCATTTTTTTTCTTAATAATACTGGGAAAGCCAAAAATATTGATGCACAAATACTCATTTTAGATTTTACATACAGAAATGACAAAATGTAAAATATAATAAAAATTATAAACTAGCTCATTTTATATATTAAACTACTAGTAGTAAATTCTTTTCTAAAAGGGTTGGATTTAACTGATTTTGAGTATCCAGATTGTGTATAGGAATAGAAAATGTTTAGTAAAAACTTGGCAAGAAAGGTTAATGAAAAATATTTTATGACATTTGGAGTTCATAAAGTGATTCAGCAAACCTGGAATGGATCTGGTCCAGGATTTAAAACATTTGCTAGTAAATTACTTTGGATAAATCCATTCCAGGTTTGCTGGATCACCCAGCTTCACTGATGAAAGAGTATCCTCCCCAGCCTTAGAGAGCATTATTAAATCTGGCTCAATGAGCCTAATGGTTTACGTTTTCAACACTGGAGATGATAGACTATCATAGGAAAACCTGGGTGATCCAGCAAACCTGGAATGGATTTATTGAAAACTATTAGTTTGCAAATGCTTTCAATACTGAAACAGATCCATTCAATGGAGCCTCTCCTCTTGTATCACTGTCTGTATGAGTCTGTCAATTGCAACCCCTATTTAATGTACAGTGCTGCATAATATGTTGGCGCTATATGAATATATTAATAATAATAACCAAGATTCTCCCATGACATTCTATCTTCTCCAGTCTTGGAGAGCTTTAATAAATCAGGCCAAATAAATTAGAAAAAGCAAATGTGTCTGCGAGTACCTGCTTGCAAAAAAACAACTGTGTAGCAGTACTAGTGATATACTGGAGAAAAAGATTAACAAAGATAACAGTTATTCGAGAAAAAATGCTTCAGATTCCAGCCATATCTGTTGCAAATAATCGATGTTAATTATCAATGAAATTGTGGTAAAGCCTCTCAGTAGCGCTGCTGATAAAGTGATGTCTTAGGATGATAATAAATATTTACTAATGTACTGTCAGCCTGTATACCACAAAGAATGCAAGCAGAAGAGGCTTGAATAGCTGTATGGATCCCGATAAAGCCCTGGATGTCTATGCTGAGCAACCCATTAATAATCCTATTGCTGATGGCAGTTTGCCAACCATGGGATCACTAAAAAAGCAGTGAAAATATTCACCTGCTCCTGTTCTGTTGGTCCTGCTCCAGATGCTCACACACAGTAGTGTTCATTCCCGCTGCCATTTCATAAATTTATTCATATGTATAAAACTACTTCCTCAACTCCCACCAACGAGATGCAATAATACAGTTGTACCAGTATCTCAGTAGTGAGACCCCTAGAGACCATACACCGCATATAACATATTGCTACATCCTTTGCCTTTCAAATGAAGGAACAATGAAATCTAACTAACACAAAATGGTGAACATGAACAAGCAGAACATAACTATAAATTAGATATAATCCTTGAGGTGGGCTGGCTTTCTGATTGTTCTGCCCACTCGCAAGGTTTCTTCACACAAATCTTGGTGTTCTGATTCTGGCAGTCTATTTTCTGGGACTGGCTGTCTCTGACAAGAGGCGTCCCCTAGCTCCTCAGCAGTCTCCGTTTCTTTGTTGCCGGTATTCATAGTCTCATTGCCTTGAGTGCCTATATATTGTTCCTCGGGCCCTGTAAACTCTTTTTCTTGTGTTTTTCTCAGATGTCACCTATTTCTCCTCAATATTCTTCCTTCCTCTGTTAAAATTGCATAGGTCCGTGGTGCAATTTTCTGGATGACCTTCGCCTTTTGCCAGTGTTTGTCATATCTGCCCATTGGCTGAATCCGTACATTTTCATTTCTCTGGAGAACAGGCAAATCTTTAGCAGATTTATTGTAATAGAAAGCTTGCCTATCTTGATTCTTCTTCAGTTTGACTTTAACATTGGCCACAAGCTTTGGCTTTAGTAGCTGACCTGCAGTTGGTGAAAGCGTCCTTGTACGTCTACTCATAAGCCGCTGTGCTGGACTGGTGTCTAGGCCTTGTGTGGGCGTGTTTCTGTGGTCCAGTATAGACAGGTATATATTTGTACCTGCCTGTTTTGCTTTTTGCATGAGTCTTTTGGCTGTTTTTACTGCTGACTCTGCTTTACCATTACTCTGAGGATATCCTGGAGATGATGTCTGGTGCTCAAATTCCAACCCCTCCCTGAATTTTTTGAACTCTTCAGATGTAAATTGAGCAGCAATGTCAGAGAACAAAATATCAGGAATGCCATACCTGGCAAAATCGGCCTTGAGTTTTCTAATTACTGTTTTTGTCCTTATGTCCTGTAAGTAGTCTATCTCCCAAAAGTTGGAAAAAAAGTCCACAGTTACCAGATCAACATGAACAGATCAGTTCCTACTTTTGACCATGGTCTGTTTGGAATTGTGATTGCAATGTCTCTTTCGGTTGCTTAGCCTTGCATTATGCACATATTTCACATTGTACTATAAAGTTTTTTATGTGGTCATTCATTCCTAGCAAATAAACATATTCTCGTGCATGACATAGACATCCTTCTACACCTAAGTGAGTAGAGTGTAATCTTTCTATTATGTCTCTTCTGAGGGATACCGGTATAACAGCCCTTTCTCCTTTGAAGATGATACCATGCTGCACAGAGAGTTCATCTATTATGTGAAAAATTAGAGAAACTTCCATAGGAGCATGATGCTTGTACTTTGGCCATCCCTTCAAGATGACACTCTTTAAGATCTGTAGAGCTTTATCATCGTCTGCGCCGGTCTGTATTTGTTTCAGTCTGTCTTTTGAGACAGACAGATATTCACACATGCTTTCAATGTCTTTTTCTTCTTCACCTGTGATGGGTGAGTAAGCTCTGCTTAGGGCATCTGCAATCAGTAAATCCTTCTCTGGACAGTAACAAATGTTAAAATCGTATTTCTAAAGCCTTAAAAGCATACGCTGCAGTCTTTTTGAGGCATTCAGTAGTGGCTTCTTTGTAATACTTTCTAACGGCTTGTGATCTGACTGCACCACTACTTGTCGACCGTAGGTGTACTGGTGAAATTTCTTCAACCCAAATACTACAGCTAGTAGTTCCTTCACGATTTGAGCATATCCTTGCTCTGTTAGAGTTAAAGCTCTGCTTGTATATGTGATTGGCTGTTTATCCTGCATTAGTGTGGCTCCAAGGCCTGTTTCTGAGGTATCACATTATATTACCACTGCTTGATCTGGATCAAAATATTTTAGTGTTGCTGTGTCTGCAATAGCATTTTTTACTGACTTAAAACCAGTTTCATGGCTATCTGTCCATTCCCAGAATATGTCTTTGTGAGTTAGGTGCCTCAGTGGCTCACACATGTCTGATAAATGCTTGCAAAACATGCCCAGGAATCGTTGTACTCCCCATATATCTGTAGGTGCAGGCATGTCCTGTATTGCCCTCACCTTCTCTGGATCCACTTTAACACCCTTTGAGGTTAGTAGATGTCCAATATATGGTACTACTGTCATTTGTAATTTGAAATTTTCCAGGTTCAGTTTGATTTGTTGTTTTCTACATCTGTCCAGGAATTGTATCAGCTTTTTATCGTGATCCTTTGTTGCCGATTCTAGATCATCACCATCTCCAACTATTAGTATATCGTCTGCTATTATTTTTACTCCAGACAGTCCTTCCAAAGCTTGCATAAATTTTTGTTGGAACACTTCTGGAGCCCTTGGGCATTCTCAGCCACTTATAGCGTCCAAATGGGGTAGAAAATGTTGTCAATAAACTTGTTTCTTTATCCAGTTCAACATGCCAGAACCCTTTTTTCACATCACATACCGAAAAGATTTTAGCCTTTGAGAAATCAGGGAGAACGTCTTCTATTGTAGGCATTGGATAGTGATTTCTTTTAAGAGCCTTGATCAGTGGCTTAGGATCAATGCATATTTTTAACTTGCCTGATGTTTTTTTCACTACCACCAAACTGCTTATCCAGTCTGTGCTTTCCTGTACTGGTGCTATCATGCCTCTGCTGTGCAACTCCTGCAGTTCCTCTTTAAGTGGTTGCATTAGGGCTACAGGTACTCTTCCTGTGGGCAGTCTGGTAGGCTGTATTGTATGATAAATTTCTAGTTTGTATTTACCTTCCAGGCACCCATCACCTTCAAATAAATCAGCATACTCTGTATGTGCTGAAAATCCAAAATGCATTCTGCCTTTTGTTTAGGATTTTGAGTATTCTTAGAAACTTCCAGAGCCATGATGTTATGGGACTGCACCTTTATTAGGTCTATAGCCTGAACTGCTTTCACTCCCAGCAAAGGAAAGTGATCGTCCTCCTGCATCACAGTAAATTCCACTCTGTAGCTCTTTCTGTTACATGGATTTCTTAATTTTAGCTTGCATGTTCCCATGGGTTTCAAAACACTTTTGTTATACATCACCAGTACCTTATCAGTGGGCTCAATAGGAACCTGTTTGTTAAGCAGAGTAAAAGGAATGACATTGCAGCTAGCTCTACAATCCAGCTGAAATCTTATGGGCTGTTCATCCACCATAAATATGGCAAATAGCTGCTTTGCATCATTGGCTTCTGGATGTTTGATTATATTGACCTTCTCTGTTGCAGGCTGTAGCTGCAGCCATGTGATGCCCTCTGTGCTGTCACTGTCTGTGTCCTGGGTCACTTTATGAACTTGTTTGTACTGTTTGCTGGTTTTCAATCTGCACACAGCTGAGAAGTGGTTATCTTGCCACAAGCCCTGCAGGTCTCCCCATACGCTAGACATTTCTCTTTGTCTCTCTCATGTCTTTTTCCACGGTGTTTACACTGGACTGAGCTCACAGAGAGCCTGGGCCTTGCTCTCCCTTTCATAGATATTGCATGTACTGAGGCATCACTGGTGCCCTCCATCATCATCCTCAGGCTGTCTTTAGTCAGCTCAGCAGCCTTGCATATTTGTATACATTTCTCCAAAGCCAGCTCTTCCTCCCTCAGTAATCTTTCTCCGAGGTGCAAGTTTCTGATGCCACACACTATCCTGTCTCTGATGAGGGAGTCCCTAATGTCCCCAAATCCACAGGTTGCAGCCAGTCTCCTCAGCTCTGTCACATATCTGTCCATACTCTCCCCAGTCTCCTGATTCCTTGAGAAGGATTTGTATCTCTCCACTGTCTCGTTCTTTTTGGGGTCACAGTGTTTATAAAATGCCAACAGTATGTCTGTCAGTGGCAGTCTGTCTGTGCTGTCTGTCAGCAAGGTCTGGGCTATGTCTCCCCAACTAAGTAATAAAACAGCTTTACTTTCCTCTGCTCATCTCTGGGTGCCACTGTCAGATCCACATACAGAGTAAACTCTTTCTTCCAGTGTCTCCATGTCTGTGAGAGATTGGAAGACATCCAGTCTCTGAGGGGGTTTCAGGCCACTCTCCATAATGCAGTATGATAGGGACTCTGTACTTATAGTCGCCGATTCTCTGTACAGTTCTAGTGTTACCCAATCCGTATTTATAGACAGCCGAATTGCAATTCAGAGGTCCTGTTCACCGATGCCACCATGTTCTGTTAGTTGGTCCTGCTCCATATGCTCACACACAGTAGTTAGTAGCAGACATCTTTATTCGGTGTTCATTCCTGCTGCCATTACATAAATCTATACATATGTATATAACTACTTCCTCAACTCCCACCAACGAGATGCAATAATACAGTCGTACCAGTATCTAAGTAGTGAGACCCCTAGAGACCATACACAGCATACACCATATTGCTACAGCTCCTATGATACCTAGAAAGCAAGCTTTGGCAACTTTTTGGTCAGCAAGAAAGCAACACTATAAAAGCGAGTAAATACTAAATTTAGAGTTCTGCTGCTGGGATTTACTGTCAATGAGAGAATCACCATTGTGACATGACTCATGGAGAATTGGCACAGATCTTGTACTATCAGCTGATAAATCAGCCAGTAGCATGAGATGCGAGACACCTGGAAATCAGCATCAGGTGTTGTACTACTGTATAGTTAACATTCTTTTTTCACTATTACACAGATGGTATGTCTACCAGGTTTCTAGGCTAAAATACAGCCTACATTACTTACCTTTAATCAGAATATTGTAACAATTCACAGTGTAACGCATGTGATGCTATTATCATCTCATTTGTGCCACTGTCTGGATCATTAAGGACCACACAAACAGATTTATAAGAAGACCCAGCATCATGTAACTTGCTTAAAGATATCTAGGAAATGTAAGTATACACAAAATTCATCTCGGGGCAAAAAAGGAGACAACTGACCCTAAAATTGGGCCTCCCCCTTATTTGTAATACTTCATGTACTGCAACCTCTCTACTGAAGAAGTGAAGTAAGAATAAATCCCTCAAGGGGACACACAGCAATAAAAAAACTACTAAAAATAGTTTTTTGCTGTCTGTATTTGTGTTTCAAAGATTCAGATACTCCCTAATGTAGTGACCACTTCTATCAGGACAGAGAGCCTGATTTATTAAAGCACACCAAGGCTTGACAGGATACATTTTTTAGTGAACCTGGGTGATCCAGAAAACCTGTAATTTGATGTTTGTGAGCAAATGTTTTCAATCCTGGAACAGATCCGTCCCAGGTTTGCTGGATCACCCAGGTTCACTAATGAAAGTGTATCCTCTCCAGCCTTAAAAGAGAAGGAGAATACAGACAGCAATATTAGAACAGAACCAAGACATAGAAGAATATTTTCTTTGGAGTTCTCTTTTAAAAATGCATATTTTACATTATTTTACGCTTTACATTCTTAGATAACAATTGGGCCTTTTCTGTGCTAGTGTCCTGGGATCACTAAAAGAGTAGTGGAAATATTCACCTGCTCCTATGATATCAAACCACTGAGGTGTCAATGTGTCAGTATGCTCTAAAGCTTTAGCAATTTTTTGGTCAGAAAATAGCTATGTTATATAAGCCGGTAAATACTGTCTAAAATTCTGCTGCTGGGATTTAGTGTCAATGACAGAATCACCAGGGTGACATGACTTGTGGAAATGGTGCAGACCTTGTCCTATGAAGATTTGCTTAGCCAAGAACTCATGAGCCTGTAGTATAAGCAAATTAGCCCCAACCATATTTAACCCTAAAGATGTCATTCTGATGCATGCATGACCAGTCTCCCTGTTACTTGACATTTGAATGTGCTTTCAATATTTTTGGTATTATTGACATAATTAATGACTCACTACGACAGCTGTGTTTATTTTGACAGACATTAAAATATTTGTTGCTGTAAATATATTTCATTCATTTCTATACCGATACACTGCGTGGAGGCACATTAGCAAGAGAATACTGTTAACTAGCAGAAGTTGGTATGTATTTTATTTATAAAACTATGAACAATTACCTATAGATGGTATCTATAGTAACAGGTTTAAAATAGGTGTATGTGATTTTAAATAAGAACAATCATGTAAAGTTTTGTGAAGAATATGAATTGTGTATTCCTAAAATCAAGTTACCAGCTGTCTATTTTGTTTTGCAATGTATATAGATTATCTGTAGCAAAATGCAAGCACAGGTGAAATCAGGGCTTACCTCTAATTGGTGGTAAAGTAGGACCAAGTATATGATACAGACAAGCATGAGCATCCACTGCAGCACAGCTGATGTGATGAGCATTAGATTCCTGCGTTCTGCCCTGTCATGTCTTTCTGTACACTCACACACAGCTGCTGGGTTCTCCATTTCCATTCTCAGCAGTGGTTCTCAATCAGTAAAAAATCAAGCAAAAAAAACACCCCTACCTCTTCTTCACTCTTATCAACAAGCTGAGTTATAACACAAATACATCTTTAGGATACAGAACTTTCCTTTTATGTATGAAGGCGGGGGAACTTCTCTCTGACTAATATAAATTTCCCTTTTATCTTTCTCTAGTGTTTCACTCCACTGTCCTCTGTGGTTTTGAAATGTCATATGATGAATGCTGTAAATTAGCTAGTTAATATATGTCACTTTTCCATGTCCAAAATCTGCCAGTGGCATGAGATAAGAGACACCTAGATATTGGCACTGTGATTAAGGTTGTGAACTACTGAATGGTTAACATTCTTTTTTCAATATTGCTCAGGACACCTGGATTCTAGGGTAAAATAAGCCCTATTATTGTTCAATCTATAATACTTAGCTTTATTCTGAATATTTTAACAATACAAACACGGTAAGTGCATTGTATTCACTGTGTAATGATCTATAGAATGGCACTAATTTCATCCTATTTGTGCCACTGTCTGGATCGTTAAGGACCGCACAGATTTATAAGCAGACCCTGCATGGCATTTAACTGGCCTAAGGATATCTAAAAAAAAAGTAAGTACAGTCAAGGCCGCATTAAGACCCTTAGGGGCCCTAAGCACTTAAAAGATTTTGGTGCCCCCATATATATTTAATCTAAAATAAGAACAATAATAAACTATAAAATAACATTTTTTTTTTCAAGATTAAACAAAACTTATAGTAGGATGGAAAATAATGTTTTTTTTGTATACTTCCACTTTATTTATATTTGAAAAGTTTTCTCCTACTTTTTTAATTGCACAGTCTTTAATCAAATCCTAATAACTAATCTTATGTAACACATCTGCTTCTATACTTATTGGAGATAAGGCATCCAGCTTGCCTTGTCGCATAGTTGTTCTGATGGGATTTATAATTTACTTCAACTGGGAAAATGAACGCAATTGTGATCATTATGGTTAAAAATATAGGAAAGCCAATGTCTAGATTTGGAAAGGCACACTCAATATTGTCTTCTACAATTATTTTATAAAGTTCAACATGACTCAATCTTGTTTTTACATTTTTTGTTGCACTGAACGTATGGCACACATATAAATGAAACTGCCGAAGCTTAGCTAAGAAATTAAGTCCTCTGGGTAAGCATCAATCAGCCTTTGACAGCACTGAGAATACCTTTCAATGTTAGTAGATGATGAAGTGACATTGAGTGGCACATCACTTAGAAAGAAATATATCTGCTATTTCTTTGTAAATCTCTCCTCTTCTTTTCATCTCAGTTTCAAGTTTGTCAACAATTGTATAAAAGGAGGTGATACGAAAATGGACTATGGTAAGATCGGCTATGGAAAATTTCTGTGGTGCCCCCTTCCGTTGATGCCCTAAGCACGTGCCTATTTTGCTTAATGGTTAATCCACCCCTGAGTACAGTATAAACAAAAATACAGCCCAGGGGCAACAAAGGAGAACGCTGAGCCTAAAATTGGGCCTCTCTTAAGGGTACACACAGCAAAAAAAACCCTACAGAACCCCACTAAAAAAATACATTTTGGGTATCTGTATTTGTGTTTAAAGATTCAGCCTTATCAGGACAGAGAAAGAGAACCCAGACAGCAATATAAAAACAGAACCAAGACAACCAATGAAATAATATTTTGGTTGGAGTTCCCTTATAAAAATACATTTTTTTTTTCAGATCTCCCATATTGCACTGATCACTCTGTACATTCTCTTAGATAACAATTGGGACTTTTCTGTGTCTTGAGTCATTTGGTTCCATTGACTTATTACAGTACAAATAACATTGATAACAGATGACATTAAAAATTAAACATTCACGTGGGAAAGTATGTCAGATCCCTATGTGAAAACTGTTTATTTGTATCCTAAAATGAAATCTTAACAGGGCAACAAGTGAAATAAAATTGAAATCCAGACAGACAAATAAAAAGTATTAAAAAATATTTTCATTTTCCACACAGAGTATAAACCCAGTATTGTGAACTAAATGGCTTTCAAATCAATGATTTGACAATAAAATATTGCAGTGATGTCATCAGTGTGCTGTACATAACCTGTACAAACAGCGTGGGAGGGAGACACACACCCACCACAGCCTGCCTGCAAAAAACTACAGGGGGTGGATACAAGACCAGTCATCCTGCACAAAGAGAGAGAGCAGAAATGCCTAGTCTCTATTACAGGAAGCTACTGCACAAAGGAAACATTTCATTGTGGTTTACAGCACTGAAACAAAGCATGGAGTGTGCCAACATTCCAGAATACACCTACCTCCAACATTCAGACAATATTTGGTTATCCTGAAGGACAGCTCCAATGACTCATTTGAGGGTCAGTCTACAAAAATTAAAGTATATTAAAGTCTAAAATATTTTGGATAGTAGAATTACCTTTCTTCTAAGTAAAGTTAGAAAAATGCAGGAATTGAGGTCTGAAGGCAGTGGGATCATGACTGTACACTTAAGACCCCTGTGCTACTAAATCTCCAACAGAAAGGAGAGATTGTGGTAATTTAAATCAGTTTCTACCAAAAACGGAACATTTGGTTCTTGGCTTTCTGACACTTCATTTTGTGTGCTGAAAACAGTGAGCATGAGACATTCTATCATTTTGATTGATCTTTATCCAACAGAATGTATGTTTCTCTATTAAGTAAGGTTGAAATGTGACCCCCATTGTTTCCTGCATGAATCCTGGCAACTGATCAGCCCTGAACAACAATGATACACATGCTGCAGAAAACCACACATAAGGAGTTAAACCCACAAAGGGGAACGGATTCTACTAGAAAACCACAAGTGTGTCTATTTAATGATGTGGGCATTGCTTGAAGCACAATGTTTGGAAGATTTGGCTTTATCATTTATTGGTATTTAACAGCATTAATTGCTCTCTTGACGCAAAACTTTTTTAAGCTTTGTACTCAGGTTGTATTCTTTATTGAACACACAGAATTGGTGTGCCTACCAAAACAAAGGAAATCACTCTGAGTTTTTCTAATATTGCTTACATTCTTGTTGCGTCGCACTGACACTAGTGAGTACCTTAGAGGGAATCTCCGCAACAAAAACAGGCAGCATCAAAAACTGACGAAAGCTCACTCATTTAAAGCAATAAAATTATGTAGCATATTAGAGCTTTTGTAGAAACAGAAGGTATTCAAGGGTTTTAATCACTCACGTATCCTAAAAATAGGAAGATTTGAGCTTCATAGAACAAAAGGTACACATTTCATTCCGTCACAAATCCCAGAAATATGGTAATCACTAGATAATAGGCATAGACATGCAAATCAATGCTGTAATGTAAAAAAATGACAAAATATTTACATACAGTTCAGTATATTAACAGTGTGTTTAAAATGTGAATGAATCTCAAAATCTCTATATTAGCTTTTATTTCCACATACACAAATGCACTGGGAACAATTACCATTCTATTCTACAGAAAGTGAAGAAAAGGGAATATTAGGCTGTTCAAAATAAGATCAGTGTTCAATTAGTGAGGTCATTAATACTGTGGGAAAATGGATGTCATTATTGCTTTATTATTTAATAAAGGAAGGCCGCAATTGTTGTACATGCTGGTTATAGTGTATCTCTCTGAAAAAGTAAAATCAGTCCTATCAGACATTGTTTAGAAGAAAAGGGTACTTTGATTAAAAAGCTGATTGGAGAGGGGAAACAAATGATAGGCTGCTCTGCTAAGCCAAAATAGCAAATGATCTACTCCAGGAAGATCAAAGAAGGTCTAAAGTTACCTATGAGTACGGTTACCATTAGAAGATGCCTATGTGAGGTCAAACTATCTTTTTTATTTTTTATATTTAGAATAAAATTTGACCAAAGATAATGTTACCCTGGTATAGGGTCACAACGCTGTTACATCAAATTTTCCCGGGTGCATCAGATAGTTGTGGGAGATGTGAACTGGATAGAGGCACATTCCTACATACATTCTTGCCCAAAACTGAGACCGTTTTGACACAAGGTGAGTGATGTTATGCAGAAATTCACAGACCACCCTGTGCCAGACGATCCAACCTTTTTCCTTTTCGATAGACCCCTGAAAAGATATCATAGATTGGACATCAAGCACATGGTAAATGCAACCAGAGCCTGCGTGCCACTACTGTGGATTAATTAAATCATACTCATGGAAGACCTAACATCATCCCTACATGGCACATCATAGAAGTTCCACAATACTTGGTTCCTATGGATTCAATTCCTGGAGTCATCTGAATATAGGGAGTACCTAACCCCAGATTCTTGAACTGCACATCTATGTGTATATGTCGATTCTGCCCCTTGATGTTTTGAATGTAGGGATGAGCGAGCGAGAATATTAAATTTGATCTTGCGGTGAATCGGGCCTTTCTCGCTTACCAAAAAATGTAAATGAGAACTGGATCTGGAACGGATTAAGGATTTATACTAAGGTACCACTGTATAAGCATCTCTTACAAATGACACATTTGTATCTGTAACAAATGTATCATTTGTAAGAGATACTTAGATTACAATGTCAGGAGGTTCTCCTGTGCCTGGCATCTTCTCAATGGTTGCAGCTGTGGCTCTAGAGGTTAATTAACCTCCGGGGCCTGGGGATCGCGCAAACAGGAGTATTTCCAGTGCTGCATCATACAGCATTGATAATCCTCTGAGATCCCCGGGCACTAGAGGTTTTTTTAATCTCCAGTGCCCTGGGGATCGCAAACAGGAGGATTACGAGGGCTAAATGCAGCTCTGGGAATCCTCCTGTTTTAATTTTCTCTTCTGATGGTTTCGTGAAATCGGTTCCCCCAAAATTTGGCGGAACCATTAGAAGTACGAATGCTCATCCCTACTTGAATGACTGAGGCATTTGTCATAAAGTTTCATAAAGTCATAAAGTTTCTTCACACGAGCTTCTCCAGATCCATATCCCCCTACCTGACCCCACCCTTACTACCCCTTTTTTTACTTCCCCTCCTTTCTGTCTGTCTTAACCCCTTAATGTATGGTGATGGTTTTATATATGTTAAAAATGGCTATTTCTTAAACCTAACATCTGGGCAATAAGTAAAACTGTCAAGCACCTTTTCTGCTGTACCAGGTCCTTTTACAGTCCACTCATTTGACCATCCACTAGACAGCCAGTAGGTAGCGGACACTCAATGCAGGCAGCAACATGGACACAAAGAGGGATGCAGTTTTGTATACGAGGAAAAAAAGGAAACTATAAGTAAAGATGTAAATGTTTTTTGCACACCACTTTTGAAGTGTTATAGTTTCTTTGGCTTTTATTTATGTACAGTAAGAAGAAAATCAGAGTCATTTTTAGATAAGCAGAGTTTCACCTGTCACGTGTTTAGTAGTGGGGTTTTTTATAACAAGAAAACCACATCGATCAAGTGACTGAATTGAGAAATGTGTGCATTGCCAGACAGAAAAAGATTCAATCTTGCAAAAAAATATTGAAATTGAATTATTTGCAACTTCATATTTAGACACTTTCATAGGTAGGTCAAATGTTTAAAAAATGGTACATGCAATGAAGCAACTATATGTAACTATATTATGAAAATGCTGATTTACTGATTACAGTAATATGAATTTTGTATTTTTTTTCTACTGTTGTAGTCAGAGCACACCTATATAACTCTGACACTGCTATATCAGGGCAATTTCTATTTTGTAAAAAGAAAGGTTCAGTCATGGTAGGCATAGAATTTGGACAATGTGAAGTTTAGCCTGATCTAGCTAAAAATTAGAAACAATAGCAATCTTTCATTTCAAAGTATGGCAAGCAGGTGCACCTTTTTATGGTACACTGAGCACACCTGTCAGTGGTAAATAGCTGTAATACATCTGTCAGATTCACCTGTGCTATTTAAATTAATTTACAGTTGCGTTCAGAATAATAGCAGCATGTTTTCAAAAGTGAATATAGCTGGAAAACTTTATATTAACCTTTATTTCCATACACACATTGAGAACACTGCTCATTTTATTACAAATCAAAACATGCCTGGGATGATTGGACTACATTCCACAATTCTTCTGCGTTTCTTGATTTTGCCTCTGAAAGAGCATCCACAAATTGGCTTAAGGTCCAGGATTGGGCTGGCTACTCCATGATGTCAAACTTGTTGATCTGGAACAAAGATTCTGCTCGTTTGTTGGTGTGTTTGGGGCCATTGTATATATATATATATATATATATATATATATATATATATATATTAACGTTTTTTATGGAAGCATATGTTTATTTGTATTTTGACCAGATTTTGCATGGAGGTATGGGATCAATGTACTGGGTATATCAGACCCATTGGTCAAATTCAACATTTGCAGCGGATTGTCCAAATGTAATAAGCGTTACATAGAGCATTCTCTTATTTTTCCTGGTCTTCCATGGCTTAGAATATTGTAAGCATGTACAAGGGCATATAAAAGATGTCTGTATATCTACTGTTAGTTTTCTGTAAATTATATTTTCAACAATTTAACAAGCATGAAAAAATGGCAACATTGAAAAGCAGGTTTAATTTTTTTGAAATATAAATCATGAGTAAAGGGTTACATTATTAGCTGTTCAGTTTAGGCTACACTATGAAAAGCAACCCACTTTGGATGGTTAGCTCTGTGGATGATGTTCTTATAGCAAACATATAATCAAAAATGTAAACTATTTATTATATAAAACTAGATTTGTTCAGGTAAGCAGTTAAAAAGTGCAAGAGTCACAGGATATCTCTGTAGGAGAATGTGGTGATTCTGCATGGGTTTTTATAAGACATGCTACATGGGCACATTACTAGATCTCTGGAGCGCAGCCTGTGTTGCAAAGCCTAACAGCTCCCGCTGGTAATAAATTATCTACACAAAACATTTTTTGTTTTCACTACATTACCAAAGCTATATGAGATTTAACTGCTTTATAAGAAATCTCTGTGCATTCTCATAATAGAATTAGGCAGAATGAGATACTAAATAAAATGCAATTTATTATTATTGTTTCAAGATGTAGCCCATGTGAGTATGTTAAAAGTCAAATTTCAAAGCTGTAATTGATTGGAATAATTTCCAACTTCCCTCTTTGTATGAGTAATTCACTTCTCTGTGACTCTCAACTTTTATGACTGCTGCTCCTACGTAATCTCTGGAGAAAGCTGAGGGGGAAACAAGACAGCTAAACTAAAGAAGCTGCCAAAGCCCTTATCTTTCTATCTTGTTAGATATAGCAGCACAAATTGTTTCCATTCAAATAAATACTAAAATATGTCAATATGTACAAATAGGCAATACCTTCATAATTTAAATTACGTTGAATTTTCTGGTGTCATGGTTTGGCTACTGAGCTCATAAATCGCCAAACACGTTTGCCCTGCACACACACCCTACCAGTTATCCTGGCTTCTGATGGTACAGATGAACCAGAAGACACTTTTAACAGTTTGACAACATCCTGAACCTGCACTGAAACTGGTAAAATTTGGGCAAGACAAAACAAACTCCTAACAGTGGCAAAGAAACTCAGTAAGTTTCATCAATTGCAAAATGAAACCACTGCACCTGTTTTACAGGCCCTAGCCTAAGGTTCACCCTATGCGTCTAGTGGAGATAATATAAAGTAGCATCACTTAGCCCTAATCTTAGCTCCTAGTCTTACATTGTCCGGATGATCTCTCTATGCAAGTTGTGGATGGCACAACTAAAACCCCAACTTTGTAAGCTAAGGCCACCCTATCTTATGAAGGCCATTCAAGACTGTAGTTTGGCCCTCACAGCACAAATCAATAAAATGCAAGAAAGGCTGTTAGGATATACAGAAACTAAGAGATAGGACTCATAGAATAGGAATATGTACTATCAACAATTTTACAGTGCCCAAATATTTTCTAAAGGATAAATATGTATAAATATTGTCATGGGATCGATCCTAATGCAAAGGAAGGGGGAGAGTGTGCAGCAGGGTCCCACTGGTGCTTGGGAGAGCAAGACCTCCTAAAACAGGCCTGTTAAGCACATAACACCATTGTTCAGTCTAGAGACATTTCAGAATCTCATTTACGTGATGATTATCTCATATATCTAAGTAATGGTAATTTAACACTGTTAATAGGCAACTGCCCCTAAACCCTGGTATTATAATTGTTTTAAAATAATAATCTTTCCCTGCTTCAAATACATCATATCTTAACTGTCCCTTGCTACAGGGAGAGTCCCTTCAACATCCTCCAGCGTCAGAAATCATTACTTTTGCTTCTGGAAAGGACTAAGTTGAGTCAAAAAGAAATAAAGGTATTCATCATCTGTTCCATTTATTTTTCTAACATGATCTAATGGTCAGTTTGTTATCAGATAGAATTTCAACTAATGCCAGTTGAGCCTGGTTTTGTTAATATTAAAACTGTTTGTTTAAACAATTTCCCCTTTTAAGAGAAATCACAATTCTCTGCAATGTATATTTCTGTTTGGTCACCCTGGATTAGATCACATAATATAAATTCACCATATGATTACTTTAAATATTGCATTACTCATTAAAATATAGATTAATGCCTTATACTTTACATTAAAGTGTCTTTGTTTTACTATCTAGTTACTGCTCTATTTGTACTTGTTGTCCCGTTTGTCTTTGGTATAGTACACAGCTGTAGCCCTACTTTACTATACAGGAGTAGCTATACTATTGTAGGTCTGTGTTGCTAATAGTTGCTACTAGTCTGGTTCCCTGAAAGAGACCCTGTCAGCACTGTTTCCAGCAGGCCTCGGATTTCTGGGTCATTCCCATTTCCTCTCCCCTGGCCACTACATCATAAACATTTCTGCAAGTGCAAGCAAAGTCTTACAAGAAAGGAAGTGACAGCCACCATAAATCTATGCAGAGCTACATTAGGATTTTAGTGGTTTACCAGAGTTTACTGTGCAAGCTTCTGTTAATTTGTTTATTTCAGTAATGCTAATAAAGTGATGCTTGTCTGAGAAGAGGAGGTTTTAGATCGTACTGAATATAATTGTGTCCTTATTTCCTTTTTATTTAAGTCATATCTTCTGTCTACACTTAATCATGCCCACTACTTTCTAGTCTGTTACTAAACTACTTCCATGGTGATCTGCAGTGTCTTGGAGTCTGAGTGTGTGAGATACAAATGGAGGAGGTGAAGGAAGCTTTATGATTACATTATAGGACATCTGCATCGCAGAGATAACCAATTTTAAGACAGTCAAACAGTCATACTTATACTGTAGATATCTCCTTTTTCAATATCTATGAACATGCATAAAAAAACAACACTGATGTATTGATGTAATTTTTTTTCTCCTGGGCTTCTCACAGGATTGAGTTTGAGAAGTGTCTTCTTTAGGGAGACCTCCACTAAGACTCTGGAGCTATCTAGGATTTGAAAGCTACATGAGCCTTGACAAATCTCTTGCAGGTGTTCAATACCTTTTTTATAGTCATTGGCTTTTGGAGTTTAGACCTGGTATTTCCAAATACATTTCTCTACTATCATGACGTTTTAACAATGTAAAAGAGTTTGTGTCAAAAAAGGTAAAATGCATAAAGAGAAGTCTCGAAGGGCACACAAAATATTTGAAAAAGTTTCTTTCAAATTACCAAAGATTTCTGATTATCCACCTTTAGAGAATAAGCAGGTTTAGAGTGAAATCTTAAAGTTAATGGTTAAAGTTAATGGATTTGTTAAAATACCACATGACTGACAAATAAAACGATGAAATATAAAGATGATGGCTCTATTTTGGGTGAAATGCTATCATTTTTAGCAATGAGAAGACTCATTACATGAAGATCATTGGTTTAACAAGACATGATTATGGTAATAGAGAAAAATGTGCAAAATGACAACCCAAATGAGAATACATGGAAATTTTAGCCAGCCATGTCTACATCTAACACAACATTTAATCAATTACCCTAAGAAGTTGTATTCATCAATGCGATCTCGTATTCTAGTCATAAAATTATATGTGCAACAGCTGATCTCTGCAATGTTTCCACAGTTTTGTAGACTACCATTTTCCACAGTTAATATACAATGGGATATTTTCACTGTTCGGCTATATTGATATAGTCTGTACTTTTATTGCAGCTATGAATACCAGGAAACAGGAGAACCTCAGAAATGATTTCCTCAAAAAAAAATCATGTGTGTAAATTACCAACTCCTGAATAAATCCGGAGTCTCCACAAAAATGTTGTCCTAAAATGATGGTCAAATCAAGGTCAAAGTTTTTTTGGTAATAATACAGTATAGTAGTGGGAACAAAAATTGTGGAAGATAAGAACTAGTGGATTCTTTTTACATAATCTCATTTAAGAAAATAGTGTGTAAATAAAATCAAATACTTTCAAAGAAACAAATTAAAATACATAAAACAAATTACAATATTTGAATGTCTGTAATCAGATTTGGCTGTAGACCATACAATTATTATCCAGATCTAACAGCTACAAGTTTGAAACATAGCCCTGTTTATACTCAGGGATTTCCCTTTTTCAAATGTCTAATAAATACATGTGTGTCAATCAGTTTTCCCGAATAGCTCTGTTGCACAACTCTAAACATAACAAAAGTACAAACAAAGCCTAATGTAGTAAAATTTGATCCAAGTGCAATTTTTTGTGATTACATTAAATGTCTTTTAAATAAGTTCAGATGCGGTCTTGGTGTAATAAGCAGTAAAAGCATGTATTTTATACTGTTCCTCTTTAAACTTTATCTTAGCAGTAAGGGGATATTAGTTGTGATTTTTTAAGTAAATCCAAACTAAATTAATCCTTTTTACTAGTTTTTCAAAACAACCCTGTTAGGTTTAAGATAAAACTTTCTTGCAAACTGGAATGGATTTCTTCAAAGCCATTTGCTATTTGATAGCAAATGTCTTGAATCTTGGATCACCCAGCTTCACTGATGAACGTTTATCCTCTCCAGCCTTGGAGAGCTTTAATAAATCAGGTCCTTTCTGTGAATGGGTTGGAGGTAGTAACCTTGTAGTTACTCCAATGGTTAAGGAGGCATATCTAGTGGCATATTAGACCCCTATTATAGGAGCCTTCAAGATTTTGCCTCACACACACACTGATTTTTAATTTTATTGTTAAATAGTATTTATATAGTGCCAACATATTATGCAGCCCACAAGTCCATAGTCATATCACTTACTGTCCCTCAAAGGGGCTCACAATCTAATGTGTCTTTCTTAGGCATATGTCATTAACAAAGTCCAAGGTATTTTTTGAGAGAAACCAAATAACCTAACTGCATGTTTTGGGATGTGGTAGGAAACCAGAGTGCCAAGAGGAAACACACGAAAGCATGGGGAGAACATACAAACTCTTTGGAGATAGCGTCTTGGCTGAAATTCAAAACCTGTGATCTAGTACTCCAAAGGTCAGAGTGCTAACCACTGAGCTAATCATGCTGCCGTTTTAGACAACAAGATGTGCTAGACAGGCCCTGTTATTCAACATAGGACTCCCTCCTCCATGTTAGGAGAATACATGGGGCCTAGAATGGTACAGCTATGATAAGGGTGTGATTTTCAAACTAAGGGGAATCATCTTTTCTTCACTCAATCTGTTACCATTTAAAGGTTGGTTCACAAGCCATTTACCTTGTGAATTTTTAAAAAAAACTATTATATATGAAAGCAATGGGATATGATCAAGATTAAATCCAATGCAAATTGTCATTGCATATGTTCAGTTAGTTAATCAAAATGCTTTTCATGGAAAATTGTAAAAACTAAATAGGAAAAGAAGTTTGTTTTCAAGATTACAAACTCTTTAAGGCAAATCAGTTAGAACAAGGATTGCTACAGACCAAAAATGCCTTGACTTGCACTTCAAGTAAATTATAAACTGTTCATGTAGGCATCATTGTGATCCATTTACAAAAACTGTTAGTCTAAAGTTTACTCTGTATTCTTCAGATCTTAAGGTCATTGCAAATGTTTTGTAAGAATAATTCATTACACTGTTTTGCATGACATTTCTAATACTTCTCTGTTGGACTTTCTAATATATACAGTGTGTTTTTTCTCAGTAAGCAGACCGAAAGAGAGAGTTACATATTAGTTTTACAGAAGTGCTATACCAATTATTTTGGCGTTTGCGTTTATTAGTCACTGCCTATTCAAAACACAGTATAAAACTATGAGAACAAGACAACTTAAATGCAACAGGGAAAGCTAGGTTGTGGACCCCATTTAAAGGTGTGACTTTACAGTGTGGTGCTATACATTTTGATTTTTACACAAAAAAAACTATATAGTAGCACCCACAAATTAAAAAAATGTGCATTTTAATATTGTTATGTGCATTTTATTATTATTATGATATTGTGGTGCATTAGCAGCCCATTTAAAATAAATGTAACTTTATTGTATGAATGCCCCCCAATTCTAAACATTGAGAAGGTTGTTAGGACTCTCATTAGCCCAGAATGATCTGACTGCATAGAATGAGTGTGCACTGTGGATCTATCTCTCTATCTTTCCTCAGTCAGACATGCATGGGGGGGTACACACCACTCTTGTTAGTCACATGTTTAGATTGATGGGCTGCCTTTGGGGCAAGGACCAGTGGATACCAGGTCATGCTCCCTCTGTTGTGCAGAGCCTAGGGCAAAGTCTAAGCGTCTGCCTCCTTGGTCCCACCACCAGGCTACCTCAAAGTATGGCTTTGTTTAGATTCTCTATTTATCAGGACCGAATACTGGCCTTGCCTATGCATTTTAACCTACAGGCCCTGATCACTAGACTCCCACCAGGTAGCGCTCTCTAAGGTTGAGCTGTAGTCTACAAAACGAATCGTATAGATGTGACAACCTTCTGCTTTGCGTTAAAGATTCAGCAACTGGCTGCAGTCAGAACAACAATTGTTCTCTGTGTTCACTCCTTTGACATATTCAGAACGCTGATTTTACTTTGCCAAATCTCTGTAATTGTTTAGGGATTTGACACTAGCACTCTCTTTTTTGACATATGTCTCTTCTAGTACTCTGCATGCTAGTGTGTTCGATTTACATCCCCTTTCATTTTTTCTTTAAAATAATGTTATAAAAAGATAGGTTTTAATTATCATTAATTAAAAAAAAACATAGATCGGGAATCTGTGTTCTTTTGTTGATCAAGTACAAGTGGGAGTATGGAGGAAAGCAACAGGCAATTGGGGGCCACAAAACTTTGTACAGCATCGGGAGGTACAGAGCTAGCAGTAGCAACATTCCAATGAAAGTTCAATTGGATTTTTTCTGAAATCGAATCAATATTGAGTAATATCAGGTAAGTGAACAATATCAGAAAGCTATTGATTGTTTACCTGATCATGCAAATGTCTAAAAGTCAATGGACAGCTCTAGGCTTTGCAGTGTTCTGGAGGAGACATTAGTTACAATTACCATTGAAGTTCTATATTTTTTTTAAAACTTTACTAACACTGTTTCAAATTTGAAAATGTACCTAATTATATAACATTGTGTAATTAATATGGATTATATTACTAATATATTTGTATTAATATGAAATATTATATCTTATATCTAATTTATGTAAGGAAATATCAACAATATTATTTTTACCTACCACTTTAGGGTTATTACACTATAAGCTTCTATAAGGGTGTGGATCTACTTTTCTGTAACGTTATAAAATTACTGAAAATAGTTTAAGTATTTTGTCATGCTGATGAGGATAATATGCCACCATATCCAATACAGGTATCAACATACTTTCTTTCATTTTAGTTTATTCATGTTTACCTAATTTATACAATCTTGTTTGTGTGTGTCTGGTGCAAATTTTCATAGGGGGGGGGAGTTTTTTAATATGTTTTAAACTTTGTATTTTTTTACTATTAAATTTTATTTCTAACACATTGGACTGAATGTCACCCATGTGATAGCATTGTACATGTGACGTGTTTTCTTTCAGTGGACATTAGGGGCCAAATGTTATCTCGGGATTCTATTGTTTGAGCCCAAACCAAGGCTGGCTGTGTAATATCTGGAAAACCAGTGATTAAATACAAAGATTTCCAGTATTATTTCACAGAGGAAATTTGAGCAAATTGATGTTCATTTTAAGCCCACCACTATATGCACCACTGGGCACTATGGAGGGACAGGTAAGCCTGACAGACAGTGAAACCTGTCAGGGAGATCCAGCAGGGTGGCAGCACATTTTGAATAAATTAGGGTGGTTGAGTGCTGAGTAGCTGCCTAGATTCCTCTGCAGCACAGGAAAAATATGGATCTAACCCTGGCAAAATTAGGGTTTCCAGTGCAGCCAATAGTTTGTTTACATGTTGATATCACTGTTAGTATTCAGTTCTGTTTAACAAAAGCACTGGGTAGCAAAGTGTTTGAATTATATTGTCTATACTTTACCTTTAGTTAAGTTAGATTTACAGAAAAACCTTGGGCTCTATTTATATAACAGTAGACCTGGCATTCCCTTAAATACTCCCTGGTTTAAGGAAATGTCCGATTCCCTGTTTTATAAATAGAGCCCTTGGTGTTTTTTTAAATAATATCACTTCCCACAGCACTTCGGTGACAATACCATGTTTATAGACAGGCATGTTGCTCAAGGCATACTATATATTTACTGGAATTTGTTGAAATTTAAAAAAATACCTTTTCGATAGTGTTAATGAGTTTTACTTAATGTCACTAACAAACTAATTTCTTGGTCCTCACAAGATTAATTTAATAAAAAAGTAAAACTTTCACCTTTTCTTATGTTATTTCATTTCGGGATAACAATAGTCATTTGTGTTTCCAGAGAAAGTCTCCCCTAAAGAGGCAGTTGCTGCAGCTCTTATCTATTCAAAAAGCAGGGACTTCCCCCAACAGAGTCATTTCATGTTTCATATAATAAAGAATTCACAGTACATAAAACAGTTTGTCATCCTGTCTTAACCAATGCATGTATACATCTTTGTATACTATAATAAGATATGAAAAACGCACTGGATGGCAGTGTTGTATATACATATGTCACTGAGGTTTCCCACCTACGTGTGGTGGGAAGCATGAAATCATTTAAGGTCTATGGAGTTCTGTTCTTGAATCTTTGACGCTTATTTAAGCTCTGTGTCCCCATAGTCCTTCATTCCTAGTTGCACATCTTACCTGGCAGCCAGACCTCTGCAGCCACAGCTGCCCGTATAGCTTTAAATATCTAAGTTTACTGATGATCAGGGTTTCCTCGCTCTTTTTCTCCTTCAGCTTTTGGAGGCTTCTGGGTGGGAAGGCTGAGTGCAGGAAAACACTAAAAAAGTACACGTGTTTCATCTTTGTTTTAGGAACCTATTAGGGGACACCCAGTTAACCAGGGCCTGAAAATTTAGTTAGTTATTTAGTTACTTGAATGAGCAGATTTTTTTTTCTATGCTTTAAACTTCCTGTACATACAGTATCCTGCATAAGTGCTAGACTTATCTGCTAAAACTGTCTTTTTTATGGTTTGATGCTGCTGTTACCAGTTGAGCCTGTTTCTGTTAGTAGGCACATATTTGTCCCACACTTTTCTTAACCACAAACTAGTGTGCCCTTGGTATCACCTTCAGTGGGGCTGTGTGCAGCAGCAGTTCAGTCACAGAACAAATAATATGTTGTCAGCCCTCTGCAGCAGTCACTTGGCAGATTAGCAGCTTCCTCAGTTTCCATTTAGATGAGTACAGTCAAACTGAGATGTGTCAGTTCAGTATCCCCAGGTGGCACCTTGGGCTAAGTGCATTTGGAGAGGATTGGAAGTAACATGAGCAACCGACAGACAGGTAAGTTCTTGGCCACAGTCCTTTCCCGCTATTGACTGCCAGTCCTATAAAGCTTCACAGGTCCCAGTTGCCCATAGTAGCATGAAGCTTGTCTTGCCTGCTAGTGGTGACTTTTTTCTGGAGAACTTATTGCAAACTCTGCCTGCTTTCCGACCTGGTGATTGTTAGCTGCCTGTACCGACATTTTCCCCGCACTCTGTCCTAATCCTTTAAATTCTTCTCTTGGCTGCCTGACTTCTGTCCGTGTTTTCTGGACTTTGTATAATATCTGTGGATCCCTTGGTTGCTGACTTTAATTTCTACTGCTGAAATAACACATGAGCAGAATTACGAAACCATATTATATGGTGGATAACAAAAGGACTTAGACTGCGTTAGACCATCAGCTGGTGAGGGCCCTAGGGGGGTTTGGAGGGTAGGTGAGGCAGTCGGTTCAAAATGTATTGGTGGGTCATTAGGATGTATCCCTGTATGTCTACAATGAGGTTATTAAAATGATTAAATATTTTTCTGTTTTTACAGCTAAAGAGACAATGGACAGAAGTTTACTGGTTCCCCATGTGATATGGAAGCCCTAGGGATCTACAGACCCCAGTATGGCCCATTCTGGAGAGAAAGAACATAATTTACTAAATAACAGTGTATAACGTGTTGCAGTATGCCAAAAATATTTATTATTGGGCATGCCCAAAGAGAATAAAAGAGGTCCGCCTTCTGGGCACCACATTTTTGACAGGAGTCCCATGAGAAAAGCCTGGTGGGGTGAAATATATGTGTAATGGGAACATTTTTGCACCATTATGTGGCAGCCAAGATAATTTTCCATGCTTTACAGAAATCAGACAGAATATCTAATAAACTTATTTTTGTGGAAAGTGAACAAACCATTTGTTTAGGCCTGAGCGTTATTGTGTATAGTACAGAGGGAGCTGGAGTCTATGTTAAATCTTGGAGGTTGCTGCAGGGCATCTAGGGCCAAACTGAATAGGATAGGTGGTAGAGGGCATCCTTGCCTGATAAATTGCCATTTATTAGGAATTTGGTAGCTTGGCTTGTGTAAATGTATTGAATATAGGAAGTGAATACTGCCAAAGAGCCTATGCTTTTGTGTATTCTGCTTCCAAAATAGGGGCACTAAGGAGCTTTCTTTGTGCTGTGGACAACTTGGGGAGCTTTGCTTTGGACAATAGAGCATCTAGCAAGTCCGAATAGAGATGTTTATGTTAGTTTTCAAAAGCTGCTATGATCGTGTCATTTGAGTTGAGAAGGCTAGCCATGGCAGCATCCTTAACCCTCAAGATATGGTGTTTAGAGGCATGGAGCCTCACCGATCTAGACAAAAAGGTTCAAATTTTATTGCTCCCGCGGTAGAACATATGTTTTATAAATAAAGATTCAGCCTAGACATTAGAACAGACATGCCCATTAAGTTCTACTACAGCTTTCTGCCAAAGCTATTTTGTGAGATCTGTGTTATGTTGAACAGCCAATTTCTTTTTAAACAACTTGCATTAGTGCATACAATGGTACTGACTAGCTTTCTATGCCCTTTTGAAATGTGACTATTATCCCTAAAAATTTAAAGAATTATATAAAAAAGATCAATAGAATTGGATTTACATATAGCCTATAAGCACTAACTGATTACTAAAAGTTCCAAAACAAAAGATTCATCACTGCTGGAATTTAGCATTAGCAAGTTCATTTTTTCAAAGCAATCGTTAGACTGTGTAGACAACTCTAGATTTGTTTACATGTTTGGTTTATGTGTAGGTGTCTCTATGATGACTAAAGAAAGGAATTATACTTAAATTGACAGTAAATTATTGAAAATTATTGCTTATGTTATAATGTTCCATAACACGAATGAAAAGAATGCAAAGCATTTCATTGTCTTGCTCGGTTTTTACCATTGCTTCCTCACTTGCAGAACCTCTTCTTCCTCTTTATTGCTGTTCTTAGTCACATTCTGTCAATTATAAAAGTTTTAATTGTCTACTGTGCCTACATATGAACTCTGAATAAAGCAAACATTTACACATTTAGAATGAGAAAAAAAAACCCTCTGTTAAACCCTGGATTAATGCTTTTACTTTCAGGATTTTGGTTCCTTAACCGTTTATGACTTGGAATTTTAAGAATTGCAGAGTGTTTAGAAAGTGATTCTAAAGCCTCATACACACTTGCAATTATAGTTGTTGGAAAGCATCTTTCACAATCCTTTACAACGACTAAGCACTCCACGATGCATGAAAATGCTGTACATACAGAACTGTTCTGCTCTATGTAGAGGGAAGGGGGAGAGCGAAGGAGCGTCAACCCGTTGCTCGCTCTCCCCCTTACTTTGTATTACGATCGTTCGTCGTTCATCGTCCGTGGATCAGCCAGGACGGTCGTTCAGACGATGAACGACGCGTGCTGTACACATCTCAGATTCTCGTCCGATATTGGCCCTGAGTCGATTATCGGGTGAGAACCATTGGAAGTGTGTACATAGCTTAAGATGTTATAACCGAAGATAGTGACCCTATCTCATATAACTTTTAAGCAAAAAAAAAGGAAAATGCAAGATTCCCAAATTTTTAAAATTTCTCTCAACTTTAGCCAAGTTTTCACTTAGCTCAATATTCAAGCCATTCTCTGGTTTAAAGCGAAAAACTTCTAAAGAGTCAAAGTTATATTCTGGTGGCCACCTTTTAAGGTAATGTCAGCTGACTGTATACTGTGCTTTTTTAAAATTAATGAATGGATACACTGAGCCACACAAAACATGTTGGATGATTCATGTTATTGTAAAGGAAAACGTCCCCCAGAGTGGCATCATGATGCCAGAACCAGGCTCAGACCTGCGATGGGAGGGTGGGTTGTGGCCAGAGACACAACCCACCCACCGCCCTGAGCCTCTGATGCATACCGGAGACATGGTCCACAGCTCTGGCTGGTGCACCCCCCCAAGTGGTCCTTCTCTTGACCCTGTTGGGGGGTGCCCGGCCAGAAGTGCAGCCCACTAGTGGTTAGGGACCCCCTGCCCTAGACTACCCCAGCAATTTGGGTGAAGATTTAACACTAACTATGAAATTCTGGCTTTCCTGTAAACAGTATGCATGGAAAAGGGAATGGAAACAGGTAACAATGGGGAAAGTTTTTGGGGAAAAATAAAAATGAATGTTTGCTTATTTGTGTGCATCCTGTTTGCCATATATATTTTTTTATTTATTTATGTTTATTTAGTGTGTATATAAAATTAGTTCTGAATGAAAAAAAACTGGTAATAGTTGTTTTAATATTAACATTCTATAACAAATGCAGCATAGTGAGAAATGTAGGGCTGAAATTGCAGTTTATGTCAAGGTGTTTTCCTCAATTTCACCTGGGAAACTAATTAAAGGCCTTGGATAAGGCTGTAAGTAAGTGTGGAGCTGCAGCTCTTTTTTTAGGGATACATGAGTGTCTCCATCTTTCTGTCAGGCTGGGAATTGGAGGTGGCAAGAAAGCCCCCGGCTAATAATAATAAAAAGCATTGTGCACTTGGGACTGAAGTGAGTTTGAGCCGAAGGCTAGGTACACACTGGCGGATCCCCCAGGACATGTGTTCATTTCCAGAAACATTCCTTGTTCATCTGCGTTGTTAGCCTAACGTGGTACACTTTTTTTGTTAACGATTTTCGGACGTTAATCGTTTGTTTTTCAATGACAAATTATTGCATGTGTGTACCTAAGGGAGGTGGCTCAAGCAGAAAGGCTGGGAACTTGGAGAGCCAAGAGGGACTAAACTTGGTGTCTGTTGAACCCTCAACTCTAAACAAATGTGTCAGACAGCCAGGAGGCTGAAACCTTTATAATGTTTCTGATTGGCTCCACCACCACACACAAGCCGGATGATTTAATTAAACCTCAGAATCAAACTAAGGGCGGGTGCCTGAAGAAATGCTTAGAATGTCAAGTACAGCAAGATTTATAGACTTTATGATACCCCCCCTTCCCTAAAAAGTGTATACATATACTAAGATGCTGGGTTGGATCTGTTGCCTTTAAAGATTGTGGTAGACTTTAGTTCCTAATATAGAGCAGATAGGATCTTAAACTGGCATTCTTAGTCCTGAGGAAGCTTATTTTGCGAAACACATCAAATACTGTGTGAGATTGGATGTACAATCGATGTTCTTGTTATAATAGACATAGCTTTGAAATTTTAATATCATAATAAACCATATTTCTAATATTTAATACAAAGGGCCTAATTTATTAAAGTTCCCCAAGGCTGGAGAGGATAAACTTTCATCAGTGAAGCAGGGTGATCCAGAAAACTTGGAATTGATCTGGTTCAGGATTCAAAACTTTTACATAGCAAACATAGCAAATGACTTTGAAGAAATCCATTGCAGGTTTGCTGAATACCTTAGCTTTACTGATGAAAATGTATCCTCTCCAACCTTGGAGAGCTTTAAAAATATAAATCAGGCCCAATTGGTGATATATCTTTATATCAGTGCCCTTAAAGTCATTTGATTTTGGTCCTCTAGGTTGTGTGAAGAAATGGTGGATGTGGCCTAGCTAACACATATTGATCCCGAGTTTATAAATGATAGTTTACAATAATTTACAATCTAGACAATGTCAATTTTAATCTGACCTGATTTTGGAATAGCTATAAATAAAATAATATATATAGAAATGAGTTCAAAACATAAATGAGTCATCATGCTCAAAAAAGAATTAGCACTTTGTAATCAGCTCTATAGATCATGAAAATTACAAAACGTAACCATATGGTATTCTATTCTCTCAAACAAGTATTTTTTCTTAATTGATCATGAATTGATTGAAACAGGCTATAATTCTTTTCCCTGTTCTGAAAATGTTTTTTAGCTGTCATGCTAATCCAGAAGGATTTAATACTTTATAAATCATTGACCTGACGTAGCATCACTAGTTCTTTAATCTTTATGTTTTTTTACACTGGTATTTAAAAATTACTGAGACCAAAGATATCCAGGCTGTATTCTGGGAAGTCATCAACATCAACCTCCATATTTCACACTACATATGTCCTTTAAAGAGTTCCTATTAATTTAAAGTATTTTAGTAAAAATGTCCCCATTAGTTTATCTGTGCATTTAATGTACTTTATGTTTGTTATTGTGCATGTAAAACCTCCCTTATATAGACATCCAAAAGCTTGGATATTGCTACTGAGCAACTCCAACTTGTATATGATATCAGCAGCCCTAGCAGGCTCCAATCTCTCACTCAATTGACACTGTGTTATACAGTGATACCTCGGCTAACAAAGACAATTCATTCCGGAATGAAATGATTTACTTTAGGTTTCTATAGAAAATAATTTAATTAGTTCAGAATGCTGCCCACTATTAGGACAGATGTTTGTCAATGTCAATATATTATTAGGCAACATGGTGTCAGTTACTGTAAAAAATCTTCAATGTGAGTTACAGAAGGTTGCAGAAGAGCTCAGTCTTTTAAATCACCCACAACCTCAGCTGTGTTTAGCAAAAGATTTCTTCTGCAAGTCATGACAACCCCCCCCCCCCCCCCGCCCCCCCTATCAAGCCTCTATCCTGCACACAAGCAGCAGGGAAGCCTTTTTTTTTTACACTCGTTAGTTGAGTCCCGTAAAGAGCATAAAAAAATTCCTTAGCCAAAACAATTGTTAGCAGGGCCACTTGTTAGCCAAGGTACCACTGTATGGTTTTTGTCACTCCTCCCTTCTTAAAGCTTCACAAATGTATGTAATGAATTAAAGAAAGAGGCAGTTGAGAAAGGCTAGTACAAAACATAACTAGACACTTTCAGCACATGAGAGGGCTATGACATGGAAGGTGTATGTAGAATTTGTCTGTGCTTTACCTGGAATGTTTTAAGTTGGTGACAAAGCAGTCGTAGTCATTTTATGAGTGAGTAAATCTGTATCAACTATATACCTTCTAGTCAACATATAAAAGATCATCCTTGTAAATTCACTAAGACAAATAATTATTTAAGGATATACAGCTAACTATCATGAGTGAAAGTGTTTGCTGCTGATTTCCCAGTAAGTTACAGTATATTCATTCATTTGTGCTTCCTTACATGCTTAAACACCACTGGATCTCCTGGTACATTGACCTAATGGAAAGAGGATTCCTAATATGGGGAAGCAAGGGACCTCCCTATGCAACAAAGCTTGGGGTTAAGTGTCCAGGTCCAAATGTTGTTACTTGAGGAGAGGGGTGATGTAATATCTCATGTAGATACCTCAGAATTTTTAACATTGTACCTTAATGTGTAGCCCTGTATTGGGGATCTGGATGAATTGATTGAAAATATTTACATCACTTTGAGGATGGACCAGTACCAGACACTGTAGCTGATTTATAACAGCAGTCAAATATTACTGCCTTCTGAAAAAAAAAATACTGATACAGCCATAAGATGTAGGAGTGGAAAACCCAATAGCTGTGAAAAATCTTATCAAACCTGACAATCATAAATGCAGAATCCATTATTTATGGGGCTATCAGTTTTACCATGTACTTTCCACAACCTCTATCTTGTATTCAATTTGTAAAATTACTTTATCAAGTCATTTTAGGGGGTTTTGCCTAACAATTTAGTTTTTTTATTGAATTATTTAAATTCTGCTTTTCCCAATATTTGCTTATTTGCTCTACCAGTTTTGGCTCCTGAGACCAGCAGTGCAAAATTCATAATTAGCCCACATAGCCCAATTGGCATCTCTATGCTAAATACAGAGGAGAAAACTCTGAAAGGGAAGTGCTCGTGTTGCTTGGACAACTTTTAAAAATGTGATTTGATAATGCCAACTAAAAGTTCCTTATGCATTAGTATACAGTGCTCTATAAATTAACCATGTGAGGAACGCCCTCTCTCAGCCCACACCCTGTACATAGACTTTCCAGCACACTCTGCAACAGTCCACGCACCAGCAGTCTGAGAAGGGGCAATCATGGAACAAGATTAACCACTCTGTTACTCCTTGCCAAACACACAACCACAGGTAGACTGCCACCACGTGATTAGACGAAAGCACGCACTGTTAAGCCGTGTAAACACATGCAATTATTGTCGCTGGAAAGGATCTTTCACGATCCTTTCCAATGACTAAGGACTGCACAATGCATTAACGAGTGCTGTACATACAGCACCATTCTGTTCTATAGAGAGGGGAGGGGGAGAACAACAGAGCAGCACCCATCACTCTTCCCTTGCATTGGGATCGTTCGTTGTTGTATCGTTCGTGCATCTGCCAGGGCGGTCTTTCAGACGATGAACAACGGGCACTGTACACACGCCAGATTCCCGTTCGATATCAGCCGAGAACCATTGGACGTGTGTACGTAGCTTTACCCTTAACAACGGCAGTTAGAATATACAGTCCAGCTTTTCATACTGTTGCTCAGCTAAAATGTAATATTATGTGCTACTTCATTAAATAAAAAATGATTGCTATGCTTCAAGATAAATTTAAGGAATTTTTGCTTACATTGATTTTTTCAGTCAAGGCCTGGCATCAGTTTTTCCCCTAGTGCCCAAATTTGATTCTTCCAATTCCTTCCTTTCCTAATCTTGCTGTTTATGTCTATTTCTCTCTGATGTTACCTATGTCCTTCAATTGTTGCTCTAATGATTCTTTTCTATTCCTTTTTTTTATGTTCGTAGCTTATCTGTTGTCCAGCCACTGAACAATACATATGGCTATTGTCTCTCAATCTTAGGCTGTGTACACATGGCAAATTATTCTTGCTTGAGACAGACTGTTGTGCCTCAAGAGCAAATCTAAGGCTATGTACACACGTGCAATCTTTGTCATTGTTAAGGATCTTTCACGATCCTTTCCAACGACTATTGACTGCACGATGCATAAACGAGTGCTGTACATTGTGCTCTATGCGCTCTCTCTCCCTTCACTTTCATTAGGATTGTTCGTCGTCCATCATCTGTGAATCTGCCAGGAGGGTCGTTCGGATGATGAACAATGAGCGCTGTACACACATAAGATTATTGTCTGATAACAGCCCTGAGCCGAATATCAGACGAGAACAATTGCATGTGTGTACCTAGCCTAACATGTGTACAGCAGTGCCCCAATGTCATAAATTTATCCATCATGGCAGATCAATGAATGCATGATTGGGAATAATTGCAGTTAATGTCAATTGAGGAGAGCACAGCGTGGGCAATTCACAATTTCCACCTTGTCAGAGCTACCCCACTGCTTCCCTTGCATCAAACAACATTGCCTAACGCTCCCAGGTCTGGAGGAACATCTCCAAGCCAATTGCTAGGCCTCAGCACTGTCACAAACAGAGAGAGGTATATACTGTAACAGCTCTCTGTAGCACCATACACCAAACAAAACTAAGACACTTAGGACTGAGGCAAGAGCAATGAGCATGCATTGGCAAAGTAAGTAGCGTGGTTCAGGGTACACTTTACAAAGACACTGCTACTTTACCCAAATATGTGCTTTTAGTGTAACTGTCTATTGCAAGGCACTGTGCAATGATGTGAATATGGTAATCCAGTGTTTCTTGACCTTTTCACCATGGGGAACCCATTGAAAAAACGTTCAGGTCTTCAGGGAACCCCTGCTATGATTACTATATCTACAGCTCAGAGTATTGTGGTCAGTGGGAAGAATTCCTCTTACATTACTGGCCAGTGGGAATGCTGCTAACCCCTACAGATAGCCAAAAAGATCATCGGTGTCAGTTTAAACGACTTGAGAGGCACAAATTGTTCATTGCTCAAAGAACCCCATTGCTCAAGCAAACTCTGGAGGAACCCTGGTTAAGAAATACAGTGATAATCTGAAGCTTTTTCGACTATCTTTAAGATTGTTCATCTATCAAAATTTTGCAACATAAGTGTTAACGGGAGATCAAAACAGGAGGACTAGTATCCAAATTATTTCAATATCCTCTGATGACGATGCTGATTACTTCAGCCATTCATTTGTGGTTTGCATAATCTTAAAAACGGAAATATCACTCAAAGCAGCAACTTCATACAGTTTCATCTCTTGACTCTTGTGGGTTGTTTGAACATAAATGTGCTTTTCTATCTGGGATGAGTCCAAATAAATTCCAATGATTTCAAGTTTATATGGAATTCTACTTTCACACAACTCTGAACTTATGGAAGAATTCAGGCCTTCTGCAGGAAGGACATTATAGTGCAAAGTAACAGAATATAATACACATCTCTTCAATCAGTTCCCCAGTAAGATCATCAGCCAAAAATAAGAGATGAATATTGTAAATAATATTATCAGTGTAGTTGTGAAAGAACATTGCAGACATATTATCAGCTATAAAATTACACACTAGAAATACAAAGGATATTGTTGTTTTTTCTCACTTTTTACATGTTGCATTATCAGAAGAAAAAAAAAGGATGTACATTACCCTTGTGTTAGAGATGATGATCGTGTGTTAGGCATGAAAAAATAGTGATATAATTTACAAATAAATTATAACAGTCCCATAAATGAAATTGTATGTAATGTATGTAATTCTCTATTGTATTTCAGTTTTGTTAAAAGTATAAATCGAAGTTTCTCCATCAGTAAAATGTCTGTGTGTCAACCTGTTAGAATGAAGTTCTATTTTCTATCTCTTATAGAATTATTTTAAAGAGGAACTTCCACCTACATCTACAAAAAGAAACTGTTTAATTATGATATAAAAAAAAGGTCAATCAAAATGTAAACTTACCATTGTTCCCACACTCAAGCGCTGGGTGGTGGGAAATTATGTATTTGATGATGTTTCCTGGGTAAAATGAACCTGAATGTACTTCAGTTTTGTCACAGTTTTGTTGTCAGAGTTGCAACACAAAGTAAAAACAAATCTTGTTCAAGTGAGGAGAATTCTTGTCACTGTTCACTGTCAATATTTGTCACTGAAATGGATGTGAATCTTCCACTGCTCTCCACACAGCCCCCAGAGACACAAAAAGCACTTGATATAAACTAGAGAAGAACTCAGCTTCATGATCTCTCACCACAACCTTACAGCATGACACTTGAATCTGACTTTTACTGGTGAATGTCACTAAGTGACCTGTTACTGGTGAATATCACTGTTGCTATGTAATTATTGAATCTCTAGCTATTGGTGAATCTCACTCTTACTATTGTACCTTTTACTGGAGAATTAGCCTATTACTGTCACTTTTGTACCTGTTACTGGTGAATCTGCCTATTACTGTCAGTATCGTTTATGTTACTACTGAATTTTTCTGTCACTACGGGACATGGTACTGGTGAAAGTCACCAAGGAACCTATAACTGATGAATCTACCATAATGAATCTGATACCTGTTACTAGTTTGTCACTATTGTACCTGGTAATGGTGAAAATTCCTATCACTTTCACTATTGTACCTGTTACTGGTGAATCTTGCTGTCATTTAGGGACCTGTTACTGGTAAATCTCACTGTCACTATGGTACTGGTGAATTTCCCCTTAATATCCAAGAGAGACCTGTCAATTGTGAATCTCCCTGTCATATCCAGGAGAGAACTGCTACTGGTGAATCTCACTGTCATATCTTCTTTAATGACTCTCCCTGCTATGTAATTGAAAGACCTGTTATTGGTGAATCTTCCTTCCATTTGACTATCTGTCTGTTTATGAAATCTGTCTCTGTTGATCTCTGCCTTTCATTATTAATATTTGCATGCCACGGAGATTTGCCTCTGGTTAGTAATTTCTGCCTGTTGTTGGTACTTTCTGTATGTCATTGGCATCTGCCTGTCATTGACCTTTTCAGCATGTGATATATATATATATATATATATATAAAAGGCTATATTACTGAACACATCTGCTTTAACTTCCCAAACTGTGTTGCACCATGCATGACTGCCACTCCGTCTGCTAATGACAGTGCACTGCTTTTTTTTTTTTTTTTCTTTTTTTTTTACTGCTTGGCTGTATTGGGCTGTCCCATGTGAAATGACAGCCTTAACTCAGTACACAGCCCAGGAGTAGCAAAGGCATCTTTTCACAGTACAAAGATATGAAAAGACCTTATTAGGTAATACGAGGGGGTGCTGAGAAGTTCCTGGCTTTGCCCCCTTCCACATGAAATAGAAAAATGAGTGTGGGGGCATATGACAGCCTAATATCTTAGTATGTAGCTGTGCTAATACCAGGTCTTTGTGATTCTTAAAACTGTTTTCTGTTTTTTCTTTTAGTGAGAAGCTGTGACTGCAGAGGCACAAGCAAGTTTCACACTCTTGGAGTTACGGGCTGTCATGAAGTTTTTGTTTCTCCAGTGAAAGTCAGCAAAGAACATTCACACTGACATGTCACAAACACTGGGGGAGAAGTGTCCTTCCTACAGCACTGTCAAAACCTGGATATCTTGTTTCAAGACTGGGCATTTCACCATTGAGGATGAGCCCCGCAGTGAGCACCGCCCAACCTCAACTGGCCCGGCAACCTGCGATGCTGTTCATGAGCTGATTATTGAGGACCGGCGAATATCCGCAAAAAAGATAGACCAGATACTTGACATCTCATGGGAACAGGTTTGTTATCACCACTATCCTAGACATGCGCATGCTTTCAGCAAAGTGGGTGCCGAAATGTTTGAACAATAATCAGAAGAAGGAACTAACTGAAGCATCCAAAGTCCTATGACCCTGAAACCAAGGAAGAGTCAAAGGAATGGCGTCAAAGTGGGTCCCCATGGCCGAAGAAGTTCCGAACTTAGAAATCAGCCAAAAAAGTAATGGTGACTGTTTTCTGGGACAAAGACGGTAATCTGTTGGTGGACTACCTACCTCAGGGCTCCAGTACCACCGGACAGTAATATGCTAACCTCCTGGACCAGCTGAAGGAGGCAAATAAGACGAAACGCCGTGGAAAATTTACCAAAGGGATCCCTTTTTTGCAGGACTTTGTGGCTGCCAAATTGAACACCCTGGGTTTCCAATTGGTCCACCATCCCCCCTACTTACCTGACCTGGCCACTTCGGACTATTATCTGTTCTCGAATTTAAAGAAACACCTAAAGGGGCAATGTTTTGAGGACATTTCTGATGTCAAAGATGGTGCTGAGAGCTGGTTTGCGGCCCAACCAAAGGACTTTTATTTGAACGGTCTAGAAAAGCTGCAACTATGCTGTACCAAGTGCATCAGTCTCGGGGGAATATATTAAAAAAATTGATAACTCTGGCTCTCTTCTTTCTGGGCAAAGCCAGGAACTTCTCAGCACCCCCTTGTACAACTATGTTACAGGTGGAATTGGGAAGACCAACAACTGCTGTGTAAATGTTGTTAACTGCTTCAAATATATATTATGTGCTCCAAATTTTACTTTAATTGTGCTACACTACCTTTTACCAAGATCAGACTGAATTTGGGCCAAAATATCAACTTTGACAAATGCTTCGTTGACAAATGGTCGTCCCAATTAGTCATCAATGTGAGGATCTTCTACCTCCCATCTGGATTCAAAATCCAACACCTCTAATGATTCAGTAATGAACAACATTTAAATTATAACAACAGGCTAATATTACTTTATAATTACCAAAAAAGTAGAAAAATGTTTACTAGTTTTATTGGTATTTCTTCATTGACATTTCCTACTGAATGTGAGAACGATAGGTGAGGATGATAGATTCACCTGCCAACTTATACTTGGCATTGTAACTAGGGCATTTTGAAATCAAATTTTTACTTCCTGTACCTGTTTTTTAACTAGATTGATTTTTTTTCAGGTGTCCACAACAATGAAAATTTATAATAAATATAGGTCAAATAGGTCTTTTTGTAGAATGACGAGAAGTGGCGATCAGAGATCAGTTAAGTCACCATCTCATCTCCACTCTCATTTTATGTGGCAATTTTATAAAAGTTTTTTGTATAATGGTGTTTGGTGCTCTGATCACCATACTGTACAATACAAGTGGCAATTAGAAACTCTATTCACCTGAATGATGTAATAAAAAAAAAATCAAGATGATCAAGTGCCAATCAATCAAAAGTGTCTTTCAGAGTGTACGATCATTCACTATTTTGGCCCATGGCATTTACCACTTCCAACTTTTGGAGAGAGGTAAGAGGAACTAATTTTAGCTCAAATAATTATTTATATTTATTTATAAAAAATTTTTATTAAAAAAACATAAAAAAGAACACATAAGAACAGAACTGGTTAAACTGAAAACCTATTTTCTCACCTCAACGTTTACTTTAAATTAGCTTTAAGATGAAAGGATATCAAATATTATGACCAGATTGGGAAATTCCAAGTTGGATTTTAGAATTTATTTTTTTAATTTTAATCTATCTTTTTTGGTGGAAAAACCACTAGAATTGATTTCCTTTGCCAATTTTGGAATCTTGGACAACATAAGGGCACCTATTTTTTGATCAGTTCACCTCTTACTGAGATGTTGGTGGTTGTGGCGGTGTCGCTAAGGTGGTGTTAATGGTGCAAATACTCCTTGGAACCAAGAACAGGTGCCTAAAACAGGTCACCAGTTCAGTATTGATAAATGTTAATGAATCTACACTGGTGGCAAGGCCCGTAGTCCATTTTGGAGTGATAACCCTACCTGCACTAAAAAACTCTCAAACATGAGATGCTTTTGGTTAAACACCACACCTTGATGGTTAAGCAGCTTAATGGAAAAAAATCTCCGCATGTATCCAGAACTATTTGGTTTGTTACCAGTTACAGTTTCCCAAAGTGCTTTCCCCCAAGCATATTTCTCCAAAGCACTCCCCCGTTTTAAGTGCAAACTCAACTCTTCCCTTTATTTCCTCCTTATTATTCTAAGCATACCTTAAAATAATCTACAGGTTGTTTTTTTTTTCCAAGGTGCCCATGTTTGACCAACTAATTTCCTAAATTTTCTAGGTTATAAAATAGGAAATCCTGCAAACATTTTGCATAGGGACAATTATTAAGCACATTGACAAAGTTAGACTTCCTTTCATTTAGCAAAGTCTGTGTGAATTGGTATTTATGACCCCCATTCCCCACTATCTATAATCCCATGCAGCCAGATTTGTGCAGGTCTATGACAGATTTTTCATTGAAGACATATTTTAGTCAAGATAAGACAAATGGTAATCTAAAACATGGATCTGTGGATGGACCTGTTAGAGCAGTTGGAATACGAATAAAGCTGCCAAAGTATAATAAATGGGTTGCACAATTTCATTGGAGAAGCCATCAACCAGTGACTTATGGAGAGGTAGAGTATTCAATATTTTGCATATCTCATTGTGAGTAAAAGGAGTAGATAATGAAGAAAGTTGATATAGTGATAACTTTGGTAAGTGAACTTTATGTAGGAATGAATGAATGTCTCCAGTTGTCTTTAAATCATTTCAGATGTAATACAGTTCTTCATAATATTTGCTAAAAGTATTTGCTATATGGACAGGGTTAATAAGGGTACTTCCAGAGAGGGTGACTTTGAGGGAAGCTTATTTAAAATGAGTCCTAAAGGCTGTAAATTTTGTCACGCTTCTGGTTTGTTGCTGTTGGAATAGTGAGAATAGTGAGTGCAACTGAGATCTAGCTATTAATAAGACAACATTCAGTTGGGGTGAAGCTTGAGACATATGAGAGGTTTTAAGATTTTTGTTGGTTTGAGTGAGTTCATTTATTTGCACCATCCTCTGTTTTACTAGCATGAGAGCGTAATTTACTAGGAATACCTCACATAAAAGCTTTGTGAGTGTTCCAGAGGGTAAATTGATCAATGTTGCCAACATAATTCTATTGTGCGCTTCTTCATTTTGAGGATGTTGCAATATGTAAGAATTTAGACACCACAAGCATATGGGAGGTGAAGGAATGTTGTAGTAACAGTGATAGATATGGGCAGATTATCTGATCTTGTGATATTTCCAATTGTACCAGAGGTTATTGATTGCAACATCCACCTATTTGTGAAAAGTAAGTCTTTTCTAGAAAAAGTGGAGTGAAGTGATGAAAAGTGTAATCCTTTTACGAGCCATGGAGGCAATCTACCATAGAGTGCAGACTTCTTAAAAGGGCTTAAAAGAAAGAAACGTAATGGGTATATTAGAATTTAAGTCTGCTAAGTGTAGATGTTTTAGGTTACATAGTTAGTTAGGCTGAAAAAAGACCATCAAGTTCAACCAGTAGGGAAACATATCCCACCCAGAAAAAAACCTTATAGACATAGTTGACCCAGCAGAAGGCAAAAAACAGGGAAAAAAAATTCCTTTCTGATCCCGTGCAATCGGATGTTCCCTGGATCAACATTCTCTGTTATCTTTACTTTAATAACCAGTTAAACATATGTGCTTCTAGAAAAGCATCTAGCCTTTTTTAAAAGCAATCTATAGTACTTGCTAAAACTACTTCCTGAGGGAGCCAATTCCGGGTTTTCACAGACCGTGAAAAGAATCTTAAGCTGCGTACACACTTCCAATTTTTATCGTTGGAAATGAACGACGAACGAACGACCGATTGGCCAAAAATCGTTCATAAAAAAAGTAACCAACGACGCCGACGAACGAGGATAGTCGTTGGAAATGAACGACCGGACCGGCGGATTGGATTGGACGACGATCGTTGACCATCTATCGTGTGTACAGTCGTTCAGTGATCGTCCATGGTCTGAGCATGCGCGGTGAACGAACGTTCGCTAACTTCCTGTGGTGCACGTCACTTCCTGTATCGTTCAAACGATCGCATCTATCATGTGTACAATATCTTTGAACGATCGTGTCGTTATCTGTAGGTACAGGATCGGTGCCATATGATTGTTCGCAGATATCGTGCAGGATCGTTCGTCGTTCGTTTACCAACGTTAAAAATTGGAAGTGTGTACGCAGCTTAACTGTAAAGAATCCCTTCCTTATCGGGAGATTACATTTCTTATCTTTCAGATGCAAAGAGTGCCCTCTTGACCTTTGTAAGGACCTTAAAATGAATAATTGAGAAGAGAGTTCTCTATATGGTCCACTGTCATAAGGTCATCATATCCCCCTTAAATGTCTCTTTCAAGGGAGAATATATTCAGTTCAGCTAATCTCTCCTCATAGCTGAGCTAATCCATTCCTTTTTATTAGTCTAGTTGCCCTTTTCTGTGAGCTGGTGCCCAATTCTTGACTGCATATTTCAAGAACATTCAGAGTATGAATCATTAATCACTACTCTCTGGATGCAGACTTTAAGCGAGTTCTCTATCCATTTACAGATTGAATTTTCTAAACCTATAAACCCTAAATTAGTAACCATCTGTGGGGTTCTGTGTCAAATGCATTAGCAAAGTCCAAGTACACTATATCAACTGCTACTCCACAGTCTACCTGTTTACTTCCTCATAAAAGGAGAGTACATTTGTTTTAAAACTTTCTTGAATCTATACTGACTATCACATGATATAATTTTCTAGCAAAAACTCCTCTATGTGGTTCTTTATCAAACACTCTAGGACCTTACCAACTTGAAATTAAACTTACTGGTCTGTAGTTACTTGGTAATGACTCTGCTCCCTTTTTAAAGATAGATAAAAAAATTGGCCTTATGACAATCCATTGGTACCATACCAGCAATTTCAAAAATTGGAAACAATGGCTTTGAAATAACTGAGCTCAGCTCTTCGAGGAAACATGGATGTAATCTATCAGGTTCTGGTGCCCGATTTAACGAACTCAATCAAGGTTGGGCAGTGAAACTGCAGTGAAACTGCTAAGGGCAATTTTTATTTTAGCTCCGCCATTTTCCTTTGTGTACACAGAGCTATAAAAAAGAGTTTAGTAAATCCACCTTTTCTTTATCACCAGTTACCAACCCCGAGACATCCTTTAAGAGGCCTACATGATCAGATCTGTTCATTTTGCTATTATTATGTTTAAAAAAATTGGGGAGTTTGCCTTACTTTCTTTTACAATATGTCTTTCATTTTGAATTTTTGCACATTTAATTTCCTTTTTACATACTGTGTTATATTCTTTATAATTTTCAAATGATGAAGGTGATCCTTCATTTTTTATATATTTTTGGAATGCCCCTTTTTTATACTTTATGGTTTTTTTAATATTAGCTGTGAGTCACATGGGGTTTAATTTTAGCCTTGTAAATTTATTACACATTGAAATATACAGTTTTTTGCAGTGTTTTTGTGTAGAACAGAACTGAAACATTCTCATTTCTGTTTTGTGTTCTTTAAGAACAATATTCCCTCCCAGTCCAAGCCATAGAAAGCCGCCCTTAATAATGGAAAATTAGCTCTCTTAAAATTAAAGCAGGTGAGCGAAAGTTGTTCCAATCTAATCCCAGGTTTGACCAGTGAAGGATAATGGAGAGAGATCTTTGGATATATGAGTTCTTAAAGCATGGATTAGTAGGTTGAGTAGATTTGTTTCCCATTTGTGTCACAAAAACCACAAATGGAGAGAAAAATCTCTATTATCGTGGATCTAACAGTGTCCATTCAGTCTGAGGCTCCATTGGTGCAAACATTTTTTGGCAGCATCTACAGATAACACTGGGAATGTCTTCCTGTGTGTGTAATATGAGCACGGAGGATTTTGGTGATTGAAGAAAATTGTTTACAAATTTAAAGAGAGCGCTCGGATAAATCTGCAAGAAAAATCCAACAGAAATGGTAGCAATGTCGGGCAGAAGTTGGGGGGGGGGGGGTCCCAATGCCCCCATTTCTTGTTCTTTAATATGATAAAAATGAATCCTTGCCAGGACATATCTGGGAACACTATCAAGTAAGGAGGCTGGCTTAGGTATGCGATAAGCATTATGTTGTCAATTTTTAAAAGCTTTTATAATATATGGTAATGTTACCATTATTATCCTTGTTTAGACACTTCCTGACAGGAAGTGACAACATCTTCTTTTTCCACTTGCTCCCCTGTATCAAATACTTCCATTGGAGATTGTGAGTGGCATAACACACTAATATTTCGAAGACACTGAGAGAAATCAGTAGCACTGAGACTCAAAAACAGATTACTGTTACCATGGTATTGTTTACTAAACCTTGGACATTAATTATATACAAAAAATAATGTAATTAACCCGGAAAAAAGATCTTTCAACATCTATTTCAACTTTTCAACTTCTATTACAATAATGCTTTCTAACATGTGTTGTGGTTTCGCAATTAGATGCGTAAGAAAAAATTGTTAATCTGCCAAGCTAGATCAGTCTTACATACTGGTAAGTAATAACATTCTACAAGTGTATTTCCTTTTTATATTCGTACTGATGAACAATTGTTGGGTTTGTGACGGATTCACAAAAAGTTTTTCAAACCAGATGTTCGTAGGCGAACCATATTGAAGTCTATAGGAGGAAAATCGACTTTAAATATCCAGGAATATTACGCATATAATTGTCAAATTAAAGTCATACGAAGTCGTGGGCACATTCAACACTGGCACCATCACTTTTGTCAACAGTGTTAATTGTTGTATGTTGTATGTATTATTTAGCCTGTATTTCTGATCAAGCTGATAGTATTGGCACTGACCTGAATACAAGGATTGATGAAATTATATAATTTGTGATTTTAATCTGCATATTAAATTTTTTCAACTCGGAAAGTAATAACTGTTGTACATAATTGTGTGGTGTACAAATGCTGTATAGTAACTGTGTTCATCTTTTTATTTGAATGTGTAAAAGAAGACACCAGGAAGTTGCACTCTACTGGTGCCAGCTGCTAACTGATGATTTTTTTCAAGGCAGGAAGCTAATAACAGAATGCAACTGAAATTACTTTGGGCATGTAAAAAACATAGTCACATAATTATTGAGCTCTTATTTATAAAACATGGGTACCCCACCTATTTTTATTATTAGGAAAATGGCATGGGAAGTTTCCTACCTAATTTTCACATTCAAAGGTCATGGACTATCTGTAAAAACATACATACATGTATGTACACTCATTGGGTGTATACCTAATTCAACATTTGACCCCTGAGAAGTGATTTATTTAACTAGAAAAAAACTAAGAACAAAAGAAAATGGAAAATTGTTGTCACACTTACCTGTATTTTTCCTTTCCTGTAAACTCCTCCTGACAGCATGTACACATGGGTAATCTCTGCCCCTTCCTCTCCACAGGACCACTTTACCAAAGCAATTAATGTAACCTCTCTCTCCTATACAGGTGTTCTGTAACAAGCTCGCGACAGAATAAGGGAGGGAAACATGCTGTCAGGAGGCGTTTACAGGAAAGGAAAATTACAGGTAAATGAGACAACAATTTTCCATTTTCCTGACACTCCTCTTGACAGCATGTACACATGGGATGTAACAAGCAAAAACATAAAGGGAGGGAAGAAAACCACAAAATGCCACAGAAACAAAGTTACTCTTTAGAAAGAGCCACTTGTCAAATAGAAGCCCCAATGTGGCTGAAGCTCCAACCTATAAAGCTAAACGAATGTTGGAAGACGTCCAACTAGTTATTAACAGATCACTTCTGTAGATACTTCTGAAAATGAACTCTAGAAGGTTGCCCCTTCCTTAGTTAAATGTCTCTTGACTTCCTGCAAGTGAATCAAGTTCTCATGATGTAAGCATACCACATGATATTAAAAACCCTAGAATGCAAAATCTGTCACAGATACTTCTGTGCTCCATAAAGGACTGCTAGAAAGGCTGACTAGAACATCCACAACTATAAAATCATTGTTTCTTTGAAGGTAAATGGAGAAAATCTTCCTCATTTTCTTGAGAACCTTCAAAAAATGAGTGTCTCCATGCTGAGGAATTACTTCTCAGTTGAAGTGATACACAGTATACACCTTAAACAAGACATTCAATAATAGATGCATATACATTTCAGGAAGATAGGTGCAATCTGGCTCCTTCACAAGAGGATGCAAAGTTCTGCAACCATGCTTTGTCATGGTCACTGTAAGTCAAGAATTTCATCCTCCAAGTCCATTTTCTTATTGAGCAGACCTAGAATGGATGAAAGGGAAGTTCCCTGAGAACTTGTAAGACCAGAGGCAGGTCCTATGTTGAAAATAATTACTTTACTGAAGGCTTCAATTTCACAATTCTTTGAAGAACTGTCACTGCAAAAGACGTTCCACTCACTTGGTAGTTGTGGGGGCTGACACTTGGACCTTTACAAGTTGACCCCAAGTTCCTCGTTGGAAGTAGAACATAGAACATTCTGGAACCTGTGCTGGTGATGGGTTAACCAAGAAAACCCTTGATTTCTGCTATACAATAAAAACTTTCTATATGTTGTGGCATCTATTTATAGATGTTTGTAAGCTTTGAGCATATCTGCCACCACCAAGAATAACCAAACCTCTGCCTTCCAGCAAGTTGACATTCAGTCCCAGGCACTCAGGGATAGAATGCTGCTAAGGGCCATGGAAAAATTAGTCCTGGCAAGAAAGAATAAAAGGAGTAGGGAAAAAAATCAATTTCAGGGTCACTGCCAGTTTTTGCTGGCACTTGGACATAACTGGAGATGCAAGCAGGTCTATCGACTTGCCCAGTAGTGTCTGCCCAGAGGCCACTTGTGGTTGAGAAATGATCTGCTCATATGATCACCCAACAGATTTTAGGTAGGTAGTTAGGGAGAAAGAAAAATTGGAATGCTTTTTTTGTCCATAAAAAACAAAAAAACCTGACTGTGACTTGATAGAAATAGACAATCTTTGTTCCACTTTGTCTGGTAATGAGCAGATCTGACCTGCATAATTATATTAAAAAAATAAAAATTATGCCTTTGCTGGGAGTGTCAACCCCTTTAAAAGTCTTTGAGCCCACACCAGCATTTGTGCCACTTTGTACGTAGGCAATAGTGTGCTAGATTTCACTGTACTGAATATTATCCTTAAATTTTCTATTTCCTGCAAAGACCCTAACTGACCCTTCTGATCACCAGAGTCAGAGTTTACAGAATTGTTTTCTTGTGAATCTCCACTTGGTTTTGGATATTGTCAGCAAATAACGTTGTTTAAGAAGTGACATAGGCTGACTCCCTGAACCACAGCAAGGTTATCCCTGTGACAAATGTTTAATAAACATCTTTGTAGCTGTGGAACTAGTGAAGGGTATACAGGTGAACTGGAGTTGTTTGAAACATCCCGGACAGGAAGAATGTCTGGTGGCATTCCACATTTGAGACAGGCCTGTAAGCTTCTGCTAGATATATTGAAATCATCAAATGAGCCAGACAAATAACTGACAAAGTTAACTGCAAGATTATCATACAAAACCTTCCAGTGTAAAAAAGATTTAAATCCTTCAGGTCCAGAATTGACGTAAACGCATGGGAGGTCATTTATTATGTTTGAAATAGAATCCTCTTTCTTGTTCTCCTATTGATAGCAGCACCACTGCTTGTCCCATTCCTTGCATATAAGATAAAAGCGCATTGCAGTTCTATGAATCTCTTGGAACGGTTGTCTGAATGTACCAGGATCTCAGAAAGCCTGACAAAAACTCTATCCGGTAACCTTGTCACCTGACTGAAATCACCCAGTGTGTCTGTGTGCTTTTTCAAATGTCCGAAACCTGGACAAACTGGTTTGTATCTTTAATGTCTAGATGAATACATCCTCAAAAGACTTTCCTTGAGCTCTTCTTAGACTATCTGACTACAGGACCTAGGAAAACACGTGCTTGCTGCTCACCTACCCACAGCAAAAGGGCTATTTAAGCTCCATATAACCATACCCTAGGTACCAGGGTTCCCAAAACTTGATAGATTTACCATCCGCAATGGGGCTTTCCTTTGAAGAGGCTGAACCAGGGAGGGAGAGGTAGGGGAAACAAATGCTTGGTCCTGGAGCGAAGACAGAAAAACAACACCTGTAAAGGGGAAAGAGGTTACTTTTATTGCTTTGGTAAAGGGGTCCTGTGGAGAGCAAGGGGTGGAGATTACCCATGTGTACATGCTGTCAGGAGAAGTGTCAGAAAAATATGTTTCTCAAAGCAATCAGTCAAGGTAAAAAAGAATCCTTATTGCCAGGAGAAACTACTGCAAAGTTTTTCATTTTACTATTCTTTACAATGGTGTATACTAATTACTAACTAAATAATGAAGGTTTACAGGTGTAACTAACCTACAAAATTGTGTTGTGCAGCTTACTAGTGCTTAAAATGGTTGCACGTGTTTTAATGTTTTTAGGCTGTTTTCATTTGTATATTCGGATTGTGCAAATAACATAGATTGTGTTTTTACTTCACTTTAAAGGAAGGAGTCATGGTTGTCACACAAAATGACATATCACATATGTCATTAATAGCAACATTGTAACTGTTAATAGGATGGCCATCTTTCGACTGAGTGAAATAATTTGGGAGATCTTCTGATTAGGGTCTATCTCTAGGAGAAGTATTCCAAAAATCTACAAATGTACAAAAGGTTGCTTTAGGTGGTAAACTGTAATATGTGTTATTCCTTGGTCTGGGGTCCCTCTTTTACATATCTGCATTCTGGCATTAAGGAGAATACAACAAATGTAATGCTGAAGCTTGCATTTATTTAATTACCTAGGTCTACATAGGTGAAACCATCACTGCCTTTGAAAAATATTTTAAAATGATTTTCAAAATTATAATCACCTACTATCCACATGGAGAAGCCCATCTATTTGTACAAACCAGTTAAAACCAAAAAAAAATGTAAGACTTCAATGGGATGACCATATTCCTTAAATTTACTGTGGTAACATAGGTCATCCTCCAAATGGTTTCTCCAAAGGGTATAAATTCTGTTTTGTCCTTCCCGTGTTGCTTCCTAAAACATTTTCCACTGTTGACATGGTCAGATCATTGTGGGTCTTGACTAATTGCATATTCTGTGTTTCTTCACTGTATAAAATATAAAAAAAATACTCATGCTACTGCTGAGCTCATGTTGTTGTTTGTTTATTCCTTTACCCCAGAACATAACCCTTTGATTTCATGACCTCCTTGCCTGGTAGGAATAGGAATGTCTCATTATGAGGAAAAGACCCTTTTCACCTACTGGTATAACCACTATAGAATAAATACAAAGTGTCCAGTTACAAAACAAGAAATCATACATTCCCTTATGGGAATCGTCCAGGTCTGTGTGTTCCAATTGAAGTACTTAATTCATATAAGAGAATATCAGGTTTCCTGTTCTATGAACAGGGACCAAAGCAGATTTTTAGATACACATGTAAAAAATTGCCATTTTAGTGGTATTTTTCCCTCCAGACTAAAAGAAAAATACAAACGTGAGGTTTATAAAGAGAATATGATTATACAATATTTGCCATGTTTGCTGTTTGTTTTTGTATTAAAGCAGACCTATTATTTGAAATAATGTGTATCCCCAACAACAAAAATTACTTTGGAGCGTGCCTATCCTAAACTTTTGTTTTTGTCCCCCTCCCTAGAAGCTCGCATGTGATAGAACATTGCATGTTCTTTTATGCCTGGAACTTCTGAGTATTTTCCTTTCCAAGCTGGTGAATGGAGGGAGTTAGGGAGCAAAGGGAAGGTGAGCAGACATGGTGCTGGGATGGGGGGGGGGGGATTTATGTAAATAAGTTGTTTTGCCATGCACAGATTCTCATTGGGGGATATGTTACTTTTGTGATAGAGACTAAGAGCAAACATACTTTTAGGGGTTAATCAATTTGGGGGGAGGTTTAGGTTTTAAAATCAGGTAATCAATTCATTATAGGCTAGAAGTCAGGGGTATTTAGATTTATAGGGATATTTTTGGAACTGAAAGATGTGGCATCAGTTTTATATTCTATTACAATATTTTTACCTGTACTATTCACAGACAGGCTAGTATTACTGATTATTTTTTGGACCAAAAATACAAGGAAAAAAATAAAATGTTATGCCAGCTATGAACATTAGAACCTCTTTAACTCTAATAATATCTATCATTTCCAAACAAAGATGATAGATTTTATTGTTCCAAACATCTCTATTGACAGAAAAGCCCCTTCTGCACATGCCCGATTCACATGACATAGGCATCCCAGGAGGCTCTGTGCTCCCATTCAGGCATAGCAGTAAAGTCAGAAAATGAGGGACTTTAAAGAAAAACTTTATCTATCCTTTTATATAATGTAAAAATTGTTGTGATAGGTGTCACAGATCCCTGCAGGTTCAGGGGACTCATTCAGTGTCACCCACCTTACACTCCTCTGGTGCTAGCACCAGCTCTGCTAAGACATCATCTCTGCAGCTCACTTCCTGGTCCAGGTCATGTGACTCCCAGACAGCTGCTCCACTACCTCAGAGGACAAGAGTGTTTCACAGACGCGCTCTCCCTGCTGGTGGAGATGTGAACACCACCAACCTCTTGTCTCCTTGACCCCCTCTGGTGGTAGGATTGGATGCAGCAGGCTCCACTCATCACAGGCCCTGCCCTTAAAAGGAAGTAAAGGGCAACAGGAAGTTGGCTGAACAAGGAGTTTCTTTGGCTCTGATTCCAGGTTCCTGTTTGTTTATTCTCTTGCACCTGATTCTTTGGCCCTGATTCATCAATGAAATCCGCGCTTCCAGCGAGCCGGTTTCCCGCGGTCCGGAGTCGAGTGCGCTCGTACACTCGCCCCCTCATTGCCAGCCGGATTCCTGCCTTGATAATAATGAGCAATAGGGGTCGCAAATCTGCCAATTAAGGTGATTAGATTTCAGCTGCGCGATTAAGGAGGATCTGTTAAGCTGTCAATGGTGAGATCATAGCAATTAATTAGCGCACACCTGCTCAGGTCAATTAGAATCTTTAATGCTTCATCTTCTTTTGGGTAAGTGCTACTTTTTTAGGTTATATTGTACTAATTCACAAAATAATTAATTTATTGTTACATTTGTAGCACTGTTTTTATACTTTTTGGTTTGCTTTGCAACACTGCAAACTAATTGAGATCAAGCTTCGCAAGATAGTCGCGGGATTTACCCGCGAGAGGCTTCTCCGATCAGGCATCGGAAGCTTTTATATAGGCGCCTATGTAGAGGAGTTGAACTCGGTTAACTCTTGCATAACAGAAAAGAAATGAGTGATTTTAAAATATGCTTTTTTTTTTAGCGCACATAAATGTTTTAAACATTTGAACAGCACAAACATTTTTTTTTAGGGCTCAGGGTATTGTGTGCCATTAGAAAGAATGATTTTTTAGGGGAACAGTGACTTTTAATGCAAGCTCGCCAGTGTAAAGCTGCCGGAGATGCGCGTTCATTCAGCTCATTCAGTTGCTGAATTGCGCGACGGCTTACGACTTCGGATCGTGAATACGAATGTGCGAGCGAGCTTCCGATTTTGCTTGATGAATCAGGGCCTTTGTGTACTGACCTCGGCTTGACACTGACTACTCCTGATCACTGCCTGCCCTGACCTCTGGCTTTCCTGACTACTCTCTGCTCCTCGCCCTGGTGCCACAACCTGTTTCTGTCTGTCAGCAGTCACCTGCCTCAGCGTGCACGAGGGCCGCAACCTGGCAGTTGCCAACATCCTGGTAAAGCCTGGGCAGCTGCTTAGACTCTGTGCCCTGTGCATGTCTCTACCAACTGAGCTGGTGACACAGAGAGGTGCTTTAAGACCGTTTATTGGTATGTTCTGATAGACTTGCACGTCAGTTATTTTTGCTATAAAATGCCAATAAATACTTTTCTTGACAGCAGCCTGTGGTGTGCTGTGTGAAATAGGGTGCCATGTGAGATTGGCACTCCTTTTTTCCCATTTACAGGAGGCTACATAACATGATCTCATGTCTGTGCAGTGCAAGGTTGAAACAGGGAATGTCAAAGAACAATGTAAAAGGGCTATTTCCTTTATAAAACCAAAATCACCTCTCCCTGTTTTTCTTTAGTTGTCCCTTATTTGGGTTACTGTATATTCTTCATAAAAAAATTACTATTTTTAAACTGTTTTACAGCACTAAAATATTCATTTACCGATTAAATGATCAGATTTGCATTTTGAAAAACCAATATAAACTTTGCAGTTTTACATTTACCCAATATTCTTGGAATAAAATTTTTTTCTGTTTATAAAGAAGTGACTATAACATTTACTGAAACATTCTCTTATGGAGAATGAATTACTGCTATTAGAACACATCGACCTATAAAATTTTCCACCAGGGGCGTTTTACTAAATGTCACATTCACTTTATAAATAAACCCCAAAGAGTTTTAAAAAAAATATCACTTACCTTATCATGTCCATTTATTCAGACAGTCATTGACTTCATCAGTTCCATCCAATCTATTTTAAAACTGCTTCATGCTAAACAATGTTTTTATTATATGGGATAGCTATCCATGTTATTTTTGTCTCATATTGCATTTATAGGAAATATATATTTCTTATTTTTATATTTTAAAAAAAAGTTTAAAAAATGCACTTAAAATGGCAGGTACTGTAAATAATAGCAACAGGATTTTAAAAAAAATCATAGGTGAAGCTGGCTGAAAATAATGAAACAAATGTATTCTTGTTTGTAACATTTAAGACATTGCCATGCACACAAAAGTGCAAATTGGTCTTTATGGCCTTTATTATAAAAATGCTGCATAAAAACAAAGAAAAGAACAAAGACATTTCTCTCTGCATTACCAACTCCAAAAAAAGTAGTTTAAAAAATTAAAAATATATGTATACATATCTACCATATACATCATTGCAAAGAACAAGATATCCAAATATTATGGAATAAAGGATATTATGGAATAAATATCCCTTTAGCTTTATGAACCTTATATTTAAAATGCACAGTCTAATTAATTCCTGCAATTTATTATTGTACCATTGGAGCTACTGGTGAAATCTGTCTCTTGGGGATTTCTCTGCAAATATTTTTCAAGTTTGATTAAGGTTACATGAGGTTTGTAATGAGTCCCAATGTACAAGATAAAGTATGAGGACATAATGCAATATATATATAAACACAGACAAAGTTGCATAACTTTTTTTTCTAATATCTATAAAACTTAAAACTTCTCCAAATAATGTGTTTAAACTCCAGTGTATACAAATGACATTTCAAACATAACCGAGTTCCCAATGTAACTTTACATAACTTTTTTGGATACATTTGATAAATCCAAAATAATTCAAGTTGTAAACAGCCAAGTTGTCAAACATTAAACAAGAATTACAGAGCTTTTCATAATCTCTTTCAAAATCAATAACAATTGATCTTCTATGCTCCAATATCCCCAACCCAATACTGTATAGGGTAATTTTTCTTTTCTGATGAATAGAAGAACAAATCGTATCTATCAGTATAAATGAGGTAATACAAATAGGGATATTGAGCTAATAAAGCAAACCAAAATCTCCACTTAAATTTAAAAAGAGAGGAATGAACTTAGTAACTCCCCTTTTTCCAAAAGTATGACCAACCAAATAAAATAAATTAGGGTAGTCAGGTTTATCCTAATATATTGTGATTGGTAAGAGAGTATTAAAAAAAAAAAGGAAAGGGGAGCAATAGCAAGGAAGTTTGGGATTATGCAAGTTAAATGGAGGGGGAGGGTTGCATTTTCTTTTGCACTTCCTTCTCTCCCCCCCTTTTATTTAATAAAATACGTACTTACCATCAGGATGGTGATGTGCTGAAAGACTTCTAAACCGTCACTTGATCAGGTGTCCTTGTGCCCTCCATCAGTCGTAAGATCCATTAAAAGAGAAGAAAGTGACACTAAAGCACAGTTTGAAGAGACAGTCAAGAAAGCTTCTTCTTTTAATTAGTTAGTTTTTTTTTTTGTTAAAAATGCTGACTATAATTGCATACTTTAATTTTACAATGAAATAAATTGAGCGACTGATAACAATTTAGCACTTTAAATTTGTTATGCCTAAAACTCCCAATGAATACAAAACCCTCCACTATGATATACTTAGTCAGAGCACCCAGAAAAAAAGCTGCTGTAACTGGCCAGCTAAATAAAATGGATGATGAACTGCTAGACTCACACTCTCTGTACTTCTGCTCAATTGTTGAAGAGCTAGTCTGAATCTTCTGCCTATCCAAAGCATGGACCGTGTCAAAGAATCGAATTTATAAAAAGCACTTTTTGTAAACCAAGTGAAAAATTCTGTAAAATATATAATTTAAACATAATGATATTGAATATTAAATATAGACCACTAATGATACCAGTAAATTAGTGCAAACTTTCATACATTTTATAGAGTCACAAATAGTGGCTCACAATTTAAAGACATATTAATCAATAAATTCCAGATCCTTATACATCTGTGAAATATAAATTATAATAACCTCTGCGATGTATTGAATATAATATAAAGTCCTGACAGATCATGTACAAAGCTTTCAAATGAGGCTAACTGACATCTTTAAGGAACTAGTTCTGGGATTAGACAGACAATTTTAGCTCTCATAAGTAAACTGGCATCACCTAAGTCAGTAAGGGGGATTAGGCCATTGTCTGTCTCTTTCTGAGCATATTGCACCTGTGTATTCCTTAAAAAAAAAATTACCCTTGCAGGAAGAAAAAATATTTTACTACAATGAATAAGTATTTGAAAACAACATAGTAATATTGCAGATACTTGTATATTAAAAAAGAAGAGCGAGAAAACTACACGTGGGTGTCCAACCATTGGCATGCTCCTGACCGCTATTTGAAGACAGGTAGAATAAATCATAGTATATATTTCATTAGAGCAGTACCTGGCTTAGCTCATCTGATAGGGACTCTATATGTCTTTTCCAGTGTAATGTACAGGAAGGTAGCCCCTCAATTTTGACAATATTATGCCGTTAGTAGATATACATTCATCAGTGAACCTGGATGATCCAGCAAACCTGGAATGTATTTCTTCAAAGTCATTTGCTAGCAAATGTTTTCAATCCTGGACCAGATCCATTCCAGGTTTGCTGGATCACCCAGCTTCACTGATGAAAGTGTTTCCACTCCAGCCTTGGAGAACTTTAATAAATCAGGTCCTATGTCTCCCTCATATTTGTTTCACCAATAGGACTCAAAATGTAATAGTTAATACCCTCTTATCAGGAGACAGGAGAGACAAGGCTGTTAAAATCATTTGTGCCCCTAATTGGTGGAGATAATACATTTATTCCCTTACTGTGAGTGATAGCAAACTAGAGCTGTTTAGATCTACAAATACCCTTTGTTCCATTTGGTAACAGTTTTTTGTAACTCATGGATACTAATGGGGAAATAGGCTGATTAGTAAAACCATACACATTAACAAACTTAGTCTAAGCCCGTTCCACTGGGAATGCAGTGAAGAAGATTCATTAGGAATTTTGTAGCCATGTAAAGCTGCGTACACACGTGCAATGATTATCACTGTAAACGAACGACCGTTCATCCGATAATCGTTAACAAAAAAGTGCACAGCGACGACCGATGATTCCCCTTTACATGTCACTTCCTGCATTGTTCAAACAATCCTATAAAGCGTGTGTACATTATTGGTGGAATATATTTGAACGATCGTATTGTTACAACATGTACAGAATTGTACACAATACGATCGTTCAAAACAATCGTGCATAACCGTTAGTCGTTCGTTTTCGACTATTATTAACGACAATTATTGCACGTGTGTACCTAGCTTTACATGTTCATGACTACATGTGTAATCATGTCTATAAATTTTTAACAATAGATTTTCTGAATTTACGCAGTTGTACAGTTGTCATGTTTTTAATGTAACCAACAAATAGTGCTAAATTGGGTATGATTAAGTCACACTGTTAATGAACCTGTTGTCTCTCTAATCAAATTATTGATAGGTGAGTGTGGTTATCTGAGTGTGAGTAATAGCAGTTAATGTATTACTATTTATAGTTCCTAAAAGAAAATCTACCCATAGTGAGATATCAAATGTATCTCTTTTTCCGAAAGGGAACCTTTCACCATAATTCATACTAATTACTGGTTCTCTAGCCCCCTATTTTTTTTGTAAAATCTCAAATATTTTTTAATAAGCTTTTTTTCTACTTTTATTTTAAGAATTTTTTACTGTTTGAATGATGACATAGCCCTTCCCTGTCCCCAGCATTTTGGTCAACATGTCACATATCCTAGAAAGCTGAAAGGCCATAGGAGCTTCTGTACCTGAATTACTGTTTATGATACATGTGCAAGATCTCATTGGTATAATTGGTGGGCCAGCTACATGAAGCAGGAAAAAAAAAAACAGGCATCGGCATAACAAACAAAGACAGCAGCATAGAGTGAACAGGGCAAAATATCCTGAAATAGGTTATGCTGCTGGGCTAGTATATAAGTCTTTTAAATGTTATAAAACAATGGGGATTTAGTGATGCTAAGGATTAAGGACAACATGGTGGGGAAGACGAGGATGAAAGTCAGCTTTAGCTCAGGAACTGCATTGGCAAGATTTCTTTTCAGAATTTCTATTTATGCTTTTTAAATAATATCAGGTTGTGCATTGTGCTTGTGATATTGTGGAAAATATTAATTTCTGATGTTCCCTTTAAATGTAAAATTGTCTTCTTTAAAAATGCCTTTGTCTGGAAATTGTCTCTCTAGCAGACTAGGGTCATACATACATTTCCCCTTATCAGGTATTTCTTGTCCTGACAACCAGGGTCCTTCCAGACCCTTTAAGGTGCGTACACACTTCCAATTTTTATCGTTCCAATCGAACGACGAACGATCGATTTGGGCAAAAAATCGTTCGTAAAAAAGTAACCAACGACGCCGACGAACGAGGAAAGTCGCTGGAAACGAACGACCGGACCGACGGATCGATGGCTCAATGTCCATGCTGGGGCTCTATGTTCATATTTAAAAAATATTAGCCCGACAAATGATGTTGCCACTCCATAGCTGCTGAATCTGGGGCTAATCTTTGTGCCTCTCCCAGTGTATATTAGATTGTTCCAAATATACCCTGTTGTTGATTCACACAGCATAAACGATTTGACACCCAACCGTGCTCCTTTGAATGCTTCATATTGCACCCAGCTGAGCCTCCCCTTGTAGGCCATTAGACTTTCATCTATGCTTATTTCTCTTTGTGGCACATAGCTGTTTCTGAAGTTATCCAACATCATCTGATAGACCTCCTATATTTTTTAAGCTTAGGTGCAGGATGGGTGGTCCCATGAAATGTGTCATTATTGGCGAAAGTACTTCATGATCAGGCCAAAACAATATTCAGACATGATTGTGCCAAAAAATGGAGCAGCAATCAGTCTATTTGTGGACCAATACCACTTCTGCAGGGGTTTCCCCACCATTCCCTGGAAAATAACTAGCCCAAGTAAAAGCCAAATGTTTTTTTCAGGACAGGTTCCCAATTCCTGCTTCTGGAAAACCTGGGGTGTGAGGCAGTTAATTGTTGCTCGGCGTACCTGTTGGTTTCCTCAGCAGTTTTCTGAATTACTTTATCGTTTAGAAATAACTCCGGGTACGCCAAAAGGTTGTGTTCCACATCTACCTTCAGGCCGGGCTACCCAGTAAATGAGAATCTTGAGGGCACTGGCTGAGCCTGACTAATGGCAATCGAGCACCAAGTGCGAACATCACTAACCTCAGTGATAGTCTCTTCGCCGTCACTTTCGGTGTCTGATGACAGGTCTCCAGGCGAATCACTGTAGCTTGACTCCAAGAACAATTCCAAGTCGTTCTTGCTGTCTGCAAGTTGTTCATAGGCAGCTTGACTTGAGAGACGCCTTTTGAAAGCCATGGCAGAGGTCAGAGACGTAGTCAGAATCCAGGCAGAGGTCAGGGCAGGCGGCAGGCAGAGACGTTGTCAGAATCCAGGCAGAGACGTGGTCAGAGGTCAGACAGGCCGCAGACAGAGACGTGGTCAGAATCCAGGCAGAGGTCAGGCAGGCGGCAGGCAGAGAAGTGGTCAAGGGTCAGGCAGAGGTCAGGGCAGGCGGCAGGCAGAGAAGTGGTAAAAGGTCAGGCAGAGGTCAGTAATGAAAAGTAATGGCAGATAGGCAGGGCACTGTAATACTGTAACACTCACTTTAACAATGAAAACGATACTGGCTACTTTTTTGTCACACTCAGGGTTACCGCTAGGGAGGTTAATAATCTGAGGGTTGGTATTTCATAAAACCTGTACTTATGGAATTATTAATATTAGCTAGAACAAGGGCCTCTTGGGAGTGTCTACAAGCATCCTAATCTATGCCCCTCAGACAGCCCTCTCCCTGCTGTCATTGAATGCTTCTATTACCTCTGTTGTTGGCATAGAAAAAGCCATGAGTCTAGCAGAGGAAGCTCTCACTTGCTAAGGACAACGGCTTATGCTGTTGCTATAGTTCTGTTATTATTTGATTATTTTTCTGTAATTGTTTTTGCACTGTTTTTGTATGTTTTTAACTTATTAAATACTATAAAAAGTGTAAGCTGAATCTCTGAATCTCTGAAAGTAAAAAAAAAAGTGTAACCTGAAGACACTACTTTAAATATTTTGATTACTGAGAAAAGCAGAAACATAACTGTGGTTGTCAGGGCTAACGGTAAGCACGGTAACATCTAAGCACGTGATGGTGGTCTACCTGTGATGGTGTGTATGGCAAGGGCTAACAGAGTGGTTAACCTTGCCCTGTGATGGCCCTTCTCAGCCTGCTGGTGCGTGGACTGATGTTGAGCTGGCTTGTAAGTTTATGCGCAGGGGTGCGGACTGAGAGGGCATTCGTCAGTGCTTTTAACTCCAAATATATATTAACATAAAATTCTATTGAAAAGCTAATATAAAGCGATCAACTCCATGTGAAAATATGTAACTATAGAAAAAACAAGCACAAATGTATAAAATCAATGTATGATTTACTTTTTGTGGTACATATAGCCATATACCAGGCTCAGTTCACAAGAAACAAGCTTTCTAAATTAGCTGTGTGACTGTAATTTTGTAATCTTATTAAATGCTAAAAAAAACTATGTTTTTTGAAAATAGGTATACTTATCCTGGTGCGACCTGTGCACCGCTAAATTAAAGGTGTTTCAAAAGCACTTACTGATCTCTTATATACAACCAATGTTGCATAATAAATCAATTTAAAAAAAAAAAAACTTTTACAATGCTAATATTCTCAAATTTTTAAGTTAGAAAAAATTAACTAAAAATTGGATAAGGTGTACTCCACTGTTTACCCCTCTGGTTGTAAAAAACAAGACTACTCTTATTCATCCAGTTCTACAACAGCCATAACTCCTCCCTGCATAGTAACATTCTACTGTCCAGCTAATATTTTCAGCTTTTTGTATAAATGGGAGCTATATGTCTACAAGAAAAGGGTAGGCAGATGACATATGTGTAATATGTTACAATATATATGATATTAATATGTGGACATAGATTAACAAAATCTTTATAGAATGGCTGGTGCTTGAAAAAAGACAGGGACCAACTCTAAGCATGCTTTTTCTTTGGATAAAGAGTGTGGTAATTATATTAAGCATGTACTGTCACTTCTTCTGAAGCAAACACACAGAGTTCAGGACATATATAGCAAGGGGGATAGCCAGGAGAGCCAGTTAGGAGTAAGGGTACACCTGGTATAGCTAATATGTAAAAAAAGGGGCTATTAGGACCAGCAAAGAAGAATATTTTGGAGAAGATAGCATAATGTACCAGGTAATAGATAGCGACTGACTCAATCCGGAAACTAAAAAATCTACTTCATCAGGACCTTGATGTTATTGGTAGCAGGCTTAGCAATCCTGAGCTTCTGTTTTGGTCAGGCAGGAGACTATAAGACATTAGAAGGCATTTGTACAGCATGCTATGTATAAATATATACAATATGTGATACATAGACTTAACACAGATTCATGAGGATTTTAATTATATATGAAATTAAGATTTCTATTTTTTTTTTTTTTTTACACTAACATGACATTGAGATTCATGAAGTGGTTAGATGAAGTTCTTGTTTGAAAAAAAAACTCCATAAATTAATGTTCTATATTTAAGCCCTTGCATCATCCCTTGTGGTCCTAAAAATACTATTTTAAAGATTGTAAAATTTTGGAAATATTAATGAAATCTTAAAAAATATCTGTCATAATGTAAAACCACCACAACTACGCAAACTGTCCTGTATCCTGGATATAAAACCTTCCAGCTCATAATCAAATTACTTACTATCCAGGTAATGAACCAATAAGCTCCTAAAAATTCTGAGCAATTTAATGCATGTAATAAAACCATAAAGCACTAAGTACCTCATACACCGAAGCACAAGTAAAAAAATAACTACTAAAAACAACAGAAACATTTAACTATATTAAATTAAACATAGTCAAGGTTCCTAATATAAAATACAAATAATCTTTTAAAGAGCATATGCACAGATGTTTTGATAAAAATCAGTAGGTTTGTGTTGTGTTTTTGTATAGTGAGTAAAGTAAAACACTTTTTCACAGTGGGGGTGTCTTTATTTATTTAAACTCTATCTGAAAATAGGTAGGTGTGCACATCAGATGGAGACAGTCAGTACTATTGTACTGGGCCGTATCTATTCAGGAGGCCTAAATATTGGCTTACAGAGTCAATGGGGGTCCTGGGTCCAATATTGAGGTCTGCATTAGGGGTCTACTGAGGACTATCACTGAGGTCTTCAATGAGAGTCTATTACTGATGCCTGCAATGGTTGTCTGTACTGAGGTCTGCAATGGGGGTTTGTTGCTAGCAAGGTTCAAATGGAGGGTCTGAGCTAAACAAGCAAGACACAAGCGTTGGACTAACCAGCAAAGGAGCCATGTAGTTCAATAAGCTTTCCTGAACTCCCCCCAAAAGATGAGGACCTCCCCCTCAACAATTACTCCTCCCCATTGTTAAGGAAAGAATGGAAGCCTTACACCCCCTACTTTTCTGGCCAGCTAGATTCCAAGGGGTCTAGTATAGACCATAATTGTCCTAACACAATAAAATACAAAACATATTTCCAAGTCACAACTGTGAAAAAATGAAGGTCTCACTGAAAGGAATTTTGTTAATTGATTTGGGGAGGAAAATACTGTTAAAGGAAGCAATTCCCTTGACTTTAAAACATTTTTTTGTCTATACTTAACATTGCAGGAAGCTAATATAAAAAAAATAAATGATTCTAATAAAATAAACTAATAAAAATGTTTAAACAGTCAAGGAGTCAAAATATGTTGACAGTCAAAAAATGTCTAAAGTAAATTTAAAAAAAATCAACTATTGTTTGGCATGTAACACCAAACATAAATCTTCTAATGTACCCTATTGATTTGCAGCTATGATCCCCTAGACACAGGAAGTTAGGTTTAAAATACTAACGTATAGCCAATGGCTCAATGTCCATGCTGGGGCTCTATGTTCATATTTAAAAAATATTAGCCCGGAGTAATTTCTGTTAAAAAAAAAAACACATAATCCTGAACAGAATCAGTTGTTTTTCCAATCCAGTTAGTTATTCATATATTATTGTGGTTAGTTTAGTGTGAGTAATATACCCAAATGATGATCTAATCTATAATACACTTTACCTCTAAGAATAGTTCTCAAATACCAGACATACTCAAAGTGACACTTTTAATGGGGATTTTGCTGAGCTGAATCACCTATATCATTTTTAGGGATCTCATTGGCAAGGTATACTTTACAGGCTGTTTTCAGTGAATTAGCACAAACCAGGATTCACAGTAAATGACTCTAGTATACAGAAAGGGCTTGCTCATCACTGATAAACAGTTGGTATAAAAAATGTATATGTGGTTTTTACAAGTATAAAAACACTGCTAATGAAAAATTTAGAAAACGTATTGTTTTGAACCAGAATATTTCTTCAAAAGGCAACTTTGCTTAGTAATGTAATTACTTTTTTGGGTGCTTGCTTTAAAGTTCAAGGATGGCAGTTGTGGAATGCAATTATTGGATGCTTTTGTTACTATAAATGGAAAGCAGAAATAGTAACCCAGTACTCCATGTGCTCTCGTGTGACTAGCCACAGAGCTAAAACCCAGGGCATTTGGTTTGAGACCTAGGGCTAATGACTCAGATGCCATGACCTAGCAACTTACCTGGTTATGTATAGTAATATGTAGTATGTTAGTATGATAATACATTTTAAAGTAAAATATAAACTTGAACAATATATCATTGTGGTTAGTTTAGGGTAAGAGATGTAACCAAATAATTTAAGATTTAAACAATTTCACTTTTTTTGTATAGTTCTTAAAAGCCAGACCAACCCAAAGTGAGATCTTGGTTTTATGGGTATTTTTAGGTGATGAATTACCTATCTCCTTTTTAATTTCAGGGATTCCATTGGCAAGGTATTCTCTACAGCAGTGGTTGCCAACCTTTTCGGACCCATAATTCACTGACTCCAGACCACGCATGCGTGGGCCATGTGTCACTCAAAGGGGAAGAAACTTCCCCCAAAGTGACATCATGATGCCAGAACCCACCCTCTCTCCCATAGCAGGCTCAGACCTGTAGGAGACACAGAGACACAACCTGCCCACCGCTCTGGGCTTACAATCCGTACGGGAGACATGATTCATGGATCTGGCCAGTGCGCCCCCCCCAGAGGAGTCAGGCGAAGGAGGCGAATCGGCCAGAGCCGCGGGTGACCTACGGTTGACCGCGGTTGCTCTACAGGGTTTGCCAAACCAAGCAAGCACTAGTCCACAATGATTGCTTGCTCATTACTTATTTCTAGTTGGTATATTGACAATACTCTCACTCCTTGATAGAGATATAAAATTATCTAATGTGAACTTCTTTTGTGTAACAGAATTTGAAAAATGCAGGTATAGGTTACCTTTATTACTGCTGCTGAAAAGGTATGCAAATAAAAACATATATACATTTTTTTATTTGCTCGTGTCTAGGTTGTCGGCAGTTCAATCACTGAAAAACCATATTGTTGACTTGATTTCCTTTAGATCACGTTTGGACTAGTGGTAAGGGTAAAGTACGGTTGCTATTTCTTAATGCCATTGAGCTGCTGCCTGGCTAGATACATGTAGTGTCTTTTTAGGGCAGACCATAAGAGAATGAATGGGATAACCAGAAGTGCAAGCTGATGACTCGCTGTTCGCAGAATCGCTTGCTCCTGCTGCAGGTCTGAACTTGACTTAGGGAAAATTTGTTCAATTATACCCAACTAGGTATACCCTATCACTACTCTTTCCCAAGCAAAACTATCTCAGTGCTATACTCTAATGGAACTGGGAGCTCTGCATGATAGCAATTCACCATGTCTATGACAGAAGAAACCAGGAGAGGTAACACTGCAGTAAAATTCAGTGCTAAGCGCTATTTTTATTTCATATGTGTATATTATAATGGGAAAGTTATTCAACTGGAGCTGGTGATTTGTAGTTTGCCCAAACCAGTAAACAGTAAATTGCCAGTGCTTTCTGTAGCTGAACAGTATATGGATAGCAGAACAATCTTACTTTAATGCTTTTGAGAAAAGTATCATGCTTCCCACTAAGCTCCTTAAAAAATGCCTTGGGCACAAGAAATTCAAGTCCTTAAAGTGCTGTCCAACTGATGCACCTTCTAGATATTTTGTAATGTTTTGGAATTGAATAGAGAATGGTACAATATGGAAAGAGAATGGTATATTATTCATACAAGAGGTGTTGTATTACTTATAAAAACCTAGGCAGTAAATATACTCTTACATTAGATCTGGCTGTAAACAATAGTCTCAGTTATACAATAGTAAATAAAATTGAATAATCCTCTGTGCCCAAGAAAACTGCTGCTTGTATAACTTATTAGTTAGTTCACTTTTGTTTTTTGATTTTTGGTATGTTTGAAATGTAAAGGATGTTTGTAATCTCTGAAGATTTATCATAGCATATTTTGCACATCCTTTTATTATGTTATAAATGTTTAAAAAATGTCTGGAATACCAAATTTACAGTCCAAGCAGCCTTGTCCTGAAATTTTATTTAGCAGTGGAGAAAACAAACACAGTTTCAATGCAAAACTGTTTGTTCAGCATGTTTATGGCATATACAAACAAAACTATCTAAACTTTATGAGTTCTTGGCAAATAGGATACCCCCGAATGGGTTCCCTTAAACAAACAGGCAGCATATTTTAGGGAGATAATTCAACATTAGCTGTTACATTTAGCTGTTAAAGGGAAGAGGACACACTGGTATAGCTTACCTGGTGTAGCAAATGCTGTTGCTGTTTAAAAAGATCAAAGGAGGTTATGTACCAACCATGGAATAAGCGTCAAATTTGGATGTCCTGTTTCGTTTCTTGATGTCATTGTACAACCACAGGCTACCACCTAAGTTAGGGATGAGCACTACTGCACCTGGCCACTCACTGTTAAACATTTAGTATCACACCCCATTTATTCTGTCCACAGGCTACCACCTACGTTAGGGATGAGCACTACTGCACCTGGCCACTCACTGTTAAACATTTAGTATCACACCCCATTTATTCTGTCCAGTGATGTGCACAGCTGAAGGAGATTTTATTAGCAGATTTCCTGATCTCACTCCTGTGCTACCATTGACTACTGGAATCTTAAAGCCTCTCTGCTTCCAGTCACCAGTGCCTGTTGTAGCATAAAGTTGTGCTGATCTGCTAATAGTGTGTTATTTGTTGTATTTACTATTGCCGATTCTGCCTTTTTCCTGGACCGACCCTGTGCCTGTGATCCTAACTCTGCTTTTGTATCTTCCCTTGGATACCTCGTCTGGTGGACTAATTATTTGTGTATGTCCACTGGCTCAGAATTCTGGACTTGCCTTTGCAGGAATCTAGGCACTTCATTATCTGTGGGCTCTTGGTCCTCTGTCAGTCCTTTGCCAGATGCCATCTCACAAATGTCTTGGGGGCAACTGTCAGGGGTGTAGTGGGGCGGGCACGTGTGGGTGTGCCCTCACTTATTTTTGGAATGGGCATGCGTGGCCACTCTTATTTTGCTAAAAAAAGTTGTTGCAAAAAGTGGCTTATAGTACCAATGTTAGACTTGAGTGGTAGGTTAGATAGGAGGGGCTGAGGGAGTGGGGTTTGGAGTTGCAGCTGCTTAGTCACAGTGACCCAGGTTGCGGAGGCTGGCTAAGTTTCCCAATACTTGCTGATGTCTTAGTGACTCACAAACTTTTTAGTCTGTTTTGCTTGACTGGTGATTAATGATATTCAATAGATAGATAAAGTAACTTTTTTGGATTAAAGTTTTACTTGTAATAGCATGTAAAGAATGTAATAGCATGGTTGTCAGCATTGATTAACGCTGTAAAAGCTGTGTCTTGTGCCAATTGTCGATTCAAGATACAATCAATATCAGCGCAATGACAAGGTAAGGGCATTTACAAGCAAACTAGTTTTTGTCACCTATTATTCAGATTCTTGTGCGCACAGCACAAAATTTATATAGCTTCTGCATAGAATTTTGTATTAGCTAGATTGAATATACTGCCTAGATCATTCTCAATCAATAATGGAAATTTTTTGTGAATACCAGAAAAGCATGCCAATTATGTCCATGAAATTGCAAGTATTGGGTATGCAGTGACACAATATTTTGGAAAATTAAGTCGATTTTGGTGCAGAATTTTCATTTCAAATCAAACAACTATTTTTAGCTTCAGGGGGGCTTTTCCCTGGACCCCACGGGGGGCTCTGCCTCCAGACCCCCATATAGGCTCTCCCTGCACGCTCCCAATGGATAGCCATCACTATTACCGTGCCCCCTCTTCTTTTTTTATGACTACACCCCTGGCAACTCTGTGCTGGGATGATGCAACTAGCCTCTCGAGGCTAAATTGGGGCTTGCTATTGGTGAAGAGTGTGCCGTTAGATTGCAGGACTGGCATCTATCAAGCATTGGGGCTAGACCAGGGTCTTATATTTGCCAAATAGAATCCTTAAATTGTGTGATCTCAAAATTTTCCATGACCTCAGGCATATCTGTTAATTCTGGTACTAGGACTATTTCTTCTGACTTCCCAAAAATGACAAAATAGAAAATTGTTCTGCTGTCTCCTCAAATTATAGGATTTTCCCATTAGGTTCAGTTTCTGTAACAATGGTCACTGGAACAAACACAGAGGGTAAATTTCACTAACAATAGGCAAGAAGGAAGACCAGATTCAGTTTTAATCTGACGCTTATGTCCTAAAAGGTTTAAAGGATCATCAGGGCTTGGAAATGGTAAATAAAATGTGTATTAGACTTTTAAAATTGGAAGCATGCTGATGGAAAATTAGTTTGATGATCATTCCAAATGCTAGTTAAGCTTACACTGTGTTTTCTTTCTTGCATACCTAGTTCCTGCTCAAGCAAAGAGTCACTGCTTATGTGAGAGCTGCCTAAGGAAAATATTCTCTGTACACAGCTTAAAACATGACTAAGAATATCTACTACTTTAAAGGAGACCTTCTATGCCAAATCAATGGTCTGCTTTTTTGGCAGCCCCACAACCCAAATGACTTGTAAACAAAGTAGTTTTCCAGAAAAGAACCAGATTACTTTCATTGGCCTCAGGTTTGTATCATCTCCTGCTGGCATGGGTGAGATCACTGTGGCTTATGGCAAAGCTCTTTTACTACCCGTATGTCACTACTGAATCAGATGCCAAAATGTTTTGCCAATATTTTCTAATAAAATCTGAAGCCAAACAAGCAGTAAAATATACAAGAATGTATTGCTTTCTTTGCAGTCTCAGCTTGCTCTCACATCTTTTTTACAAAGCTACAGAATCAATTTAAAGGGTTCTAAATGAAAAACAAAAAATAATATATTGCATCTTACCAGCACATAAAGTGCTGACTGCATTTGATGTCATTGAGCATATAGTCAGCATGTACAGAAAATACATGTTGACTTGTGAGCTGAATTGAAAGCAAAAACAATGTTACCTACCCTTACTCATCATCCTAAACCTACATGTAATAGGGCAAAGGAGGGACACATGATGAATGTCCAGCCTGGGTGACAACCATGGATGATTACCTCCATCCATACAGTGGAGTAAGCTTTGTCACCTTAGGACGGAAAGTTTTATTTTTGGGATTATCAGATGAAAATAAATAAAAATAAAACAGTAATGCAGCCACCCCATCCAGGGACTGGTAACCTGCAATATATTCATTTTTTGGGGTGAGGGGTGAAGTTGAAATGGTATTGATAGTGCTAATAAACACTTTAAATCTAACCTATAATTTTAATTTTGTACTGTAATCTTCTACACAACAAGAATAGTTTGTTAGAGGGACTTTGTTTTTTTAACAAAGTACCTTCATTCTACTAGAAAGAAAAGAGACATAAACAGTTGTAATTCTACATAGTTTAATAGCATATTTAATTTTTATACTTGTAGCTTATTGTAATATTTTCTGTAAATGTAATTGAACAAGGTGTTCTTTTGTTATATGGCAATGGTGTTGCACTTTCACGGGGGAAGAAAATATAGCTTTTGCTTGTTAAGAATGGTGAGTCATTTCCTGAACTATAACCAAATAAGTATGACCTATTTCTATGTATTTCTTCTCACAACACACAATGCAAATATGGCTCAGGGTTATTTGTAGTTCTATCCACTTATGTGCTTGCTTTTCAATCGGAATCACAAATCAGTAACTATTCCAGTAAGGGTACAATCATTAAAAATATAAATATGTTTTTGTTCATACCCAATGACTGAGTTCAGCAGCCCCAATTGCTTTATAACACATCTCCTCCTGTATCACTGTCTGTATTAGTCTGTCATTTGCAATCCCTATTTAATGTACAGCACTGCGTAATATGTTGGCGCTATATAAATCCTGTTTAATAATAATAATAATCTGCAGGCATGTAAAATGGAAATAGGCTGGCGGAAGGAAGAGAAAAGACAGACAGGACATGCATTTTTAATAGGGCATCCTTAGCATCCCAATAGATGTGTGTTTCGTTTGCTAATCACTACTGATAGGGCCAGATTTATTAAAGCTCTCAAAGACTGGAAAAGTCAGATTGTCATGGGTGAACCAGGGTGGTGCAGCAATCCATATATCTTAAAAATTGTTTGCTATTAGTTGGCAAGTGTTTTTTAATCTTGGACCAGCAATATTTAAAGAGAATATTGGATTATGCAAATTACTCAAATCTTGGATTCATATAATGCCCACCTCTGTTGGGGCAGCAGTTTGCCACCAGGTTGTTCCAGGTGGAGTGACTCTATAAACTCCCAATGGCTTGCAGAACTTATTTTTTCGTAGTTTTATCTTAAAAGTCCAACATATACAGGAGATAAGGGTCAAGTGTAACAGAGTATTACAGTAGGGAATCTAGCTTCAGAAATTGAAAGACCCAATACAAAACGCATCACTAATCGGGTCCATAGGCCGTACGTCCCCTACAAAATATAGTGAGTAATTACCCTGGGGTGCTTGTCCCTAGCGCTTCTTCAGCATACTATCATTAAAGTGGAACTTAAATCCCACTTTGAATACAGGATAAGAGAGGTGGTTAACAGAGAACGTCATAGGCAATGTCCCATCTGCAATAAACCGCCTGATCGCGCTGGGGAACTGTCAAGGAAACCCAGAAATATTGGCTTCATTTGCGCGCATCAGGAAGTAATTAACTAATGGACTCAAGGTGACCGTGGGGCATCACTAGGAAAAATAAAAGAAGGAAGTTGGCAGTGCCCTTGGATGGAATAATGATAAGTGAGTTGCACAGGTTAATTTCTGCTTTAAGGTCATCTTTCAACCTCGTTATCGGTTCACTGAGACTTTCAGGGCCAACTGGCCAGATCTCTCACTCTTATCAGCATGCTATGGCTCCAGGAAGGTCCTTCAATGTTCCTATCACCTGTGCCCACCTATGAAACAAGAGGCATCCAACCATCACTCTCCTATGGGAAACTAAGTTCTAGAATATTCAAAAAATTCCAAACTGAACCTGTTAGCACTTTAGGTGCAGCACTGTGTTCACAACCATACTATTTTTATCAGTTTCAAAGTTGGTTCCTCTGGAAAGAGAATTTCCTTTTCTGGAAAGAGGATTTCATGAGATAAATTGGAGGTTTGAGGAAAAAAAAAAATTTTTGTCCCCAATTCAGGTGTGTTTTAAATGCCTTTCTGGCTTTTAGTTTGGAGGACGGGAAATTGATCTTACATGCTGTAATGAACCTTATTTTCTTTTTGATAAACTACGGTTTCCACTGGCATAGGAGACAACTCTCAGACTTTGAAAAGCTGGGTAATGCCCACATGGACCTGAATAGACATAAAAACAAAACTGTATGCAAATATATTAATCAGAGCTCATAAGTAAAGCGGGTATAATAAGTAACTATTGTTACAAAGGTATATATTCACTAGAGACATGAGACAATGTTGCAGCTCCTTAAAAGGCTGTTGTTTTTTCTAGGGTTAAAATTAGAGAGAAAGAACAGGGTTTTATGGCCATGAATGTATTATCAATGACAAATGCAACAGAATATAATAAGACAATTGTATATGTCTTAAATATGATACAATTGTTTTAAAAAGGTGCCCCCCCATCATTTCATCATGGGGGGGGTGGAGTTGAATTTTTTTCTATACAGTTAATTAGCTGTCAATATTAAAATAACAAACTTTATTCCCTTTCCCAGTTTTATGAGTAAAAGGAGAGGTTAAGATGATTACACTGGGGAACGCATTTTTTTTGTTGAGTTAGATCTTACACTTGTTTTTTACTAATTTTTGGGTAGTGAATCCAGAAATGACCCCAGTTTTTTCCTATCACATTCATTCATTTTTTTTTACAGTAAAACATTAACAAATAATCGGGTAATCGGTTAATTTAAAATTTACGCTTTTAGCTTTTACTGGAGTGTTCAGTGTTAGGACAATCCCGCCGGATGCTCCAACAATAGTCAGCCATCATATGTACATCCCATCTATCAAATCTTGGTGGAATCGTTAACCTTGGTTTTCCGGGAAGTTAGAAAGATGGCTATGCAGAAAATGCACCTTGTTGCTCATATTGCAACCAAGCATTTTGTAGCTCTCCAAGAGTTTCTGGACAATTTCTGTGTTTCCAAGAAAATCCTTGACAATGGCTTGTATGATAACCAAACATTCTTTTCGACTTCAGACATTGTCCTGATAAAATGTTCATCTTTAAAGAGCTGCCGATTCTGTAGACCATCAAACTCACCGGCCTTTATTTTTTCAAATGCCAGGCTAGGAAATGTAAAAATGAAGTACTTGAAACAGTCTCCTTCAGTTGGCAAAGCTTTAACGAACTGCTTCATCAGACCCAGTTTCATGTGCAGAGGCGGGAAAAAAATATTATTCTTTCTATCAACAAGTCGCTCATGTAGAATGTTTGGATCACTAGGGCAGATCTTGGAGGCCAATTCCTTTCTACCCAATGCCTCTCACAAACTCGGCTGTCCCACATGCACAAATAACAGGAATACTTGGTATATCCATGTTGCTGACCAAGAAGGAAGCATACCATTTTAAGGTCAACACAGATGACCCATTGTGTTGGTGATATTGCAACAACTCAATGACTCTCTTTTTGTCTGCATATTCTTTACAAAGAGAAAATGAATGGCCAATTGGGACTAACCCAAATATATTGCCATTGTGAAGGAGGACACATTTTAAACTCCACTTTGAGCTATCGATGAATAGTCGCCATTCAGTTGAGTTATAGATTGGAATTCCCAATTCCCTCAAACAAACAGGTATGTTATGGCAATACACAGAGCCACTGTCAGTACTAAGGTACTGTAGAAATGCAGTTTCTCTGGTTCAAAAATACAAAACCTTTGTTCCTTTTTCACGCAAGTTTTTCTCACGCAGTCTTGATGCTAGGAGTTCTGAAGCCTTCTTCTATAGTCCTGAATCACGTGCCAAGTTGCTCAACTCATGCTGATAAAATCCTTTATGAACAGAGTCCTCTTCAATTTTAAACTCTTCATCATTGTTGTCACCTATTTCATCACCATAATCTTCAAGAAAGGGTAGTGTGAATGAGCCACTGGGCGTATAGCCAATGGTAGACTAGGATACTTTGTTACATTTATTTTTCTTGTTATATCCTGAAGTTTTAATATATCGTTTAGATATTTAGACTTATCGAAGTCTAAATATCGTTTATTACAGAACAACAGCTTGGGGGAATCTCTGAAATATTAGCATGAGTGCAGAAAATACATAGAAAACGAGTGGGAGACACCCCACTGTGTTCTCCTCTATATGACAGTAGTCATCCCACTCCCAGGTGGATTGCTAAACAATGTCCAGGAACTGCTGTATGTATCACAATCATTCATCTCAGGCAAAAATGTTCTAGCATCTATACATAGCTTTCAGACTTTCAGTCTAATGTAAATACAGAGACTTTCCTTTTCACAGAGTTACAGGGTGAGATGAGATGTCAAGAGTAAAACTGTTTAATTTATACTGAGTAAGGTTTTAGGTTTCTGTTATAAGCAGGTTACCACATAACCATTGCTACACTGCTGTAATTTTATTTTCTTGCCCTATCATAATAATACACTCTTAAAGATGTACACACATCAAATGAGTTTTATTTGCCTTGGGTGAAAATCTGATATGGGTACATTGATTCCCCAAAGTCATTCATGAATCCACCCTGGCAGATTGATGAATACCTATTGTGAATTTCCGTAGGATAGCATTGGGGGTGCTACTCATTCAACGTGCCACACTTACCTCTTCCTGTCTAAAGCGCATACATCTCTCCTGCGCATGTGTACAGTTCTGACTCTGGACGTACCTTTATTCCCAAGATTTGTAAGCTTTGTCCAAACCGCTGGCCAATCAGGATATAGCTTCTTAATCACCCCTGGCTATTTAGCTGGCTTAGACAGAGCACTCATTTTTCATGCAGGGGCCGAGCCCCTAGTTCTGTTGAGCTAGTTCCTATACACCTGTTGGCTAATTCAGTTCTTCTTCTATCCAGCTCCTGCGTTAACCCCTTGTTATCCAGTTTGTTGGTTCTCAGCCAACTTCCTTGTGCTGTTCCAGTGTTCCTCTATGTCTGTGGATATCACTGTGCTTCCTGTTGCTTCCAGTGTCCGCAGTGGCCCCTGTGTCACTGGTGTCTGTAGCCTGGATCCCTGGTATTTGACCCCTGGCTTGTAGGTCACAAGCCTGTCTTGCTTGCTGCCTGCCTCAACCCCGGCCTTCCTCGACTATTCTTCAGCCTTGTGATTTGGTACCATGTTTCATCCTGCCCACCCTGGTGTGCCCAATGACCGCAACCTGGCAGTAACCAGCAGCGCAACATCATCACCGCTAGAGGCTCTGGGGAAGACCTGGCTACTGCCTAGACCCTGCACCTTGGCCCTTCTCAGGGCTCACACCACTCCTGTGCAAGCAGTAGCGCCCCCTAGTGACCCTGTTTTCCAACCGTGACACAACAGCACTAAGTGTGCAGCACTTGTTCATTTATCTGTCTCTGGAAAAGATCAAGAAAGAATGCTTCCAGCCGCAATCATCTGATGTCCATTAAACACTTGTACAGGGCTTTATATGCGGAAGAAGAATAAACAGACTTCATTCAATGGGGTATATCTGTCATTTGGTTTTGCTTTGCTAAAGGTCATCATTACTATGAAATTCTGAGATTTGCTATTCAGAAACTGATTTCACCAGTTTGGCAGCAATAGGTTTTTACATTTTTACTGACTACAATGCCCAGTCAGGTGGAAAATCTGGTGCAACAGTCACTACACCAATAGCTCCATTTATTTGAAATATGATTAGGCAAACAAGCAATTATGCCAATTAGCCAGCCTGTAAACAATGGATGATTAGCAATGATCAGGAGAAGAAGGATGCTATTGTTTCTCTTGTGTACCACATACTTACAGAAAGAATACAGGTTACTGAGGCTTAAGTCTTTCACTGATTTGAATTGGGTTGCAGAAAGGAGCTACAACCCTTTATTTGACATGCAGCTCAGTAGCAAGTCCCATGTAAATACCATATAAGCCACAATTCACAGCAAACAGTATAAACACTTATGTATAAAAATTACCATGTTTTGCAAATGTTTATTTTTCTTTGTGTAATGGGATTTTACCTTCTCTTTACCCAGCTCAGTTGTATGGTGTACAAGATCAGGTGTCCCGGTTTCTCTTTTTGTACTGCCAACAGCTCAGTGACCCATTTACCAAACTAAATAAAGCTATCTCTCTGTAGCAGGTTACCAGATGATAAAAAATTGGGGTTTCCAGGGCCCCATACTTTGACAAATTATATACCTTTTTAATTTTCTTACTTTAGGTCCTGTCTCCTTTTATTCCACACCACAACACCATTGATTTACTGATGAATCACAAAGCATACTGTGATACCCACATCAAATATCCCAGAAGGCTCTAGGGGTTAAACAAACAACATGGCAGTGCCGCCCAATCTTGTTTTGCACATGAGCACACAAGGTCGGGTGCTATTTCATTGGGGGCCCACTACTAGTTAAATTGTTTTTGTAAAATACCCAGAAAATGTAGCTCCTGCTTCTGCACATGCACAGAACAATTTAAGGTACTGGTGCCACACCAACAATAATGATGAAAGAATGAGGAATAAAAAGAGGAAAGAAGAGGTGGACAATGCTGGTGCAGGACTCAACCTATGGCAGGATATTAGCATATTCATGTTTACTTTGTCTCAATAATTTCCCTAATGACCCCCCCCCCCCCATACCACAGCCCCATAGCACCCGCAAAATCATTGAAATGAAACTGAGATACAGACGCAAACTACTTATTTTGTCACATTCTAAAGAAAATATTTCAATTACTTTTACCTGATATATAAATATATAATATATAAATTGTCCTCCATGGAATATATCTGAAAACATTACTTCTGGTAGTTTAATTGAAGCGGTTTGGTTTGGAAACTCGTTTTCTTACACCTTTTTTTCAATGTTGCTATGAGTCACTGTGTGTCCCCAGACAGATTGGCTGAATCAGGGTAGAAAAGTTGAATCAGCAATTCATTTGAAGAATAGGTGAAACTTCCACTATTTTGGTAGATGCGTTAGGCTTTTTACTTATTGCATAGTTCACATTGTTTTCAGTTAAAAGATATATATTTAAGCCACATACTTGTTTTTGAGCATCCAGATTTTTCCAGTCAAAGAGTCACATTTGCCACAATTTCCCACCTTTCTATATAATTATGTTACCAAACTGAGAATTGGCAGCTACTAGTGTGCAGAGGAATTCATACTTGTAAGCTGAATTATAACAAAGAAAACCTATTTAGAAGTCTGATAATTGGAAGAATAAAAAGACCAAGAACATTTCTTATTGAGGTCGCTCTACAAAGCAGTGAATCTGACATTCACTAATCATTCTGAGGTAGGTACAATAACACAAACTTGATGCTTTGGTTTGAATTGGTAAAGCACCGGTTTGTGTTTAGATCTGATTCAAAGATCCTGAAAAAAGAATAGTCAGTAACTCTAAACATTGCTTGGACCTAAAAGCATTTCTGCTTTCTCAATGTTGTGCCTGCATAGTGAAAATAGGTAACAAAAACGATTTTTAGCTTACAAAATTTCCAGTAAGGTCTACAAATATATTTTATTTATTAAACCATTAAAAATTTCAGCTGTAAGTTTACTGTCAGGATGTACATCCACGTTAAACAGGAAGAAAACACACAGCCCTCTCACTTTCTCGGTACCACCAACATCTTCATCCAGTACCTTTCTAGGTTAAGGATCTTTGGCCATCTTAATTGGCCGGGCCAGAATGACTCTCCCCTAAGATTATCCCTTAGATCTTTTTTGCTACCTATCCTTGAACTAAATCTATATCGTCAATATCTTTTTGTGAGTAAGCTCTCAAGAACTGGGCACTGTGACAGGAAACTGTTTAGCTCTTGTGGAATCATGATCATGACCTATAGCTGCTGTAATTGGGGGAAAAACATATCCAACAAACTCGTGAATAGTAAGTTTCTCTTCTTAGAGGTTCCTTGCACTCAAGTATTCTAATCAATTTTCCAGCTGCCGGTGGGATCACGTTGTGTCTCCAAAGCAAAGCTCACGTCTCCCACGTCCAAACAAAACTGTGAGGTGCACTTCAGAATAAAAGCAGAATTCATTTTTCAGAGACCACAATACAACAGTCAACAGTTTGCAACAAGCCCCAGACACAAATTTTCTGATGTGTTCACCCCATGGGCTTAATCATCGCAATCTTCTATGATTAGGCTTATGGGGTGAAATGTGTCAGTAATTTGTGTCTAGAGGTGTGTCGCAGATGGGTGACTACTTGCAAAACTTGCAATATGGTTACTCAAAAAATGAACTTTATGCTTTTATCCCAAGGTGTAGCAATGACAGTTTAGGTTTGGATGTGGGAGAAGGGAGCTTTGGTCTGGAGAGCCGGGAGTGATCCAAGGCATGCACCAGCAGCTGGAAAATTGATTGGAGTGTTTGAGAACTACTTATTGTCAGGCAGAGAGACATGACCACTAGGGGGCGCTAAAGCTTGTATGGAGGCAGTGCGAGCCCTGAGAAGGGCCAAGGTGCAGAGTCTAAGCAGTAACCAGGTTTTCTCCAGAGCCGCTAATGGTGAGGGTGTTGCGCTGATGGTTGTGGCCAGGTTGCAGTCCTTGGGCAAACCAAATTTGGCAAGCACGGTACAAAATCACAAGGCAGAAGGATAGTCGAGGAAGGCCGGGGTTGAGGCAGGCAGCAAACAGGAGAGGCCAGGTCACACGCCGTGGGTCAATTGCCAGGGATCCAGGAGACAGACACTAGTGACACAGGGGCCACTGCGGGCACAGGACACTGGAAACAACAGGAGGCACAGGTGAATGGAAGTTTTAGATTTATACAATTGGACTAAAATCTATGGAGGCCAGGGATTTTTAAGTTCCCAATAGAAATTTGGCACAATACATCTTCATCAATCTTTAAATGTGCAAATCTTGTTGATAAGATTGACTTGGGTTATTAATGTAGGGTAATGCTAGGATCACAAATCCCAGTATTGCAGTCACTCACATCAGTACTGAGCGTTGTTGTACATACTGACACCAATGCTAGGAGTTTTTTGGGGGTCATTGACATGGATGCTGCAGGATATCAGCCACACTAATGGTGGAAATTATTATTATGAACACCAACACCAAAGATATAATATTGCAGCCACCAACACCAATGCTCAGTGGGATCCTGGCATCCTATAACTAAAATGCTCAGAATTTCTATTGGGTCCACTGACACAAATCTTAGAGAGTTTTTTGTGTCCACTGACATCTGATTTACCTGACTTTAAAAATTACTTTAACTTTTCCTTTCTCTGTACATTGCAAGGAAAGCTGCAATACTGACATTTTCAGAGCTGTGTTACAGTTCATTTATAATTATGCTGCCTAACTTAACCCAATCTATCTGAATGCAGCCAAAATTTGTTGCTATTGTGTGGCCTTTTAAAAGTGTTAGGGGTCTCAATGTAATTGATGTTTCTGGTAGGTCCAGACAACATCACAAATATTTAACAAAACGCATGCAAAATTATTTTAATGACTTGATGATTGGTTTTAAAAGCAAGTATAGTATAGAAGATTTGGATTTCTTGTTTTAAAGTAATAAGCAGGGGCTTCACCTCAGCATTCGCCCACCATTCTTGTATGGAACACTTTGTCACATAATTGCTGTGTGCCAGTTTCAGAGCTATATCCTGCAGAAGTCACATATTTATAATAAAATGAAAGGTAACCATCTACCTGTGGGTAGAATTAATTGCTTTCTGCTCCAGTTCTTGCATCTAGTCTGCACTTTTATAAAGCAGGTGGTCCTATGCACAAAGGGTTATATGATAAATATTACCGGAAATAAAGAATAGTGACATGCTAAAGTTCTAATTTTCTCATACCACAATGGAAATATTATGTAATAACAAGCAAATATTATTTACTTTCTTAAGACTTTTTTTTATTTTTCTTCATTTATGTATGAGATGCACTGGCAATTGGATGTTTAGAAGATCAGTCCATCCAAAGCCAAATTTTGGCTGAAAAAAGTGAAAGGGACAGCTTCTGGTTGATCCTTAAGCCACATACATGAGTGCTCTACATACAGCACCGTTCTGCTTTATGCAGGGGGGAGGGGGGGATCGTTTGTTGTTCATCATCCGTGGATCCGCCAGGACGGTCGTTCAGACGATGAACTACATGCGCTGTACACACTTCAGATTCTCGTCTGATATCGGCCCTGCGCTGATTATAAGGCAAGAACCATTGGAAGTGTGTACGTAGCCTTACAGCATCTGAAAAAAGAAATCCCAGACAGTCAAACTGTAGTAAATTGCACAAGGACCCCAGCATCCAGCTTGAGGTCTACAAGGCCAAAACACCACATCTACATATTATCATCACTCACCAATGGGTCACAAAAGGATACAGCCAAACTTTGGCTATCCCAGAGTCACATCTTACCTAGTCAACTCCCTATTGAATTTCTCAATCAAACCCCCGTGATAGTCTCTCTACCAATCTTGGGAAGCTTTAAAAAAAATCAGGCCCAATACGTCCATGGCTAACTTACCCAATCAGGTGAAGCTCTACCCTACTCCCCATAAATAGTCCAAAATGGTCTGATAGATAAAAATAAAGGGGAAGGCTGTCAAATAGCTTTCCCATTTCCTGTTTAGACCCTACCTCACAGTTTGAAGAGACATGCTTAAAGAAAAACTCCAACTGTAACAAAATTACTTACTAACCTCTAGACGATTCTTGTGGTGGGATCTTTCCCCCAAGGAATCTCACTTTTACTTTTGCACTTTTGTGTAATGAAAAGGTAAAGTATATTCAAACCTTAACAATTAACTTTTCAATCTGTCCCTTTTGCTTTGTGAAATTTATTGTTTTACATGTTGGTTGTTTAACAGCAAAAAAAAATACAATACAATACAATATATCTGTTGATCTTTCTGTGTCAGCTATGATGCAGCGGCTTACAACTTACACAGGGCTTTTCTATCATTCCCATGACAGAAAAGAAGAGCTAGGTCACTTTCCCACCACCAGCATGTGATTGGACATTGGAGTATCAGTTTAGACTGATAAGGTCATCTCTCTTTCTAAGCATGAACCATGTTAGCATCCAGTACACCTGATTAGCCCTAAGTAATGCCCGACCTTTTCCTAATTTTATTACAGTACTTAGGAACAAAAAACAACTTTATAAATACATTCATTGGGTCTGTATAGACAGACAGGAAGCAGTAAAAGAGTGACCTCAGTAAAATTAACAACTAAAAAACAAAAAGGTGCTTCATTTTGTTTTAAATCTGAAGACAATACTACTAAAGGTGATATTTTATCTTTTTGATTATATACACTGTGGTGCACTAAAAGAGACTACCTATACAACACTATGGGGTCATATCACTCTTAACTGCATAAGAAAGTCTGTGTTATAGATTTTAAACAAATATTCTTACTTTCCAACATCAGTGCTTGAATTACATAATACCAATCTAATCATCAACCACCATCTGAACAAATACATAGATGCGGTACTAATAACGTTCTGTCCTTCTGATGAAGCCTATCTTTATCATTTTGTGACTTTATCATTCAGTATCGTACCATAGTGTCCTAAGACATGTGGTGCATTGTTATGGGCTGCTACATGTATTATACAAAAAATTGAATTGCGTGTTAGTGTATGTGTGTGCAAGTAAACCACAGCAGCAACAATGCACCAAACTGCACATGACCAATGTCTGTTAATCTGTTTTCATTTCTGTTACTTAAGCTGCTTAAAATGAAAAGCTTTGAAATGTGGTCAAAGCGGAATTTCTTTCTATTGGGACAGAATGAATTTTTTTATATTGGGCCCCCAGTAAACACTGAAGTGTGAATGCTATCTTAGTTATTTAAGTTCCACAATCATATGTAAAGTTAGTTATTACTGTACCATGCTTTTAAGACGGAACTGTAGACAGAAATGCAACTGACCCAGATGAGTCAGATAATCCCGGGTAGCTGTGAAAATATGACCATTTAATGGAGAAAACCATACATCAGAGGTATGAATATCTAATTATTTCTGAAAAATAGCCTATTTAAAAAAAATAATATTGTAACTTTTTCTTGTTAAGTCTTAAAGGGTATTTAGACTAACAAAACCGAGCTTGGTGGAAAACTTTACTTCACACGAGGACCCCTCGCATATTGGAAGGATGAAAAAGTTTTCTAGCCAGTGTAAACACTGAGTCATCAAACGTCTACACCCTCCCACCTTTTCTACAGTTGTATAATACTGGCTATATGCCGGCAGAGCTCTTAACAAAAGCTGATCTAATCATCTAGTGGTACCCTTAGTGGTTTCTTAAATAAAAAATAATTTATAATAATGATAAAGCACTAAAAAAGTACCAAAAACCATCACTTTGGTTGGAAAATGTGAATGTTCCGATCTTCATCTAAATCATAATATTGAAGACAAATGTAAAACATTTTACATAATCAACTGTTAAGGCGATTTCCTATTGATCCCAGACCAATATTTCCCTCGCTATCATGACCTCTGTTTTCAACGTGTTGGGAGCAGTAAATAACACACACGCAGCTTAAGTATATAGTTATATCACGTCTCAAAACTTTATTATCACATCGCAGTTTATATAGTCCGACAACAAGGTGGAAGACACTTAGTAGTTAGTCAGTAACAAGAAACTTAATTAACAACTTCGCTGAGCAAGTTGTTTCAAGGTAAGAAGATTCAAGGTAAGGATGGAGCAAATATTGACCTACTGATAAGGAGGATATAACTAGTTTTGACACAACTCAATTATCTGCAAAATATAGCAAAAAACACAAAAACAACTTAAATTCAAAACTCAGCAAAATTATATTCCTTACATTCCCTTCCTTTTATCGTTGAACAAAGGATAACTACCTGGCTTCATACCTTTGTTCCTTTACATGCAAATAAATAGCCTCAGGTTCTTCAGCATACATAACTTGAGGAAGCTGAATGATGCTTGATTTGCATATTGACAATAACAATTTCACGGACTCATAGGTTTGACAGTTATTACAAAAGTTATACAGGTTATGAGATAAACGTATATAACTTTCAATAACGTCAGTGTCATTATAGATATTGCTAAAGACTCTAAGCAGCATGCTGATTGGAGTGGAGACAGCAATCAAACAAGAAGTTAACATATCATGACTACTATGAATATCAGATAAGCAAAATGCAGAACCATTATATATTTCTTTGGCAAGATGTTCCCATATGTTACCCTGGAAATCAGTCCAATCACTATACTTAGGTAATCATGGTGCATAGACAGGGTAGAGTCATTCTTTAGGTTATGGCTTGTTTGGGGACAAACAAAGGGCAAGTCTTGAGGGTGATAGTCGCAAGTTGTTGTGACCCATACAAGACAATATGATAATCAGGGCTCCAAAACTGCAGACAAGCATCCGGGCTGGTACTCGTGGATCAAGAAGCATTATCCTGGCGGTGGATCGGTGGTGCCTTTTTCACACTTGAAGCGTGTATCCAAGTGGGTCCTCCACTGGTCAGCACGGCTGTTCTAGTGATGGCTTGCACGGTTACCGGGGGTCCAAAGGTTGGATCCAAGGATTTGTGCTTGTGCAGAACTTTAACCAACACTACATCTCCTTGAATGGGTGCTTCGGTTGATCTCTAGGGAGAGGAAAAGAGAGAAAGATATCTCCGTAGTTGCTGTCCAATTTTCAATAAGTTTAGCTACATATTGATCTTGGATTTGTTGGAGATCCCCGGGTTTTAAAAATTAAAGGGTCTTTAGCCCTGGGGGTGGGAAAAGGTCTTCCAATTAAAATTTCAAAAGGTGACAGCTTATTAACCACGTTGGGTGTCATTCTTATTTCGGCTAGTATGGCTGGTAGGTATTGGTCCCACCTATGGAATGTCCCTCCAGTTAATTTCCTAAGTTTGTCTTTGTCTTTCAGTGTCCTTTATGTCCTTTCTAATACTCTAGCACTCTGGGGGTGATATGGGATGTGGAACTTCCATTCTATGTTCATCATTTTTGAAATCTCCTGCATGACTTTAGAAGTGAATGGAGTGCCATTGTCTGAGCTTATTCTCACTGGGCATCTAAATCTGGGGATGATCTCCTTGCATAGTATTTTAGCTACTGTCCTTGCATTTTCTTTCCTGACTACAAAAGCTTCTACCCATCTGCTGAATCTATCTGTAATCACTAACATTATCTGACATCCATTGGAAGCCTTTGGCATGTATGGAAAATCAATTTCTAGCTCTTGTAATGGACCTTGTGGAGGTAACAAATGTTCATGTTGTCCTGTGTCTTCCCTTGCACATTATTTCTAGCTCATGTTAAACAGCGAAAAAGTATAACTTGCCTTTGTTCCTTTAAATTCTGGGCACAAAATGGCTTGTGTCCTTCTTGTGTTGTGGTCTTAATGCTTTTATGTCCCATACCATGGATTTGAAAAAAATGAGGGGTACTGCTATTTGGGGCAGCCCTACTATCTTTCCTTTTGACCAGATTCCAAAGGAATCTAGGGTCAATCCTTTCTTTTCCCAGAATTCAATGTCCTGTGGGGTGGCAAAGGACTGTAATGGTGTTAGAAGTGTGTTGGTTCCAGTGGAAGCTGGGATGGCGAGCAGAAGTGTATCGGGGGGCTAGTGGTCGGTGTGGTAGACTGAGCAGAGACTTTAGCATGAAAATCTGCTAGTCTGTTGCCCCTGGCATGGAAGGAACTGGAAGAAGTGTGTGCTTGGCATTTACCAATGGCTATTTGATTGGGGAGGTGAATTTCAGTGATACATGAGTGTGAATCTGGCACTTCATCCTCCGGCCCTTTAAGACCTTTAAGAGGACAATGAGCACAGCGACAGGACCGCTGGTAGCAGGAGCATATTTACACCTAATCCTGCAGTGGATGTTAGGATAACTTCATAACCAGACAACCTTATGTGTTGTTATGTGTTGAGTGGTTCAATTCTTAAGCAAATGTAGTACAGCATGGGATGTGTAAAGTATCGTCTCGTGACCCAAAGTTAGAAGTGAGACACTTTCTACAGCTATTGCACACGCTGTCAGCACACGCAGACAGGCTGGCATGCCTTGCACAGTAACAGGCAGTGTCTTAGAGACATATGCCACGGGCCTCAGTTTACTTCCATGCAAGCACAACAGCCATGGTTTACAATTCACTCTTGCATACAATACAAATGGTACATTGAAATTCGGCATTCCCAATGCAGGGGCAGAGGTCAGGGATTCTTTTAACATCAAATATGCTTTAGTCATTTTATCAGACCATTGAATATTGGTAAGGGCACTGGGGTGGTACTGGGATGGAGCTGTGAGTCCCAATACGAGCAGTCAAGAATCCAGTGTCTGCAAAAATTGATCATGCCAAGAATGGTGAGCATCTGTTTCTTTGTTTGTGGGCAAGGCAGACTGGTAATGGCATGGACACATCCGGGGGCTAGCAGCCAGCATCCTGGGGTAAAGGCATTCCCAGGAATGTGACCTGTTGCAGACAGAACTGAACCTTTTCTGCGACACCCTTTGTCTCCCTTTTCCAGAAAACACAACAATGACACCATGTCCCTCTGACATGCCTCCTGCGAGGGGCTACTGTACATAACAATAAAGTGGAACCATGCTGCGGCTGCCAGTTGGCAACCACCTGCTGGAGGGCAATTGAGAAGACTGCTGGGGACTCAACAAAGCCCTGGGGCAAGTGGCACCAGGTATATTGTTGTCCCTTGAAAATAAAAGCCATAAGGGGCTGACTCCCAGGCGATAATGGTATTGAGAAACATACATTGGCCAAATCAATAACACGTAAAATTGGGTCTCGAGTGGTACTGCTATAAGGATGGTAGTAAGATCTGACATGACCGGTATCAGGGGCGTAACCAGCTCATTGATGGCTCTAAATTCCTGTGTAAAGCAGTATGAGCCATCTGGCTTTTAGACAGGATTTACTGGAGTATTGTAAGGAGAGCAGGTTTTCTTAAGTATGCCTTGCTGGCAGAAAGATTGAATCATGAGTACTAAGGAATCTTACTTGTCTTTAGTTAAAGGATACTGCTTTTGGTATATTGGTATATGTGGATTTGTAAGTGCTGTATATGGGGTGCAGTCCAGGAATCCCATGTCATATGGTCCGGTGGACCATGTGCTGTCAGTAACTAGAAAATGCAATAAGGGCAGTTGCAAGGTTGTATTGACATTATTCCCTCCCTTTGGGTCAACAACCAGTGACATTCCCAGAGATCCCATCAAGTCTCTTCCTAACAGGTTAACTGGACAACTAGGTAATACCTTGAATGAGTGATGTGTAATGTATTCTCCATGTACTGTACATATTGGAATATGAGGTGTGCGTCTTGTAGGGGTGATGACGTTTATTCCCACAGAGGGCCCAACAGGTGTAGATGGACCTGACCAGGATCGGAGGACAGAAGACATCGCTCCTGTGTCTACTAAGAAGTCTGTCAGGAATTGTTCTGTTTCTAATGTAAATATTGGGTTTTCATCAGCCTGGTCAGAGATCTGTAACAAAGTGGTGGTGGAGTCCCTGTACATGGGGTTTGGACGACTTAGGCAGCTCAAAACATCCTGCAGCATCCTTTGTTAATAATTGGGCAAAAATGTTTAGGGCATCTAAAGTGCTCCAGTTAGCAATATTCATTTTGGCAGTGCGCCCATGTTCAGGAATCATTCCATTAATCACTATCTGAGTAAATACTACACTCAAATCTCCTCCTAATCCTAATCCTGCTTCTTCCTTCCACACTTTCCTAAACCTTCCAGCATAATCACATATAGTTTCTCCTGGCTTTTGCTTGCATGCTAATGCAGTAGCTATGGATTTCCTATCTCTGTGTAATCTTACAAACTCAGTGTGTAACTTTTCCCATAACGTTTTATAGTGTGCTTCAGTTATAAAGGGATAAATATTTACATTTGTTTGTGCATGAGTTGGGATGGATCGGGACATTTTATGTTCTCCGTTCCATTTTTCAGGTGTAATGTAAAGGGGTCAGTGTAATAACCTCCTGCTCTACAGTTAACATTATAGGGGGCATCCCTGTTGTCAGGTTTCTAGCACACTTTTATATGTTTTTTTTTTTTACATGTTTCTTATAGGGGTATTTAGGTTCCTCTGGGTTATTCCCCTTACCTTGGGAATTTCCCATAGTTGCAGTATAAATTACAGTATAAATATCAGACGGTTATACACAGTAATTGTTAATTCAGTTAGTTCATTAGGTAGCTGCAGTGCTCGCTGACGTCCTGTTCCCAGGACCGCTTACCAAAACGCAGCTTAGGTCATATTACTGCTTGCCCGAGGCAACCACAGCAGTGCAGACTGACCCAACCTCACCTTGGCAACCAGATTAGTACTCAAACATCTTATATACAACATTTCTTATATTTCTATATCATGTAACAAAATTCCTATACTCTAAAAATTTAAACAGAGGTTATGAGTGTGCACAAATTCAATAAAAGAATTCCCAAACTAATGACCCAGTCCTTCTATGAGGGAGTCTACACTGCCACAGTGCTTAGGTTCGTAAGATATCTACAAGGACCCAGGGGAGGGCAGAGGTAGAAAAGAAAATTTCTACTTACCCGATCCTGGTGTTTTTAAGGTAGATATCCCACTTCTGACAACAAACTGTTAAGGGGATTTCCTATTGATCCCAGACCAATATTTCCCTCTCTATCATGACCTCTCAGCAAAATTATATTCCTTACATCAACCAAATGTCATTGATCAAATATAGTTTAATGGAAAGATGTCACTGGGGAAATACAAAATCCATTACTTCTAAAATGCCAAAAATGTTGTGGGCCTTGATGTCTTCTTTTCTCCCCCCATTGTTTTCCCTTTTTATGACTTTTCTTTAGCTACTTGGTCTGCCTGTGTTTTTTTTCCCTTGCCTAGTTAACCAAGCCATGTGCATTATACTATTTTTTCTATGACTAACCGCTACAAAAACGTATTATTAAAAAAAATTAACAAAAGTGCTACTTTTCTTGGGAGTCAGTGAGTCAGAGGACACACAGGGCCTGATTTATGAAAGATCACCAAGGCTGGAGAGGAAAAACTTTCATCGCTGAATCCAACAAACCTGGCTTTCCTAAAAGTCATGTGCTATTTGTTACCAAATGTTTTCAATCCTGTACTAGATCCATTCCAGTTTTTCTGGATCACTCAGTGATAAAAGTTTATCCTCCCCGGCCTTGGTGAGCTTTCATAAATTAGGCCCACAGAGTCATTGGTCCAGCAACCTGGAATAGATTTCCTAAAAGTAATTTGCCATTTGTTAAAAAATGTTTTCAATCCTGGATCAGATCCATTCCAGGTTTGCTGGATCACCCGGGTTCACTGATGAAAAGGCCCATTGTGGCAGCTTTACAACCAGGCAACAAGAATTTATATAAGGGAATCAACAGAGACAGTCTTTGTATTCTTTTTATGATTGGTAACCTTACAATATTGTTATTGATGAATACATTTTATAAATCTTGGGGAAAGAGGGTTTGGATGTTAGTTTGTTGCTCATATTTTGTGAACTTTAACTTGTTGCTATTGTTTCAAAAATAAAGAATTAAAGAAATGTTATAAATCTTTACATTTAGCAAGCAGTGGAACATTGTGCATGAGAATAAACCAAAAGAGGAAGTAAACGCACACCTCACCCAAAACAAAAAAAGTACTTTTACCTTCAATCCCGCAGAGCAGTCTATTGGTCCAGAGGTCTCTTCCATCAGGTCCTGCATCGTCCTGACATCCGTCTTCGGCCCAGCGCATATGGACACTACCATATTCTCCTCTTCTTCTGGGTTCTTCTTCCTATGTCACTCAACACAGGCGCGAGATCAGGTGATGTAGATGGGAAAAAAACTTGCCCATCTCACTGGGCAGGATGAAAAGCACCCAAAAGCCTCCCGGGATGCATGATGTAGGTATTCCAGCAGGCTTTGCGCTCCTATTCATTCTTTAGGAGGGCGGTGCTGCACCCTTTTTTAAAAAAGGGTGTTGCACTTTAAAAAAAAAACAAACAGAATTTTTACCTCACATTAAAGAGTTGTCTACCCTTTTATGTAAAGTGAAAATTCTGAGTTTAGGCATGCTTTAAAGGTCCATTCATACAACTGCACTTAGTAACATACATGTACAGCAACATACAAATATTACATGCATTGGTTCGCTGTAGCTCATTTTGAATGCACTTCATTCATTCATTCATTCAAACATATCTGGGCTGAAGTACAGATTTGCAGAGCACATAGTGTGTTGCTGCAACAAAATTCAATATGCCTTATTTTTGTGGGAGTCTTTAGTGCCAGTCTCCTGTGCTTTGCAGTGCTATAAATACAGCTTCAAATACAAAGCTTTTGACATTTCAATAACTAAAAGGGATTCAGGGATTTAAGACAATAATACAGTAGGTAGGAGTAGGAGCAAAATAAAAAAAGGGAACTTTGGAACACTTCTAAAAAGTATCACTAAAAGCAGATCAAAATTTTGTTTAACAGAGATAATAGGTATATTTTTTGCCTTTTCTACAAGCTGTTCTCAAATATAGAATAGTAACAGGCCCTCTTTAAAGTGTATTCAAAGTGAAAAACATTTTTAATTTTTGAATAGAATAAGAAAGGGTTAGTACGTTTTTCATTTCTGTTTGTGTCCCTCATGGATAGATTTCATCACCTGTATTTTTGTGTCACTGGGGTAAAACCTGAGGGAAATCGTTTATGGGTACCATGCTCATGGCCGTATTGCTATTTAGGACTAATATTGAAAACACATGAGTTTGTATTTAAAGTAATAGTAAAAAAAGTCCCACCTTGATCTGGTTACACATTTGTTGGGGGACGTGGGCAGAAAAATAGTAGTACATTGCCAATGTGCTTTTTGTCTGGAATTCCTCCTTAAAGTGGACCTACCACCATAATTTTTACTTTATACAGAAGGGTTATTTACCCTTCAATATAAAGTAAAAATGTGTTGAATGAAATGCCTTTCCCCTTCTGTCTTTACCAACTGAATTGGAACGCAGAGCTTCCTGGGGTATCTACATCTTGAATCTCAGGAGGCTTGGGCTGCTGGTATCAGACATGTGCATAAGGGACTTTTCTGTCATCAAAAAAAGCAAGTTGCAGATCTCACACATGTGCAGTTAGATCAGCTGACATCTTGCGCCTGCGCTGTGTGAGATCAGGTGACGTAGATAGTAGAAGAAAGAAGGAGGAATGGTGGTGGCCGGCACTTCTTCCATGCCAGGATGAAGCAGGAAACCAGGACGAAGAGGGATCGTATGGAAGACAGCTTCAGGAGGATCGAAGGAAGTAAAGTATAATTTTTGTATTCTTCCTTTAGTTTTGCTTTAATTCACAACCTGTCACAACCCTTTTATTTAAAGTAAAAATTTTGTATGTGAATTTTTTTTAAAAGGGTGCATCACCCCCCCCACAATACTTGATTGTCTAGGCGCTCAAGAATGAATGGGAGCGCAGAGCCTTCCGGGATACCTATGTCACGCATCCTAGGAGGCTCTTGGCTGCTCCTTCTGCGCATGCCTGAGCATCTCAGGCATGCGCAGAGGGAGCCCTTTCATCAATAGTGCGCAGGCAAGTTTTATCCCAACCTACGTCACCTGGTCTCGCACCTGTGCAGTGCGAGATCAGGTGACGCAGGAAGAATAACCCGAAGGAAGAGAGAAGGTGTTGGCCAGGCCAAAGACAGATACTGGGACAACGCGTGACCCAATGGAAGAAACCTCCCAATGGCTAGACTGATCTGTGGGATTGAAGGTAATGATGGTGTGATTTTATTGTTTTGTGTTTACTTCCACTTTAAGCATTTCCTAACCTTAACCTACTTGTTTAGGCTGATGGATACTTGGATACACAGTGGATATTCCAGGTATACAATCAATATCGAGGAGGTATACCTGTATGTGGACCCATCTACCTTCGTACAGCCAGCTTTTGTTTCCTTTTTCTAAATCAGTGTTAACATATCACATATATGGGTATCATATAGTCCAAACATGGCAAATTACATTGTTGATCAATCAAATGCCTTCATAATGCAATTATTGATATACATATGTTTATATTTGAAATAAAACAAGTAAAAGATATCTTGTATTGCGATAAGGTGCTACTTTATCTAGTAGTACATCGAAGAAGGGATTGGATAAAACGATAAAGGAGAAAACCACTTAACTGCTTTACACTTTGTAACATAATATATTTCTATTACGATTATGAGTAAATTCATTTCTTGTTATGATGTGAAAGATCAGAATTTGTTTCAGAAACAACTAAAGCTTCTGATTGTGAAAACAATGTCATTTTGAAAATCTCTCACTCATCAAAATTTTCACAGCATAGAAACATCATTCCAGGAAAATATAGTGCAGAAGGATTAAAAAAGGATAGCTCAATGAGTCACTTTTAAAGAACAAGATCACAAACAAGAGTCTGGAAACCTGGACTGCATACTTCGCTATAATCCGAGAGTTTTATGAAGGAAACTTCAGCACTGAGCCTTTAATTTTGCCCGCAAATAGTCTACTAATTTTCTTAGATTAAAATCGCTATTTTTTTTATTTCCATAAATCTGTTTTCAGAAAAAAAAAACAAATGTTAGCTAAGATATATATATATATATATATATATATATATATATATATATATATATATATATATGTGTAATGTGCTAAATTTGAGATATTGCTATATTCTTCATAATAGGTCACACTCAGTTTTTGTGTAGCCCTAGGTTCAGTCATTGGAAATATCATTAACAGATACAAAAGATGATATAGGACATGATATTAGCATAGTTTAATAACAATTAGTTACAGTAAATTAAGTTTCATGCATTTTTTGTCTTTTCTTTTTGATTGCTCACATGGAAAATATTGCTTTGCAAAAATGTAGGAGCTGCAAGCATGTCAGTGTGCATGCAGATAGTACACTCATTACACACCAGAACACAATCAGAGACACCACTTGTCATAATGTGAATATACATCTATATGTCAGAATACCTAAACCAATGCCACGTCACAGTGTTTTATGTACCCAACCTATCCCTAATGCATAAATTAAAAAGCAACATATTTCTGATGGAATATCCCATTTGCTAATAATGCCTCTTTAAATTTTTAAATATAGTCATGATGTTCCTGACAAAATGCTCTGCATGGTTTAGAACAGAGGTAGGCAAACTCCGACCTGTAGGCCGGACACAACCTAGCCAGTATTCCAGTCTAGCCTAACACCCCCCTGGTTATTTATTGTTGGATCCAGCCTATTTGAATTGTCGCATTATCGCATGTTCCCACGATATCATTGAGTTCCCGCACAGTAACCTCAATTACTATGCCTAAACAGCAAAGAAGCAACGTGCAGCTACCAGTTTCCGGAAGGTTAACCTCGAACGTTGTGTTTTCAACCACGAAAGGACTGACGAATTTTTCTTCGTCCAATGCGGCAACAAAGCCGTGTTTAGTGTGCAACAACACCAAGAGCACTTTCAAGCAGACGAATCTCAAGGGGCATTTCGATTTCAAGCCCGTGCACACATACAGAGACTTTCATTGACTTCTACCGTCAGCTGCCACATGCTCAGTTTCCAATGTTGTGAGCCCGTGTGATCGCAATGTTTGGCAGCACTTATTCGTGCGAGCAGCTGTTCTCTAAGATGACGTTTTGTAAGAACAAGCTGCACTCTCAGCTCACTGACAATCACCCTAATGACATTCTATTGTTGAACTCATCATTGGAACCTGATATTGTAGCTGTCTCTAATAACATGCAACATCATGTTTCCCATTGATCGTACTGTATTTTTAAATAAAAAAATCTTTCCTTAGACACCTTGTTTCTTCTTGCCTAGTGGCCCTTCTTGACCTCCTGAAATGGCCTAGTAGTCCAAAAAGTTTGGCGACCCCTGGTTTAGAAGAACAGCGTACCTAGATTATAAAGTGGATTGAAGACGGGAGAACACAAAGACATGCAGAAAATGATAGGCTACTTAAGAAAACAAAAAACTACCACTGGAAGGGATAGAATACCCAAAATGGCAAAGATTCAGCCAATGATTAGTTCCAGTAAGGTCAGAAGTCTAAAGTTACCTGTGAGTACTGTTACAATTAGAAGACACCTATGTGAAGCCAAACTATCGATAGGAAGCCCCCACAAAGTCCTTCATGTTTAGATATGGAATAGAATGTTCATGTTCCCCATGCATGTGCGTATTTGGAAAAAAAAAAAGCTATTGTAAGGATTTTGAGCTTTATTCACATTTTAAAACACACTGCTATTTTTCTGAACACAATTGTACATACAGTATCCTATTCGGGTAAAATTAGTGTCAGTAATTTTTCCTCTCTACAATCTTAGGGTGACACCCGGTGCCATATTGCATCCACTCCCCCATCGCATTGTGTGTGTGTGCCTCTATAGGCTCTGTCAGTGATATGTTACCAGCTAATCCCAATGGGGCGCACTGTAAAGGGGATCTGTGTGCTTCTGTTTTGCACCTTTACGGTTACCCATAGCTCTCGAGTAAGTAGCTGTCAACCAACCTCACCTGCTGGTAGATACTCATTACCTGTGGAAAAAAAAAAGTCAAGTTTTGTCCTGCTGTGGGTGTATTACTTGTGGACGTTCCTAGAGTCATCTGACCCTCTCTGCCTGTATTCTGACCTTGAGATTTCTCTACCCTTTGGATACCTCACCTAGCTTTTTTTTTTTCTTGTGTATGACTTGCCATCACCTAATTATTTTAACTAAAGCTATAATCTTTGCCTAAAATCTTTATGATCACTGTGACCTGTCTGCCACGCAGGTTTACTGGTCATTTGCCAATCACTGTACCCCCAGTGGCAATTCCTTGCATACTTAAGCTCTGAGGGGTCGGACAGCTCAACTAGTCTCCCGAGGCTGAGAAGGGGATTGTTTATAAATGAGGACTATGCAGATTTGGGGGGGGGGGGGGTGCTTGTATGCGATCATGTCATCAAGGAGTTCTCCATAGAGGTGAAACAAGCAATCCTTAAACTGCAGAATTAAAGCTGAAAGTCTGCAGGTCAGCTGCATCGGATTTGTTTGCATAGAACCAAAATTAGAAAAAAGTTGTCTCTGTCCAAATATCTATGAACCTGTGTGTCAAAGCAGCCAATGGTGACATTTTTTTTTTTAACATTTAAAAGATCCAGGTCTAATATTCGGATGCTGTCTTGACTACCCATAGATTTTATTAGCATGCCTTGAAAAGAAAGCAGCAAGCAAACAATAAAAATCTTAACCACCTCACTTGCTTGCTTACTTTCTTCCAGATCAAAGTATGGCCAAGCAGAGGCAACCATACCTAAGTTTAAATGAAAAAAACAAGCACCTTCATTTTCTTAATTTTTGGACTTGCCATTGGAAGAATTGTTTTCATCTGTAGGTAAGCAGTATTGGAGGGTTGGTTTGCACAACAGGATTTATAGCTTTTCCCATGTAAAAATCCTCTCAAAACAGGAGGATGCCTCTAATTTAACATAAAGGTCTTGGCAGACTTCAAAATAGCAATGTTCTAATCTTGGGAAATTTTAGACACCATCATTGCTGACGTGGTAGAAAAAAAGAGAAATGTTATTTTTAGATACCTTAGAAAATCACAAAGTGAAACAGAATATTTAATTAAAATTAAAGAAAACCAGTATCGACAGAAAAACAAATTCCACCTCCCAAAACCACTAGTAGCCTAGCTAGCTCGTTTCTGGCATATGCACCTGGAACTCTTGGCAAGTATACTTGTTTTAGGTCAGTGATTGAAATGCTGAAGCTATTGGACAGGAATCACAGCCAAGCAGTAGGAAATGTCCAAAAAAATCATCATGGCTAGTGTGTATCATATGCGTTATGCCATGCAAATCATATATAAAAATACATAAAATACATAACAATACAAGGTGAATAGTAGCTGAATTCTGAGACTTCCCTTTCTATATCTGTTTAGGTATAATTACTTCCTTCCTCTTTGTCAAAAACAACAGAAACCACAGCCCACAGCACCAAATGATTAGACAACCTAACCTATGTTGAAGGAATTAGGATGCCTACCTTTCCTGACCTTTGTTCGAAAAAAGCTTGTAGCTAGGCTGTCTAAATTCAATACTTTGCCAGGCAACAGTTTGGAGCAAGCAAGCAGAGCAGGAAGAACACCAAATGTGCAAACTTAGGTCAGTAACCTGGAAAACAATGAATTGGCTTGATAGCCAGGCAAAAGTTTCCAGTATAAAGGGCTTGACTTAAACTAGCCTCTCTCAAGCTTTTCATCCAACTCTCAAACAATAGGCTCAAACTTTTCAGGTCTTGGGGACACGCTGCTCACACAACTTACAATCCAGGCAGACTACATTTAATACCCACATACTAATATATATATGTATATCATATTTTTTTTTAAATACAATAACAAAATATTTAATTTATCACTTACAGCACAAATAATGCTTTGGACTTGAGTGCTAAGAAATCCTGCATATTTTGGAAACATGTTCTACTAGAGATATGACAGTCTATATCAGGAGAGAATGATGGAAAAGAGTACCTGTATAAAGTTACTATAGATAGTATTGACTATTTCCCAAGAAGGAGGATGCATCCGGTAACACCAAAGGTAGGTAAGTAATCATCATTTAAAAGGCCAATATGATGGTTTCATTTGTATATTTTACACTTGGTAAAAGGCATATCTATTTTAAACAATGGGTGTGCCCATGACCATAGTTTTACAAAGTTTTATAATTCTGTAATGTTATAGAAATAGAAGCGGTTTACTCTCCAACCCTTTTATTCTATCTCTTATGGAATCTCAATGCTTCCAAATGAGCAGACAAGCAGCATTAAACTTCTGTATATACATTGGAACTTGAGCTTAAGAATATTCTGTTAAACATGGGAAAGGGAGTCCAGAGATCTAGCTGTTGGCTGGACATATTTAAATTTAAAAAAATGCAGTTGTCCCAAAGTAGTGGCTATATAATATAAAGAAGAAACTAGAAACCTTTAAATATGTATTTTTATCACAGAGAAACCATGGTAAGGGAAACCACGAACATTAGTTTGGGCTGTTGTGAAAAACCAAAATAAAAAGGTCATTCTACAAAAGAATCATACACTAAGAATGTTCAGGGATCCCTTGAACCAGTTAGGCTAACTGCTGCGGGGGGGGAAAAAAAAACAAAAAAAAAACTAATTTCCAGTTAACATGCCAGCTTTTCAATATGCAGATTGATAAACAAGAAAATATACTTCCATTTAGCATTAACAAAGAAAGAATGAAACATATGGTAATTTTCTGTGTGGTCTAGGAAACCACAATAGATATGTGAAGAAAAATCACCTTCTGAGAATCTTTTCCTAAAGTCATTAGTTATAATTTTCAGTACCATATTAAACCGTTATGAAAAGATGTAATATTCTAGGAAATGTTTTGATTAAAATTTTAATTGAATGAAAAGTTAGTTTTTACAGATACCAAAAGAAAAAGTCCAGCAAAACTGCCTTCTGATATGGGCAGATGTTCATGGATGAGTTACATTCTGGTTGGAGCAAAACAAAATAACATAGCTGATATTTGAGCCATTAGTCCATATAGAAAGTCTTTTGTCTTTAACATAATAATCCCTCTTTGGCTGTTAATCTTAGCCTGTGAATATCATCTTGTTGCAACTCTTGTTTGGTTGGGTGCCAAAGCTTCATAAGTATTCGTTCCATGTTCAGCGCATATACTGTGTGTGAAGGGATAACTTCTCTGTTTATCTGCAAAATACAAAGTTACAGGATTACCATCAATGAAGATTATCTATCCTAATTCAATTGCAATCATTTCTTGCTTTAAAAAAAAAAAACAAACAAAAACAAAAAAAAAAACATATCTCAAATACTATTCCATCAGAATGCAGATTAAAGTTGGCGTGGCAATTTCAGTCAACACTGACCACTTTCGAGCTACCAGATATCACAACTATGGTAGCAAGTAATTGCCAGAAAGTAATCTAGTTTATTTTTAAGTTGAAACTGGGTTCTAAAATTGAAAGCTTCAACACAGTTTGGAAAAATGTAATAGAAATGGAAAACAAGTCATAAAAAGCCCACTGCAACGTCTTTAAATTTTCCACTGCATTTAGTAAACTCATTTTCATCATCTTGTGCTCAGCTGAAACAAACTATAAACATCTTATACTTTCCATTGTTTTGCAATTTGAAAAAAAAATAAATAAGTAGTTTTTGATCTGTCATGTTGCTATTTCCACAACCACCCTTAGTTAACATTCCAGATGCAGTTTTACATGGTAGATCGATTTCTCTATATGAACATTTTATTTATACGAGTAACCACCAAAAAAGATTATTTATTGTTAGTCCCACTCCAGAGATCTCCACTAAGCCTCTATGCAGGGCAGTGAGCAAGTAGTCTCAGGGCACAGAGGGATCCTTGATTGTCAAAGGGTGGAGTGTCGTTGGGAAAGGCTAGACAATAAAGATCTAATGCTAAAGCTGAAGTTAGTATGCCCAAATTATTCCTGGCTTCTACTTTTTCAATTATCATGCGTTTAGAAGTCCACATTACAGCGGTACATGGTGCTGGAAAGATTATTCCAGTTTGATCTACATGTTTCCCTCTTTGTTTCTGTTGCTGCAGCCAACAAGGGTCCCCAAATCAGCATTCCTAGAACACCTGAAGGTGTTTTATTTAGCAAGATTGACTGACCCCAACCCAACATTTAAATATACTTTTTTGGCAGCCGTTGGCCGTTTGCCAAAAGTTGGTAATATTGGGGCAAAACCATAAACGATGTGATAGAGAGGCATTATTGCAGTTGCACTTAGGGCACTGAAAATGCCAATGTGTGGGTTGTGCAGTAGAAATGGAGGGCCTGAACACCTTATAAGCCCTATGTAATAACATAAATTGGGATTCTCTCCATACCTCTTTCACTATACTCTGCCGAACCGTGTGGTAGCCCTCTATAACAGTATCCACTATATCTAGGTCCGGGAAATCCTTTAGCCACATTTTCACATTAGAAACCGATAAAGGCTTAACAAAAGTAGGCAGAAGATATACATGTATATTGGATATATTTGGAGGAGACAATGATAGCAGCTTGTCAAAACTATTAGGGCAAAAGACATCTACAAAATGCAGTACCAAAGATTTAAGGTAGGATATAACCTGATTGTAATACAACGGATGAAGTGCCCATCGCGGGATACCATATTTAGCTTGTAAATCCGTCAGGGATAGCTTAGTCAGATCTTCCGTTCGGAAGAGATCTTTAATGAATAATAAACCTTTGCGTTTCCATAATTGGAAAGCTGTGTGCTCACGAGCTTGCGGAAACATAGGGTTTCCACAGATGGGCAGATATGGAGAGAGACAAGCTGGTAGTTTGAGCCGTTGCCTAGTCACCTTCCATGCCACCACCGTGTCTCTGATTAATATATTGTGACGCAGAAAATCTGGAATCACTGAGAATTTACAGTTTAATAGAGCACATAGATCCCATGGATATGACATGGCTCTTTCCAGAGGTACATTGGAATAACAGGATGTCCCCCTAAGCCAATCTACAACATGTCTTGTCAGACAGGCCAAATTATAAAGTCTTACGTTAGGAAAGCCCACGCCCCCTTCAGTTTTAGGTAAGTATAATTTCGTCAGTGAGATCCTCATGGGTCAGTAGCAGAGGTAATGTCTGCATAGGATATAGTAGTTTAGAGAAAGACATTTTCACTAGGTGGCATCGGCCAAGAAATGACAAAAGGCAATTGTTCCCACATTTTCAGTTCTTTCTGTATTTTGGCTATTAAGGGCGGGTAATTTAATGTATACAAAGATGATGGCGAACGTCCAATACGCAGTCCAAGATACACTATAGAGTGTGATGCCACTTTAAACGGTACATGAGCTCTCCAACTCTCTACCATTTCCGTAGATCTGGCCAGAGACAATATCTCACTTTTTTCAAAATTTATTTTTAGCCCTGAAAAACTTTCATAAATACTAAACACCTTTTGAATAGTATGACTGTCATACCTGGGGTTAGAGGTGAAAATCAAAATATCGTCCGCAAAAAAAGCAGGACGTAATTCGCTATCATGAACCTCTATGCCGTGCAAAAGAGGGGTAGTATCTAGATGTCTGGCTAGTGGTTCTAGCGGGAGGTTAAACAGAAGGGGGGACAGGGGACACCCCTGTCTAGTTCCCCTATGGAGGGAGATGGTGGTGGACAGAAATCCAGGTGTGTGTATATTTGCTATTGGAGAAGCATACATGGCCTCCAGCAATTTAAGGAATGGGCCCCGGAATCCAATATGTTTGAGTACCGCAAACAGCCATGGTATGTCAACTGTATCAAACGCTTTGTGTGCATCTATCGTGGCAATAGCTAAATCTAGGTCAGGGTGACGTTTCGCTTTCTCCAACGCCACCAATACTTTTCCAATGTTGGTCACCGCAGCTCTACCCTGGACAAAACCCACTTGTGAAGGGGAAATAAGAGTTGGTAATATTTGAGCCAATCTATCCGCAAGAATTTAGGACAAATTTTTTGCATCGATATTCACCAGAGAAATAGGGCGGTATGACTCTGGATCACATGGATTTTTGTCTTTTTTCAAGAGAAGCTTTATATATGCTTCTTGTCCAGACCGAAAGTACACACCTGTATCCCAAAGAGTAGAGTACAGTGCATGTAAATCATCCACCACCTCCTCCCCAAGAATTTGAGGAACTCAGTGGTAAACCCGTCAGGACCTGGGGCTTTTCCATTTTTCAAACTATTAATAGTCCTCAAAATCTGTTCCTTAGTAATAGGAGCATTCAGTGCATCTATGTCGGTTTGTTGTAAGTAAGGTAGATCAACTGTCGATAAAAACATTGCCCCGGCCTGAACATCCATCTCTGGTGATGAATACAAGTTTTGGAAATATTGAGCTAAGCAATGGTTCACTTCCTTGGGCGAAGTAACCATCTCTCCCGTGGAGGAACGCAGCTTTGGAATATATGTTGGTTTATAGCCCGTACGTACCAAATTAGCTAGCGTTTTGCCCGATTTATTTCCATACTTATGGTATTCCAGAGATTTATATTTACTCTTCAGCTGCTCATATTGGTTAAGCCAAGAATCAAAGTTACATTTGGATTCATACCACATTTGCTTAGTGCTCGGGGTGGGGTTGTCAGTTAGCGCCTGTTGCGCTGTCCTAAGCTTTTGTTGTGCTGATAGAAAGTGAGATAGAGTCTCTTTTTTTCTTTTAGTCATAAAGGAGATAGTTCTGCCTCTCAAGTAGGCCTTACCTGCTTCCCAAAATAGTATCGGCTCATTTCTATGGGCTGCATTATGCTGGGCGTATTCAAGCCATGCGGATGTCAATACTCCCTGAAATTCAGGATCTTTGATCAAATAGGATGGGAAGCGCCAAGGCACATAATCCCCTCTAGGGTATTGATCTCTTACTACAATAGAGATTGGAGAATGATCCGAGATAACCATGGTATGTATCTCTGGTGATTCAATTCTGTACATAATATAGCGTCTGTACAAAACAGATAATCCAGGCGAGCCTGGGCTACATGGGCTTGAGAGACAAATGTATATTGTCGCTCTAGGGGATGGTATTGACGCCAAATGTCATTTAAAGACATGGCATTGACAAAGTCTGCTAAAACTGAATGAGGTGTGTTTTTCACATTGCACACACCCGAGCCAGAGCTCCTGTCTTCAGGGTGCACCATGACCGAATTAAAATCACCTCCCAATATTTTGCAAGGAGTGGGGTCTTGAGCCAACCAGCTGGATACTTCCTCAAAGAAGGCTGGTGGAGGTGAATTTGGTGCATATATATTATATATAGATATATCACAATCATGAAGTTGTATAATTACTTTCAAAATACGTCCAGCAGAGTCACTCTGCACCGTTTTACCTTGCCTGGAAAAGACCTATGAAACAAAGTCAGCGCCCCAGCTTTCCGATCTGCAGAGGGGGTACCATACACTTCCCCAACCCATAATTTCTTCATTCTATAAAAATCATTGTCTCCTAAATGTGTTTCCTGTAACAGCACAATGTCTGCCTTCAGCCTCTTTAGATGACGGAGTACAGACATGCGCTTGTTAGGGGAACGCAACCCCTTAACATTCTATGAGATTATCCGCATATAATATGTATAACGGATTTATGTACATATCGACTAAACCGTTTGCAACATATCAGCAACATAGCAAATACAAAGAGTGAGCGGGGTAGTGACATATAGTCACACCCCTCAATTTTGATGGTAAATGATACACCCAGAGTACAATGATAATAAGAGACAATCCAAGCAGAAAGAGCATTATACATATAATGGCTGTGTGACCAAACAAAGTGAGTCCTTCCAAAACTAGGAAAAATAGAACAAAAGGGGACAGACAAGACATCATAAGGGGGAAGACAGACAGAATATAAGGATGTCCTTCCTTTTTTCCTCGCAGAGCAATAACAACCTAACCAAGTCATTAACATTGGTAAGAGCAATACAATATCATCAGTGGTCGGCTCACACCTCATTAAGCGGGAATCTTAGTGGTATAGTTTCAAAAAGAAACATAGTAAAAAAAAAAAGCACTTTAAAATAGGGTATAGATCTTTCCAAAATTATCTCGCCTTGGGCAGCGGATCAGAACGGTGGGTGTCACGGATCCTCTTAGTGGATGATGGCCCCGGGCGCCTGGGTGATTTTGGGGAGTACACTGGAAGCAATGAAAGTTCCGTTGAGCGTGGTGGGGAGAAAGAAGATGTATCTGATGGAGTGGAGGGTTGATCAGACAGTACGGTATGCACCAAACTCTCTGCCTCCTCAGCTGAGGTAAGAGAATACTTGCGCCCCTGATCATCAGAAAAATGGGGAACTGCTGGATAAGCCAGTGTAAAGCGCATTTTGTGGCGATATAATGTGGAACAGACTTGTTGAAAACTGCGCCTTTTGCGGGATACTTCTGCAGAGTAGTCTGCAAATATGAGCAAAGAGGCACCTTCCAAGTGCAGACTGCGTTGGTTGCGGAAAGCTTGCAGTATGCGGGTTCTATCGGTGTAATGAGAGTACGCCACCAGTACTGGTCGAGGTTTAGACAGTTCTTTGCGAACCGGACCCAGTCTATGAGCACGTTCAACCTTACAGGAGAGTTGAAGACCCAGTAACTGTGGTATCACCGTAGAGCATATTTCAAGTAACTGTGACGGTTTGACATTCTCTGGAAGGCCTACAATTCGCAGGTTATTGCGCCTGGATCTGTTTTCCAGGTCTTCTATTTTATCCTGTAATGCTTGCGCTTTGCTTTCTAGCACTGAAAGAATAGCTCTGGCGGAAGTAACATCATCCTCAACCAGCGTGATCCGCTGTTCAGCGTTATCTAATCTTTGTGACTGCTCCTTTAAATCTTTCCTCAAGGATAGTATTCCCTTTTGTACTGCAGTATCAATAGCCTCCTGTAATGTAGGCTTAAGTAATGCTGCCACTGCATCAGCTATTTGTGTAGGCTGGGAGAGATCAGAAAGATCAGCAGGGTGTACCTGTGAAGAGACAGCGGTGGATGCACATGCTGAAGAAGACGCGGTGGCCATTTTGGAAGGAGTGGCCTTGATCTTATCTTTCTTGCCCATGGATTCCTGGCTTGCAGACATGGAGGAGCGCTCCAGGAATCGATCCATCCAGGCCTCCGGTAAGCCAAAGAGCCGCTGCGTGCAGGAGAGGAACAATTTTGCCGGTTTTCTATCGCAGGATCCCGGAGGTGAGTGGAGCCGCTTTTCACATGCTGCTGGCTCGCCAGGCGCCAGAACCGGAAGTCCCTTACCATTTTTAACTAATGAGCTAGATTTGGAGGTTCTAGCTTACTATTATGTTTTCTGACTCTTACTCCCTCTTATGCGTGTCCCTGGCCTCACAAAAATCTTTCTGCTCCGACACATTTTCTCTCATGAGACTAATAATGTTCTATGACTATTTGTATAACATACTATATATAATTGGAAACCTCATCATTACACTGTTTGAATTACTTAACGGTTTCCTTCTATTCTCCCCAGTAATACTGTTTTGCTCCGTTTTTTATTTTTTTCCAAAGTTGTACTCAATATTCAGTGAAATTATTCAGTGAAGAAAAGAGCCTGTACAATTGTGCAAGACTGAAGGTAAGGCTAAAGTTCAGCTTCAAGTATCCTTTTATCAGGGTTACTATCAGGGTTTTTATTCAGGTTATTGAGGGGTTGGGGGAGCAGTAAAGGACAATTTCACTAGAAATAATTAGTCCTTTAACCCTTATCCACTAATAAATGTGCTTCTAATGGGTTAAATGATGTATCATGTAGATGCCATTGAAAAAAAAAAGTTTTAGCTTATAGCTTTTTTTCATCTTCTGTCCCTAATGTGCACAAATTAAATCTAAAATATGGGTGAAACTCTCAATGACGTAGCAAAGGTTTTCTCAGTAACAGTAATGGACCACTGAAATGTCCTAGTAGCTAATGGACAAAGGAGAGAATGGAGAACAATCAAGGGTATGTAGTTATTTTGTTTAAGACATTTTGAAAGTTATGTTTTCATTTAGTGTGGTGAATATGAAATATTACATATACTTCAAATTTACCTTTTCCCTGAAAACCAGACAAAAAGCCAGTTACTTCTGAGAAACTGTATTTGTAGATAAAGTGGATGATATCATGTCATGGTCTATAAACGTCATTCTCAAAAAAATATATAATGTATTCTCAGTAAAAGGGAAAGTTAGTGGCTGAATACCTTTTTTTAAATTTAATCTTGCAAGATCAGATTCCTATAAAGACTTCAGATTCTTACAAAGGCTTCAGTATTTATTGTGCACTCTAATACACATATACTCATGTATAAAGGCCCAGGCACTTGGTCACATGGTCTCTGCTAAATGTAAACTAAACTCTGATTAAACCAGATAAGCAGAGATCATGTGACTAAGAGTCTAGGCCTTCACAAATGTGGACATCAATTGAAGACGCCTAGACCAGCAATTTATCCATGTACATCCTATGTATATTTAACCCTTTGGTCACCCTTTAATTTGTCCTATGTTCTTTATCACATAGTCCTTAATTATGAGTTAGTATACGCCCACATTAAGACAAGTGATACTAGTTGAAGCTAAGTTAAATTATTAGCCTGCCCAAAGCTGCCAATACATTATTTTGTAGATGCAGGGACGATAAACCACCTGATATCTGAACCAGAGTTTCCTTCTTTGCATATCTGTCCTTATGACTTAAGCTGCGTACACACGGCAAATTTTTCTCGCCCGATAATCGGTATCGGCCAATTATCGGGCGAAAATCTGCCGTGGGTACAGTCGGTCGCCGTCCATCGTCCGACGACCGTCCTGGCGGATCCATGGACGATGGACGACGACCGATCCTAATGAAAGGGAAGGGGAGAGCGCGCAGCAGGGTGCCGCTCCGTCGCTCTCCCCTTCCCCTCTCCATAGAGCATGAACGGTGCTGTATGTACAGCATCGTTCATGCATCGTGCAGTCTTTTCTCGTTGGAAAGGATCGTGAAAGATCCTTTCCAACGAGAAAAATTGCAGGTGTGTACGCAGCTTAAGAGGGGATCCCATGTTCCCTGNAGATTTTTTTTTTTTTGTATTACAAATTATGGAACACGCAAATATGAGTGGGGAAATACCCAGGGAAATCTCACTGTTATGTGTAGTCCAGACACATTAAAAACAAGGATTTACCAGCCTGGCAACCCCTTATTACATACATATTCCTTTTGTGTGAGCAAACCTTTTTAGGTATATCTTTCATTAAAGCAGAACTGAAATGGGAAAATAATGCAAGCAGGCTATATATTTTCTGCAAAAAAAACAAACCTTGCAATCTTTTTTGAATGTACACTATGTATGATCCCTGCATAGCTGGCTGCCAGGAATGAATGAATGAACACTCCTGCACATGAATTATGTCATTAAGACCTGGTGGCCAAAAATAAACAAGCCTGGAGAAGGAGTGGTTGAAAATGTTGGAACCAGAGATGGAGCAAAGAGTGGCGAGTTTAGTTACACTTAAGGGATAAAGGAGTTTCTATTGTAAGTGCAGGTTGTCTGTGTCTGGGTTCAAATCCAGGAGAAAAAAGAAACATTAGAAGCATTATTACTACATACATTTTAGGTTTTCAAGTCTAACATGCATTGTTTCACATGAACTGAGACAGTGTACATTACCTTGAAGGCTTCTAGCAGGTCATACATATTAACTGGAGGTAGGCTAGGAGGCAGGTTGTCTCCGGAACAGGCTAGTAAGAGGGCAGCTTGCTGCTCCGCATCGTCAGGATGTATGTGAGTTCCAGGAGTCTGGTTTCCAGGGGAATTGGAGAATGCTGGGGGACTAAACAGACAGAGAAAGCTGAAAACAAACACAATAAAAATAATAACTCTATTACATATGGCTAATATTATTAATATTATCTAATGAAAATCACAGAACATTAGGCAGGTTGTTTTTATGTTTTATGCAGACTGTTAGACTTCCTATGCTCACTCTCTACCCAACAGTAGGTTTCTGGTTAGCATATGAGCAATGCCACAAAACTAAATACATTTTCTTCTTGTGCTTCTCCATATTTAAAATTGTATTACTGAATACAAAGATATTATTTTGTGTGATTTATATATGCCTGAAGATAACTGTAAAAGTATTTTTTTTATTACATCTTTTATTTTGGCTAGCTCAAGTGAAGAATGAAGATTACAACAACCGAAAAAAAAAAAAGAATAGCCCAAATAAGATATGAGATGAGGGTAATAAAAAAATAAATAAAACCACACACATTAAAAACCAATAATAAAAGGAGTCAGAAGGAAGGAGATAAAATAATAGTCATGAATGTTTTGGAATGCAGCTTCGATATTTGGCCCTATCTACTGCTGCTGCAAATGAGGTCAAGTACATGAAATAGATAATAAAACCCCACCGTCAGCAGATCTAGCTGTTGCTTTCCTAAGTGAACATCCAGCCTGGTTTGTGTATGTATATATATATATATATATATATATATATATATATATATATATATATATATATATATATATATATATATATATTCTCTCTCTCTCTCTATGCACAATGCTGAGAACAGTTGCCACTAGTAACTACCCAAAAGTACAATGAATCGAGAATCTTTTGGGAGTACCTCCTCTCAGTATCTGTGAAATTTAAAAACTAGCCTTAGAGACTACAAGAAAATTGCCTGTTTGTATAGAATTATTAAAAAAGCCAGGAAACTTGCGATTTCATAGGCTGCCATTGCTATTTTTTTTCTTGAAATATTAGTTCTCTTGATTTTGCTGATGATCTATCTTCATATTTGTTGTGTGTTAGTGATTTAGAAAATAGGAAGTCAATCTTTTATGATGAGGATTTATAGCATAAATGTTTTAGGCTTGTCTCTTGGAAATACTGAAGCCAGAACTATATATAAATTAGGCTAACACTTGTGTTTTTGAAAGGAGGCCAGTGATGAAGGAGTACAGAGTCCAGTGTCAGAATTCATCTAAATTATGACCACGACCGCCTGACCACAAACACTCATCCTTCCTCTCTCTGTACTTTGTACGCGTGTCTTTCCGTCTCTGTGACACCTAAAATGTTCTCACCTCATGTGCTGGTGTTATCCAGACATGACATGAGGGAAAATCTACTCAACCAGTACACAAACAGAAAACTTAACAGAAATTCCAACTCTTACACACTCAAACCTAAACTTTTTTTTCAGTTCAGATTTATGAACCCAATAATTACAGCAAATTGACATCACAGATTAGGCTTCAAGAATGGGCCTTTTTCTTTGCATTATGCTAATTTTAACCTATTTCTAGTCACCTAAATTAAGCCAGCATGTCACCAGGTAATCCCCAGCAACTTTTTTTATGTACACCAGCTCAACTGCTTGTTAATGCAAATATCTAATCAGGCAATTACATGGCAACAGCTCCGTGCATTAAGGCAAGTAGACATCCACACTGCTAAGACAACCCGCTAAAGTTTAAACAGTATCAGAATGAGGAAGAAAGAGGATTTAAATGACAATGAAGTGCGGTTAGTGCCAGAAAACGCCAATTTGCTGGGATTCTCACACACAACTAAAAAAAAAATGTCCAGTGAGCGCAGTCCTCTGGGGGAAAAATCCCATTGATGCCAGAGGTCAGACAATGTCCAGACTGGTTCAAACAGATAGAAAGTTAACTCAACCACTCGTTACAACCAAGATATATAGAAGAGCATCTCTGAATGCACAACACATGAAACCGTAAAGCAGAATGCACAACACATGAAACCGAGGCTATGCCAGCCACACCAGGTGCCACTCTTGCCAGCCAAGAACAGGCACCTGAGGGTACAATTCACATCGGCTCAACAAAATTGGTCATGAAAAGATTAGTGACAGGAAAAAAAAAAAAACATGTTACAAACAACAATAAAGCATGTATAAGCAGTTCAGACTGGTGGACTCAAATGAGAGATACTTTCTTGGTACATATTTGGCCCCTCAAACACTCAAATGGCCTCCAGAGTTGCCAGATATCAAACCAATAAAAGCATCTTTGGGATGTGGGAAAACATGAGAAGAATCCCATCATGGATCTTCACCTGACAAATCTGCAACAATTGCATAATGGTATTATGTCAGTACTGGACGCTGGCTGCTCCACCATCTATCCAGGATTGGTTGCTGGAGATAGAACATATCCAACACATGGAAGAATTGGTAGCAGAGTATGGAGACCGGACTAAAAAATATTATTTACCTGGTCCTTGTGAATAGCCTTTAAAACATACCCCTGCTTCTGAGTCTATTTCCCTTAGCCAATACGGCTGGCAATCCCATGTTGACATAGCAATTTCATCTTACCCATTAATCCTCCTCCTCTTCTCCGGCCTTTCCGAGCGTTAATAAATCAGGTCCAATAAAGGAGGCAGCCATTGTTGCCAAAAGGTGGATAAGGAATTGCGATGGAAGGGGTGGGGTCAGGTATTTATAATAGGAAAGGTTAAAGCAAAGCCTTGGCCTACTTCTAAAAACAAAAAATTCTGCTTGTTTGGTTGGTGTTCTGATTCTCTATTACTTGCTGTATCACTAACCTAGAATGAGGCTCAGATGATCAGAAAATTGACACACAAATTGTCACATCTGCATACTTGTTTCATGTGTGACTGAAACCAAGATTTGCTTTACACCCAGGCAATTAGCATTCTTTACAATGAGCTCCGCAGCATTACAACTCTGATTTATCAGACTTTTATAGACCATCCACGAACTAAAATTGAAACACTAGCCATAAACTGGGCATAATTTTTGAAGAGGATCTTCTAAAAAGAGAGGAAACTACAATTTACAACATTGGAAACAAAGATTTGAATCAACCTAAATAGAAAGTTTGAGTTGATAGCTGATCACACCAATTATTTGTTGAATATTTTGTAACTTCCTTCTCTTTTGAGTACATTGCTTTAAATACATTGTACCACGTTTTACGACTAATTTGTATTTTTTTTTTTCTTGGTCCACCACACAGATACTCGTTCACACATCTGTCCCTCTTTAGGCTAAACTCTGGATTTATGTCATGTTGGAGTATCCCATTGTGCTTTTTCCCCACTTGTTTCATTTCCAATTATTCTTTAGATTTATCTTTCTTTAGCCCCACCAATCTTACTTTATATATATATCTAATATAATTAGATATAATATATATATCTAATTACACACATGCCATATTGGACAGCACCATTGTGTTGCTTTATTATTGCTAATTTCTTTTTGTAGACATATATTTCACCTTGTTGTTGGGCAGTCTGATATGATGATGTCCGGTGGCTCTGGGCTTCATTTTTGGAACAGCTTGACTAATCTTGTTCTATTGTAACAGCTGGTCTACTCAGATAAATATGCCCACGTTAAGCTTCTTTACTGTAAAGCTGCGTACACACTGCCAATTTTTGTCGTTGGAAAGGATCTTTCACGATCCTTTCCAACGACAAGGGAGTGCACGATGCATGAACGGTGCTGTACATACAGCACCGTTCATGCTCTATGGAGAGGGGAGGGGGAGAGCGACGGAGCCGCACCCTGCTGCGCGCTCTCTCCTTCACTTTCATTACGATTGGCTGTCGTCCATCGTCCGTGGATCCGGCAGGTCGGTCGTCCGGACTATGGACGACACCGACTGTACACACGGCAGATTTTTGCCCGATAATTGGCCGATGCCGATTATCGGGCGATAAAAATCTGACGTGTGTACGTAGCTTTACTTTACTGTGGGATAAAATATAGGACATCAAATAAAAGACATGAGAGACTTTTAATTGGCAGAAATTTGGGCACCTTTCAGGTTCTTCATTATTGAGAAACACTTGATGTTGAGAAACACTTGAATGATATTTCATACTGACTGCGCTCTTAGAGGACCAGGCATCTGTTAAGGTGAATTTAAATAATTCTTACCAAACTGTGTACAAGTTTCATCTTTTTGATATGGTACTGTATTAAAATTTGCAAGATTGTATTCAGATTGAATCCAGTTTATGACTACACTTTTAGTTTTCATTTGTGGATCATCTACAGAAGACTGATGAAATGACATCTTTACGCAAAAAGTGTATATACAATATACGTTGTCATATGGACATCCCCTGCAATATATTTTGAATTGACTTAAGCTTCATACATTGACCTACATGTACATCGATATGGGAAAAAGAATATAAAATATCCATCCTAACTTGAAAAACTATCTTTATCTAATACCTTTAGATTTATCCAAAATTTGACTGCGTTGGATACTATATTATTAGGTTTTATATTGTCCTTTTTACCCTCTTTGTAAAGTATTTTTTTCTCTACAAAATATATCTTAAAACTTTAAGGATTTTTTTGCTTTTTAAATGCGGAGTTTCAAAACATGCCATACTTGGCTGAGTCTTTTTCCACATTGACTAAAAGTTTCCATATATTTTTTTTTTAGTGTTTAATATTTTTAGATACTTCTACCAGTAATTGTCTTTTCCATTAAACGAGTCCATGAGCTGACAGACTGCCCACCTGCTTTCTTGTTTACTCATAGTAGCCATATGAACTTATAGGCGGAATTGTTTGGGTAAATAAAACAGTATTTGTGCTTGCGCAATCTGATATTTTAAAAAGGAATTTTAAAAGGAAATGATTTTTTAATTTCTGTTAAACCCACAAGGTCATGCCCTTTTTTTTTTAGGAAGATATTAAAGGAATCCTGCCACATATGGAAGCAATTAAATCCTATGTAATTTAGATTATAAAATATCATTATATTTTGAATGACCATTACCTACAGGACTGTCTTGAATGCCTCCACGATATTGTGCACACAAAAAGCAGGTGGTACTCTCTGTCTTCCACATACCCCATTTAATAGTCCACACAGAATGCTTAATAAAGAATACCCCTGTGAACCAACCGATATATCCTACACAGTGCTCAACCCAGGATTTTTTTGGAGCCGGGTGGGAAGAAATTGTAGGCGGGTGGGATCCCCTGTATTGTGACCCAACTCTTCAGTAGCCACATAAAAACAGCCGGGTGGTTACTGAAAAGTGCCGGGTGGTGGGCCCAGCTAAAAGGGGCTGGGGAGAACACTGCTACATAAAACTGCATGCAAGGGTGTAGTTTAGAATGGCTCTTCTCACTCCCTTCAGCAAGCTGCCCTGGTGTATACCAGACATAGGCGCTGTGGAAACTTGTCCTGCAAAGAATAACTGCCAAGACTGCTGAGCAGCATTTAAACATCAACCACTCATATTGGCAGTGATGGAATGTTGCATGCTTTCGAATAATATACAAAATAAATAGTATAAAAAAATAAAAAACCTGGATGTACCATAAACTGAGAATTAATTGTAGAATTTGAAATATTTTCATGTGAAGTTCACATATGCTATCAAAACAACAAATGTGTAAGTGTAGCAATGTTTTATCATCTGTCAAACGTATCACATACTCGTGATTGTTTTCCAAAAGGACAAAACTGACATACAGATATACATATCCTTTAAATTATGGGGTCTATGCAATTTTTGTCTCTGCTGATAAATGTACTACACAGATGATTAAGCCCTGCTGCAGCCTTTTAGCTTGCATCTACAAACTCTCTTCTCTGTTGCAGTGTAACGACTAAGGCTACGAACACAGACTTTTGTCTTCCAGGATCCTTTCCAACGATAAAAGACTGAAAGGTGTATGACCGAGCACTGTACATACAGTGCTGTTCTGTTCTATTGAGAGGGGAGGAGAGAGAACAAGGGTTACCTCGCTGCGCTCTCTCCCCATCACTTGCAGTTGTTCATCATTAATAGATCCGCCAGGAAGGATCCATGAACGACGTTGGAAGGCCGCTGTACACACGTCAGATTTTCATTCAATACTAGCCCTGAGGCTAGTATCATCTGATGTGTGTACATAGCCTAAGGAAGAAGAGTCTAAGGAAATGCTTTCTCCTACATTCAGAATGACATTCTTGCCTAGGGAATCACTGACTGCTGATCAAAAGAAAAAGTTTTTATCCAAAAATGTACAACATCATGTCCCCTGTTGATTTACATTGCCTCATATAATGCATTATGGAAGAATATATATATATATATATATTGGTATCAATACGCGTTATATTAATCTATTATTGGGAAAAAAAGCATGTAGCTTGAAGTGAAGCTGAACTTCTGATTTGCACACTTGCTCCTGGTCAGGGTCTCAATATTTTGAAGATACTCTATCAGCATCAGCAAATAGCAGCTTTAAGTTAATGTAAGCAATAGCAGGCTTTGTAATTCTCAATTTATTAAAGTAAGCATCAAACAAAAGATTTTACAAAGGGCACATTTCTTTCATACGCTGGTGAAGGTTCTAAAAGTTATTCAAAATCAACTATTTAGATACAAATTTTGTACTCACCATTCGGCAAGTTGATTGTAGGTTGCCACGCTGTTCCTGAGGTAAGGTTGAGGATTAATGTTGCAGCCAAATGCATATCTGAAATGTCCATCTTTGAGGCGATAAGCTTGTCTACGTGATACCACTGATGTCAAAATATCTTTCAGATGTTTCTGTGGTAGGAGAAGATCATTAATCCTTTTCACCTCTGACTCAATTTAATTTATCAGTCCGTCATCTACAATATAATCCTACATGAACTTTAAACCACGCTAGCTCTGATAAAATATACAGATCTCCCTGGGTAAGCAATAGTTGTGTTCCGGACATTCACTGTTTGAAAAATGCAGCTAGTTGGAGAACTGTCCTAATCACTATTATGTACTTTAAGCTGCTGCAGCTGCTAGCCCTGCCTTTTCCCCTCCTTAAAAATGACATTATTTTTAGTAAAACCGGTTTTCAGGTTCGTGGAGTTCTGTGCAGTAGTCTTGGAAGAGTTCACTTTGAGAGCAATCATGCCATTTCAAAATGACTGACCATCCTATAAAACCTTTGAGCAGGTTAAGTATGAACAAGGTGCTTTAAGAATACAGCGGTCTCCAAGCTCCAGGACCTGTAAACATTGCAGAGACAGAATATATATATACACACATATACACACACATACACACACACACATATATACATACATAATGCCACCAAAAACAGAAATCATGTTTCACTAATAATACAATTACCTACTTTCTGCCTTTCTTTGCTGTAATTCACCATCAATATATTCAATACAATACCTCTCACACAATATACACAGTGCCATTTTCAATGCAAAATAAATGCCCACAAATACCTTCACATAAGGTATCAAACATGGCCTGAATACCAATAAAACCAAAGTTTTTTTTTACTAATCACATATGGGCTAATTTATAGACAGAAAAACAAAGTGAATGCGTCACACACTAAATAAATGTTGCATGAATTCTGCAATAATCTAGAAGAGGTTTCATAATTACTGCAAGGATTAGAGACTTGTATTTTGCACTGATAATCAAGCTGCATTTATCATAAAGACATGGACACGTGGAATAAAAGCCCAGCTCTAGAGACAGTTTTGTACTAGTACAGAAACATTATGGCAACACAAATACACAAAACTACAAAGTTCTACAATAAAGCAGATATAAATCTTAAATGGGTTGCCGGTTTAGAATAACTATGCCAGGTACACAGCTGTAATACTTGCCTCTAATGCATGGATGACAATGGTCACTGCCTCCTCTGTTACATTATCCAGTCCGTGTTCATATGCTGTAATGATCATCCTTCCCTCCAGCTGCCCTCGTGTGGGCAATGTCATTGTGTGAGAACATAGCTTCAGCTCATCATCCTCTTGAGGATCTCTGCTTACAAATTGCTGTGCCCCAGCCAAAGGATTTTGGGGCTGGAAGCGATGCTGAACAAAAGCAAGCAGTGTACAGTTACATATAATGAAAAGCCCAGTTATTAAAAACAGATTTAACCCATCTGAATTGTTTCTAGAAATCATATTAATGGAATTAAATAAATGAGCTTTTAAAAACTGTTAAAAAAGCGATCTGTATGACACAAGACATAACTTTACAGTGGAAGCTGATAAAAACAAAACCAAGAGCCAGTTTTCCATGTGCGCTAGGCTGCATGCACAGAGGGGGAAGACTTACAGAGAATCATGCAGAAAAAATGTATTCCTGGTGTTTTTGTGTGTAGGAGCCAATAACATGAACTGCTTTTAATTGCTTTAATGTTAATCTTCAGCATTGCTTTTATCATCATTAAATTGTGCTGGTTTATGTTTGTGATCAAACAGTAATTTACAGAATGGTAATCAGAATTATCCATGCTGATAAAAAAAAACAGTTCAGGGCACCTTCAGATTATTCAATGACATAAACAATGTGACATAGAAGCTTTGCTTGTGAATAATGCAAAAACTTGATTAACCTAAACATTTTGATCTAGTTACTGCTGACAAAGGGACAAAAGATAAAGGGAAATATGAACATTTGGAATCAGGCGGTAGATATCTCCAAACAGCGACAACCTTAATGACAGCTGTAAGGGCTTATCATTATTTAGAGGATGCATTTACTTTGTAGTTTACAGCCTAACACTCCAAACGATTCTCCTATGCTCTATAATTTGAACAAATATGAGTATTAACCACAACAGTAGATCTCACCCACTTAGATGCTTCTTTTCTGACACTTTAATGTACCTTGATGATGTTAAACATATGCCTGTCAACACCCATCAACTACTATGCACAACATTGTACATGTTTGTCAGAAGTTTTGCTCCTATCTTTCATGGTAACATACAGTTGTGTTCAGAATAATAACAGTGTGTTTATAGAAGTGAATAAAAGCTCAAAATCCTTACAATAGCTTTTATTTCCCTACATGCAAATGCATTGGGGACACTACATTCTATTCCAGAACATATCAAATGTGTGTTATTCCTTTACAGAATGTGACGAAAAGAGAACATTAGCCAGTAGTAACATTAGTTAAAAATAATAGAAGTGTGGAGTTCAATTAGTGAGATCATTCATTGTGTGAAAAAAAAAATGTTGATTTTATTGAAGGAGTAGTTATTAGGCTATTTTATGCTTTTAATGGAATGACAAAAAAAAAAACTTACATCAAACTTCTGACGAACAGATGGAATTTTTTTCTTGCCCTTTGGTTTTCCAGGTTTGGCCGCAGTTCCTAAGGCACTGGGTCCTTCTACAACACAACACAATTTTTTTTTTAACAAATGTTTTAGGATAACGCTATTCATGAAAAGAAAACAAAAGAAGAAAAAAATAGAGGACATTAATAGATATAGACTGAAACCTGCAAAAAATGTGTAATATTCTGTTTAGCTCTCCAATACCAGTTGGGTGACTTCAATAACTCTTAGTTCACATTACCACCTTTCAGTTACACCTAACTGATATCCAAACAGAGGAGATAATGCTGTTTCACTGTACTTCCTAAAGTTTTATGAGGTCTGTCATACCAGTAATAATTAATGCTGGTTACCTAAGATCAGAATACAGGTCTTCCTACACATTCACAAAAGGAGTAAGGTTGTTATAACTATACACATTTCACACCTGCTGTGCAAAACAATGCAGCTAGCTGTTTATAAGTGTATAGCAGAGTGCTGCTAGTTGCACTGAAGGTTTACATGTTTGTACATGTTGCCCTTGCGGTTGCATTGCAGCTCTTCCTCCTATTAGATGGATACAAGCCGAATGCGAGCAAAATATGGTAGCATGGTTGGGCCTGTAGTAGATTTTTTCTATCAGCAACAAGTTTAAAAGGACTGATAAAGTTAACCAAATAGGTAAAATAACTGTGTATACATTTTCCTGGGGGTTTGGACAAAAGCTCTATACAGTACCTAACAACTGCAAACAATAGCAACCTAAGTGGCAAAA